>NW_027287450.1:0-375000 GCF_022747635.1 Hetaerina americana | reverse complement strand
TTTGACGTTTCGACGGCACGACCGTCATCAAAAATAAATATACACCAAGAAATCGCTAACGAACGTAAATCATATCACAGAAACACAACAAAAATAACTCACACGTACTCCTTATTTTCGTTGATCAAACGACCTTTCACAAGGGAGGGAAGGAACTAAGGAGAAGGTTTCAATAGTAGAGGACGAGGGCGCTGGATGGAATGGGAAGGCGGGGAAAGGTTTGGGAGGGGAAGGTGGGATTGCTAAGTAAGGTTTTCGGAGTGGAGGGGGGATGAAAATATCTAGAGATTGGGGTAATTAGTATGTGATATTAATATCTGCTTCAGTCCATGAATCCAGGAGCCAGATACACGCGTATTCTATAGTTTTGAGAGTGAGTGGAGGGTCGCAGTGTTAGAGAGATTTCAGAATGGAGTCACTATAACATTTATCAAAGGGAGTGTTATGTTCGAAGGCGTGTTTTGGGATTGGAAGCATTCCAGCCAAGTATGAATTCTTGCATAAGGCACGGTGGCTATTGATTCTAATATTTAGGGCCGTGGTACACTGTCCAATATAGGCAGGGAATAGTTGGCACTTAAGAGGTTAAATAAATAGCTGGATATGCATGAGGAGTATGGAAATGATTGGAGAGAGTTAAAAAGCGTGTGAGATACGTACCACGTTTTGAATCTAGCCATGTTGCAAGGTATGGGGGTAGCTTTTGGTCGGGGTGGAGATTGAAATTGAGGTCTGGTGGATTTGAGGATATCTGATTATTTTCCGGGCGATAAAAGTAACGGGAGACATTTTGGAAATGGTTGGTGGTGAAGCTGTGGTTCTTGAGGATAGGGTATGGGTTTTTCAGGATGGATCTCAGAAACTCTAGGCTTTGGAAGTGTGAAGTACAAATTGAATGGGGGTGGGTTTCCGCGGTGGAGGAAAGTTTGAGAGTGTCAGCATGTCTTTGGATTCTTTGTTTTAAAAGGGATTCAGGATAGCCTCGTTGGAGGAGGGAATATTATAGGCTTGGGGAGGTATTTATCTAGGGAGTCGGGATGATTGCTGATTTTGTGTTCCCTTATAGAAAGGGAAAAGGGAATGGAGCGTTTGGTGTGATATGGTGGGCAACTAGTATAGTGTAGTATTGTTGTTTGTTGGTCGGTTTTATGTGTAGACAAGTGTAGAATGATTTGTGTATTAATAATACGTTTAAATTAAGAAAGGTGATTTGGGAGCAGGGAACGGAAAAGTGAAAAAGACAGATGATGAAGTAATGAGGTCTGAAACGAACATTTTTAGGGAATCAGTACCATGTAGCCAGAGAAAGAAAATATCATCTATATATCTGAGCCACAATATTGGTTTCTCCTGTTACCTATAGCACAACCCTTGATCTGAAAGTAGAATTGATTTTAAAGGAGAAGGAATTGAGGTTGAAGATGTAATCGGAACGGCAAAGGAGACAATTAGCTGTGCCTTCCGTATGAGTGACCGGAGTGGTAGTAGTGGAGAGCTGAGGGACGTTCTGATTGAGGAATGTACGTTTAAATTGATGTGGCATCAATAGTGGCCAAGGTTATATGGGAATCTGGAGGAAAGGAGTTTGATTTTAGCATTTAAGGAAATTTTGTGCATTATTATTCTCATCCGTGAGACTTTTACATAAATTTAATATATTGTTGCGAACCGCAATCGTTTTTCGCCGTCCTGTGTCAACGACCTGCGTCTTCGACTGGTGTGCTCTAAGTCGCAACAATCTTTTTCCTGTGCTCCATGTCGTCTTTCACCATAGAATTCTCTTCATTTCCTCTTTATCTTACTTACCGCTTTCATCACAATTACTCTACTCGGATCCTCCTTCTCGACATCAACAAGAATAACATTGACCCCATCCCCTCAGGACTACTCCGTATCAGAAAATGTTCCCTCAAACTCGCTCAATATACCGCTCACTCCGAGTTCCTTTCGGCGCACCTCACATAAGGCATAACTCCGTATGGTCTACGCACCAACTTCCCACTTTTAGGCTGACCTCCCCAACTTCATCCTTCCTTGAGCATGCTAACATTCCAGCACTATCTTTTTCTTGTCACTTTATACGAAATAAATGCAATCATCTCGTTGTGACTGTCGAAACTCAATAAATTCCCTGATTTAAAACGTTTCAAATGCCGCCCTATATCCCCTGTACAAAGTAGAAGAGACTCTTAGGGCGTCCTGTGCTTCCTACAACACCGGCGTCAAAAATCACTTACAGAGTTGCTATCCCTGTGGATGTCTCACTTCCAATAAGATCTCCGTTTAACGTTCCGCCTGGCTACCCTTCTCCCACCTTCTCCTCCCTACTCAGACCACGTCGTAAATCTTTTATTCCCGCCCCTTCGCCCAAAACAAGCAACTCTTTTGAACAAAGGCCTCTCTTTCTCTCACACCCATACATTCAACCTCGTGACCATCATCGCAGACGCATTGCATTTTTCCCGAAATCTCCAGTGGAAGGTATTTTGGAATTCCCAACCTTTACCCCAGCAAATATCTAGACGTATTCCCAACGCCCTGCGTAGATTCATGCCTGTACCTGCCCAATAACCCAATCCCCTCCCCTCATATCATCCAGAGGAAGTTTATTAACCTTCTCCAGCCTATAATTTCCAACCCGTCTTTCCTCAAGTTCCAGAATCCTCAACCCAACCTGTCTCCCGCCAAATTATCAGATATTAAGAAAATTAATTATTTAAATATTATGATTACTTCCAATGAAAAAGGCTCGACAGTTGTTGTTTTAAATAAAACAGATTATTCAAGGGAGGTTGACACACACCTCCCTGACAAATATTCCTATTGGAGAATACCCAAAGACCCAAATTCCGCACTACAGGAGGAACTCATTCAATTTCTCTCTTCCAACGGGCCGAATGTTGCTCCTGCTCCTTCAGATATGGTCTTCTTCTACTCTCCACACCCACGCACCTCACTTCTCTATATATTTCTTTGAATATCAATAAACCTGGCAATTTGGTTCGTACTATGTCATACTCCCATCACTCCACAACGGAAAGAATCTCTCTGTATTTTAGACCACTACCTGAAGCCAATAGTCTACTCCCCACTATCATTCATTAGTGATTCATACTTTTTTCTGGAAAGGATAAAATAAATTTCTCTCTCTCCTGATCCCGATATTACCATGGCCACTATTGATGCCTCATCCCTTAATACATCCATTCCCCACTCAGGAGTTCTCTCCGCTATCCAAAACTACCTCTCGCAACGCCCTGAGCCGCACATACCTAGCATTAAATTTCTTCTCGGCCTCTCAAATTTCATCCCCACCCGTAATTTCTTCTCATATAACAAGTAATTCTACTTGTAGATCAGGGGTTTTGTCATGGATGGCAAGTTCAGCTTTTTCAATGAAAATATTTTTCTTGGTCTCGCAGAGAAAAAAAATCTTGATGAAACAACCCCATAATCCTCTATTGTGGCTCAGATATATAGATGCAAATTTCCTAGTAGTATTTTGAGAGGAGGTGACCGAGAGCTGAGGTCATTTTTACCATTAGGGTTGGGCAGGAAAGGATGAAGGCAGAAAGAAACTGGCGTTGGCATTAGCCTGATCTTAACGAAATACGCCAAGGAGTCCGCAGCTTAACTGGACGTTGAGCTGCGGACGTTTCATTTGACAGAAAGGCACACTCACTCAAAGTGCCCTCCACAAAGGACCTCCAGTAGGGTTCGGGATACCACTAAAAATATATTCTGCCACTTGGATTTAAACCTGGATCCTCTGGATGGGGACCCAGAACGTTAACCACCGCAACATTCCGATTCCCGATATTTTCCCTGTCAGGCTACACGGTACTGTTTCCCTAAAAACCTTCATTTCCAACTTCAACGCTTCATTTGCCTTTTTCACTTCTACTGTTTCCTCCTCCCAAATCACCTTCCTTAATTTAAACGTATTATCAATACACAAAACATTCCACACTTGTCTACACATAAAACCGACCAATAAACAACAATACTACACTAAACTAGTTGCCCACCATATCACACCAAACGCTCCATTCCCTTTTCCCTTTCTATTAGGGAACACAAAATCAGCAATCATCCCGACTCCCTAGATAAATGCCTCCCCAAGCCTACAATATTCCCTCCTCCAACGAGGCTATCCTGAATCCCTCTTAAATTAAAGAATCCAAAGACATGCTTACACTCTCAAACCTTCCTCCACCGCAGAAACCCACCCTCTTTCAATTTGTACTTCACACTTCCAAAGCCTAGAGTTTCTGAGATCCATCCTGAAAAACCCATACCCTATCCTCAAGAACCACAGCTTCACCACCAACCATTTCCAAAATGTCTCCCGTTACTTTTATCGCCCGGGAAATAATCAGATCTCCAGAATTTCTCGTGTCCAACGGGCCAAATGAGGGTCTATCTCCTTCAGACCTGGACCTCCTCTCCCCTCCCCACCCACGCACCCCTCATTTCTATATCCTTCCAAAGATTCACAAGCCTGGGAATTCCGGTCGTCCGATTTTATCCTCCCGTCACTCCCCAACTGAAAGAATCTCTGCATTTGTAGACCACTATCTCCAACCGATAGTCCATTCCCTACCGTCACACACCAAAGATTCTTACCATTTCCCGGAAAGGCTAAAATCAACCTCCCTCCCTCCAGATACTGTGATTATTATGGCCACCATAGATGCAACATCTCTATACACATCGATTCCCCACTCAGAAGGTCTCTCCGCCCTCAAACATTACCTCTCCCAACGCCCTGAGCCACACATACCCAGCACAGATTTTCTCCTTAGTCTTTCCGAGTTCATCCTCACCCGCAACTCCTTTTCCTTTAACGACAAATTCTTCTTACAAATCAAGGGCTGTGCCATGGGTAGCAGGTTCAGCCCTTCCTATGCAAACCTCTTTCTTGGTCTTGCAGAGAAGAAATTCCTGTCAAAACAACCACTGAACCCTCTATTGTGGCTCAGATACATCGATGATTTCTTCCTCCTCTGGCCACATGGTACCGATTCCCTGAAAGCTTTCATTTCCGACCTCAATGCTTCGTCCTCTGTCTCCTTCAGTTCTACAGTTTCCTCCTCCCAAATCACCTTCCTCGATGTAAATGTAACATTAAGAAACCAAACATTTCACACCTCTGTACATATTAAACCCACAAACAAACAGCAATACTTACACTACAATAGTTGCCACCCATATCACACAAAACGCTCCATTCCTTACTCCCTATCCATAAGAGGACACAGAATTTGCAGTGACCCTGATTCCCTTGATTATTTCCTTTCAAGTCTACGCTGTTCCCTCCTCAAAAGAGGTTATCCCGAATCCCTCCTGAACAAAAGAATCCGAAAACATGCGTACACTCCCAAACCTTCCACCACCGCGGAACCCCACCCTCTCTCAATTTGCACAACATACTTCCCGGGCTTAGAATCTATACGATCAATCCTAAAAGACCGCTACCCTATCCTAAAAAATCATAATGCCACCGCCAACCTTTTTCCCAAATGCCCCTCAGTTACTTTCAAACGCCCCGCCAACCTATCCGATCTCCTCAAATCAACAAATCCACTCCTTAAATCCCCAACCCGTCCTAAAACCACTCCAACGCCATGCAATAAACCCAGATGCAAAACATGCCCTATTTTCAAAACCAAAATCCCATCCCTCTCCCACCCGCTTTTTAACTCTCTCCCACCAATTTCCTCCTCTACTTGCACATCTAGCAATGTAGTGTACCTTCTGAAGTGCCAACTGTGCCCTGCCTATTATATTGGGCAGACCACCACACCCCTCAATATCAGAATCAACAACCACCGAGCCTCATGCAAAAACTCTTCCTTAATTGATATGCTCCCTATCCCCAAACGCCTCCGAACACAACACTCCCTTTGATAAATGCTATAGTGTATCCATCATAGCATCCCTCCCACCCTCTGATCCTCCTCTGAAACTGAAAACATTAGAGCAATCCTACATCTGGCTCTTGGAGTCCTGGAACTGGCCAGGAATCAATATTAGGCACTAATTACCCTGCTCTAATTATATTTTCATCCCCCTTCCACCCCCATCACCTTCTACATTTTCCCCACCCTTCTAACGCTGCCCCTCCAAACCCGTCCTTTCGGAATTCTCTCCCCACCTTCCCCTTCCATCCATCGCTCCAGCCCTCGTATTCCCTTCAGTTCTGTCCCACCGAAAATTCGAAAAATAGTGAGTCTCTTTTTTGTGTGTTTCTGTGTTTTTGTCTGTGTCCACTAGTGCTAAGTGTTATACATTATTATTCACGTCCGTGAGACTTTCAAAAAGTGTTATATATATATATATATATATATATATATATATATATAATGTACATATATATAATATACATATATATATGTAATATATATATGTATACATATGTATATATATATATATATATATATATACATGCACACATGAAGTCTTACGGTTTTGAATAATAATTTAAACGGACAATCGAGAGAGTGCTGGCAGTAAAGTTGTATTGTACGAAAAATTTCACTTATCATATGCATGCAATGAGCATCGTTTGCACTATTTTTTCCGATGAAAGGTAAGGTTTTTAATACCGTCTAACTATATAAAATATGTTTCACCTCACACATGCACATTTATTTGAAAAATGTTCGTTCATTGATGTTAACAGCACCAAAATGTTATGCATAAACTGCATGACATTTTGCAGCAGGCATAAACTGCAGCAACAAAATGCATGCCAGCGGGCAAAGAAAATCTCTTTAACTTACGAATGGCATCTATACACCAAAATCAATAGTAATTGAAGCCCTCGCCCTCCATTCGGCCAGCGAGGCTGCGTCAAGAAGGAACCTCCATCTCGATCCCACCACTTCTATTTGCAGCCTTGTGACGTCACGATTCAATCCAACATGGCGTAGCGTTTTGCAGCGCAGCTGCAATTTTTTCGCTTTAGATTTTTTTTGAGGCGTCCTACTGCTTTTGAAATTGTCTATGACTATAAATTACATTTTTCAGGCCCAAGCTTTCAATTTCATAAGAAAAAGTTATACAAATTCCAATATTTACGGAATAAAATATAACTTGTTTTTAAACGCACTCCATCAGCTGATTTCCTTGCATGCTGTATTCTCTTTAATGCATTTTCAACTCCTCTAGTGCACGTGTAGCGTATAATCTTTATCTTACTCATACTATAAGGAATCGAAACATACATCTCCCCACTGATGAGCTTGGTGGAGGTCTACATGTAACGTGATAGGGACACAATTTGTTATCATGCATTCACGTTGCCAGATTTGCTCAAAAGTTAGGTTTCATGCCCGACGCCGATGGTCTCATTAGACAAAATAAAGATATTATAGACACGATGTATCCATGCCGTTTCGTGCCTAAATCTATTCACTGCACAGTAAGGTTGTTTATCATATTTTGGCGCTTCAACAAATGTGCTTTTAGCGCCGGAACTGTACAGTTAGCATATATCTCCTATGTTATGAACTTCAACATCTGCTCACAAAATTAGTGCCAGTTAAAACATAAGATTTCAGGATAAAAAATCAAAATGACTAAAGAAAGACCAATAAACTATTAAGGAGCTAAAATAATAAGCTCTTGGTGTTTCTTGTTAGCAATATTAAAAGATATTTCTCAAGTGCCAATTTTTGATTTTGTTTCACAATAATTTGTCGATAATGGTACCTCATTTATCTGTGATGTAGGCACCGTTGTGGAAGTTAGTTCCGCCAATGGCTATATAGATAAGTTTTACAAACCAACCGAATATTTTAAATAGTTTTTTCGAGCATGCATCCAAAGAGAATTGAGCGTTGGAAGATATCTTTGCACCGGCTCATAAAATAATGCAATATATTTATGGACCAATATGAACATATAAGGCATAAACAAACAGTTTATTGGGAGAAATAGAAGGTATTTAACCCCTAAACTGTTCCAAACATTTAGTACAGTTTATTGGCTCAAATAGCATTCAATGAGGAATGTTTGACTATGCCTAAAAATTGGACTAAGCAATTGGACCAATGTTTTGCCCTCTACAAACAATTTTTTCCAGTAGCATACAAGGCTTGCAGTATATGCAAGAACCTTCACGTGGCAGGCCCGGTTATTTTATTTTGATTGACAATTTTTTTTTAAATCTTCAAACTTGCAGCGTACAACCATGCGTGCTAATTTTCAATATAAACATTTTAGCTGCGCACGTTAAAAGTCAGACTCACAAAATTTACATTCTTTTGAAGTAATATTGATTTTGACAAACGATTCCATGCGAGGTGGATTTTTTCCACCGTGAGGAGAGGAGAGAAACCACAGTTATTTAACATTCCTTAGGTCTAATGTATATCTAGATATCATTTCCTTTGAGATACGGCCGCGTGGTCCCGGCGAGAGACGACTCGAAAACAGATCTCCCCACGGTGATTGGGGAAGGTAAATGGTCGCCGGGGGGTAGGGGAAGAGGTGGGGGAAGGAGAGCCCACCTGCCAGCCCTGCAGGAGGAGACTTCGGTCCACGGTCCGCAGCCACATGATGGCGTCGCCGGCCTGGAATTCGCGCAAGCCGGGGCAGCGTCGGTGCAGGTACATCCCCAGGCACTTGAGCAGCTCGGACGTGGAAGCCTGGATGACAGTCTTCTTCGGGGGAGGGGGCGGCGGGGGCGGGGGCGGCGGGGGCGGGGTGGTGGTGGCCGCCACGGAGGCGTGCAGGTAATTGGAGAGGGCGGGGGCGAGCCGGGGCGAGGCGAGCAGGGCCTTGACGGAGCCTTGGACGAGGAGGACGTTGCTGTTGTTGTTGTTCTTGCTGCTTCCGCTGTTGTTGTTGCTGCTGTTGAGGATGGCCCCCGGGTTGTTGTTGAGGTGGTGCGCGTGGTGGTGGTGGTGCGCGTGGTGGTGGTGGGCGTGGTGGTGGTGGAGGTTGTGGGCGCTGTTGGCGTGGTTGTTGGCGCGCACGAGGTCGAGGGGCGCGAGGACGCCGGGTGGGGGCGCGGCCCCCGACGACGGCGTCACCTTGCCCGCCGCCGCCGGGTAGTAGCAGGAGATGGCCTTCTGGATGTTCTTGTTCTTGTCCACGAGGAGTGGGTGGATGGAGTCGAGGGGCGGCCGCAGCGGCACGAGGCCCCCGCTGCCCACGCCGCCCCCGACGCCGCCACCGCCGCCGCCCCCCACGCCGCCCCCCACGCCCCCGCGGTTCTTGTTGTTGTCGAGCTTCTTCTTGTTGTTGTTCACCGTCGAGAACCGCTTCCAGCTGAGGGCGTTGATGAAGAGCGAGTGCTTCTTGAAGTTGCCGCCGCCCTTGCTCTCCAGCGCGTTCTTCTCCGAGATTATCTTGGAGTTCTCCAGCATCTGTTGGCCGTTCGCTATGTGGTGCTGGTTTTTGTTGTTGTTCTGGTTGTTGTTGTTATTGTTGTTGTTGTTGTTGTTGATGTTGTTGTTGTTGTGGTGGTTGAGGACGACGAGGGGGGCGGCGGTAGTCACCTGGCCCGTGAGGGGCACGCCCCCGCCTCCGGTCGAGGGCGGAGCGGATGTCTGCTGGCCGGACTGGCTCTGCTGGTGGCCCTGGCTGGGCGGAGAGGTGCGCGGCGAGGCTGTGTTGCCGTTGGTGAACAGCCCCTGGCTGCTC
Source organism: Hetaerina americana (assembly GCF_022747635.1). Lineage (NCBI taxonomy): Eukaryota > Metazoa > Arthropoda > Insecta > Odonata > Calopterygidae > Hetaerina > Hetaerina americana. The sequence continues at coordinate 365,346 of NW_027287450.1, read as the reverse complement.
GCGCTCACCTGCTGGTTGTTGTATCCGTGGTTGCTTCCGCTGCCCCCGCCGCTTCCACTCCCCACTCCTCCGCCCCCCGCCATGCCCCCTGCCCCCCCAACATGACCCCCAGCACCTTTCACTTGGTCCACTCGGTTCCGCGCGTTGTTCAGTTCGTTGCTGAAGATGCTGAGCGTGAAGTTGGTGCCGATGAGGCTGCCGCCGGCGCCCCCGTTGCCGCCTCCGCCTCCGCCGCTGCACGCCGGGGGCCGCCTCTCACCCAAGCTCATTCCCGTCCCCATCTCTGCCTTCTTAGTCGCCTTCTATTTGGACCTGAGTGAGAAGGGGAGACGTTAGTGCGTGCGTGATTGTGGTTCTGGTGCTCATTTCTTTTGGTGCCAGAACGTTTCGGCAATACTTTGGTGTCTTTGACGGTAGGTTTAGAGATGAACCGGAAAAATAAATTCACGTCCGTGTGCAAACACTTGGACCGTCAACGTGGTTTTATTTAGAATTTAAATCCATTGTGAGGCAATGTTTAAGCTGCCTTTTGCTTCAGCATAGGTACAGGTAATGCAAAATTGATGTGGAAGTATTACGATTACTATTTATGTACTGAAATATGCCATGTTGATTTCGTAATGATGCAGAAAAGACCGAGGGTAAATTGGGAAGGGTATAACTAGTGAGCCAGTGGATTGGTTTATTAAACTGGATGGTTAGAGTAAAATCCGTCGATAAATGAGCATTGTCGGCAACACCTTAAAAATGACGCCCCCGCGCTGAAAAAGTGGCCTCGTTCATTCGACGAAAAATTTAATGGTTTATTTTAAAGGCCCACCTCTAGAGCACACTTCGATACAAAAAATTACGCTTTTTATTAGTATCTGCAAACGATACTCGAGAAACCAAAATGGCCGCATGAAAAATCAATATCAAGTGCCTTCGTCTATCTTCGCCGGCAACCATAGGAGCAATGTTTGGAAAAATACGCAGAATACCACACACTTCCTGGGTTAAACACGCGAATTTAATACAGATACGAACAAAAAAAATCAAAATCACCACAAAGGCACAGTCTCTTCCCCGGAGGAAGCATGCACGGGAGTGGAGGTGTGGGGTGAGGGGGCAATGGTGCAAGATGGCTGCCGGCATATCCAAGGTGGGCGCCTCGCGAGACGTAACGCCACGACAATCGATAACCCTCCGGAGGATCACTCGCACGAATGGCTGGAGGCAAGTGATGGGGCGGAATGGGGCGAAAGCGAGCGATGGGGATACACACATTTTCCAGGTAGGCCGAGAGAGGCCTTCCGATTCCCCTTCACAGCACCATGTGGGGAGAGGCAGGGCTTTTTCCTCTCTTTCTCTCTCACTCAAGAAGCACACGACACAATTGATCAACGCGTGCCTCGCTGACGTCCCCGGCCTTGTGGTGGGGGCAGAAAGGCCGAACCCTCGCCACGAGCGATCTCCGACGGACGGGCACTTTTCCTCGGGTCCCTTCGAGAACTAGCTGACAGCGAGAACTCCACTCGGGCGCTTCTCGGAGGCGGGGGGCTCGTCTGTGAGCGCCCAGGGTTGGAATCCAAGCGCACAGCGGCTGCCTTGGACTGCGACTGAGGGGAGGCCTACCACAGTCCGCCTGCGCGCCCGACGAGTGCGCTCGCCACTCCTCCTTTCGGCGCACCCTCCCCGTGCACTCCCATTCTCCCCATCCTCCCAATCCGGAGTCTCCCCCACGCTCTTGGCTCCCATCTTCGCCTCCTGGCTAATCCACTTTCCGCGTTTCTCTTAGCAACGTCGCTAGTTTTAGAATTCCTTAGAGTATTTGAGAAACGGAAAAAGTGCAATGCTTGTGTAAAATTACTTTATCGATGGTAGTTTTTTGCCTCTCTCAACTAAAAATTAAATTAGTATTCGCTTGGAACTCGGTATATTAAATACTAAATTTAATATTCCATCCAGGTTTTGAATCACCCGTTCTTTATAATTAATTCATGTATATTAGGACCACGAACGGGAAGTTTTATCCCATTTCAAAATATTGAATGTCTTTCTTCTTAATGATTATCGTTAGAAGGTTATAGTTTATGCTATTCAATATATTATTACAAAATCATATATTCAAGTAAAAATCTTTCCTTTCGCACTAGGAAAAACTATTGCATGCCTAATAACACTGGATGGGACATAACTATGTCACATGTGTAATTTATGCGCTTTTTGTTGCTGTCTGTCATTCATCATTGCGTGTACGTAATTAAATTAATGAAAAAACTCCCTGTATGTATTTGTCACTCCACCTGTATGTAATTGTCAAATTTTTATATCAATTTTCAAAGTCCGATGTACAGGTCGAAGTGCTGTCTTCGGACTAATGCGAAATAAATAAATAATCATCTTTTCAATCTATGTTTAACAAAAAGAACTTGATTGTTTGAGCTTGAAGCCATACGTGACATTTTAACCCCTGTCTGCAAATCATTTATTACAGATACAGGCATTACAGGTATTGCACTGTGATGTACAACCTGTATATAAACGGATGACTTAACAAATGTCATGGTTCAAATTAAGCAGCATTTAGAAGTGTTATGATTCATGGTTTGAAATTTAGATTGGTTTTTTATCCTTGTATTTCAAAAGTGAAAGTTACTCGTGAAACTTGAGTTTCGATTGATAGCGGCAGGATTTCCAGGCTACTCGATCTCAGTCAGTGAGAGAGAGGGGAGAGGTTAGGATATCCATGGCCGGATCTGCGCCCCACTCTATACGCACCCCATCTCACTTCACTTTCGACTTGGCCCCACCCTCTGCCCACCTCATGACTACCTATGCCACATGAAATTCCCTAGCCCAGAGTCAGTCGGATGCTTGCTGGTGCCATCTCCGAGGCGCTATGGGAGCGTAATAACAATGCGATGCCAACAGAATCAGTGCTTGGTCTCGGGAGTGAGGTATATCATCATCTTTGAATAAATGCGCAATGATAAGATGATGCAAAAATAAATCGTTGGACCATTACACTTATATATTTGTAGCCGTAGAATTAAAATTTTTGGATCAAGTCAATATCCAGGAACCACCCAATCAGCATTGAGAAAGCACGTTACAAATACCTGCGGACTATCATGAAGGAAACAAATGAAAAATTCGAATGAAAAATGAAGGATAGGCTCTTTTGCAATTTGATTGGAGCGCAGCTTCAATGGACGTTTTGGTTCAGGGATATGTTGTGGAAGGACATATTCAGGAAAGTAGACCAACTACAAGAAAAAACTACCCGTTCCGTGAAAAATCATTGCCAAAAAACAGAAAACTTCATTTTGTCACTGGAATGCCTTCGAAACTCGAAAATTACAGGCTCAATTTAAATATTTATAAAAGTTCAAATCATAAGATTTGACGCTGGCATGGAAGGAAATTGCCAAATTATATTGGTCGGGGGACACACTTTGATAATTGAACAGACATTGGCAGAATAATTGACATAGATGAGGAATTAGTTTTAACAATCATAAAAACCTAGAACATATAAAAACGGATTCCAACATGAACCACACGTTGGACTATCCCAGACTCATACTTTGCCACCGCTCCCACACAATGTGTAAAAGATATACGTGCATGTTGCGAGGGTGGAAAGGTTCCCCGTGTGTGTCCGTGGAGAGATCCGTTGAAACACGGCGAAACGAGCGGAGGGTCGTCTCGGGCGATTCCCCTGCCCTCCCCTCGCACACCCCTTCTCCCTCCCACACCCCTCCCCCGCTCCCCGCCGTCGTCCCCGCCCCTCCCGCTCCGCCCAAGGATCGATCGACGGCCTCGCTTCGCCGCGCGCCCTCGGGACTGGGGCAGCTCCACGAGCGGGCGTCGCCGCCGACCCACCCTCGGAGCGATCCGCTCCCCCCTCCTCTACCACGAGGGAACTGGGGGCAGAGCTGCCGTCCCCCTCGCTCGCAAACCTACCACCGCGTCCGCGTCACGACTGGCCGCTTGATACCTCTCCACGGGCAATGCGTCCTCGGAGGTCTGGCCACGTGCGGGGAGTTACACATTGACGCTTCATTCGCTCGCGTGCGCTCTTGCGCGCTTTCCCCGGCCACTCGCCCGCCCTCCCAGCAGCCGTTGGCCCCCGCTGAGGGCGGCGGAGGGGGCGGAGATCGGGAGTGCTCACCCGCGCGACGACGCCGTCGAGATTACGGTCGACATCTTCGCGGGTCGTCAGCGCCCGAGGGGTGACCCGCCCTCCGAGTGCTCTCCTGCCCCTCGACTCCGGACCCCTATGCGTTTCTGTGACTTTGAGATGGCATCGTCATTGTGGGTGGCAACCTTGTAGCTTGAGCTTTGGGATGTCCTCGACCACTATACGTCACCCCTATACGTCCTCCGCTGATGAACGACCAACGAAATTATAATTTGGCAATCCACTATATTAAAATAATTTTATTCTCAGCGTTTTTCGCTATTATTTGGCATTTTCAGGTGCCTGAGATTCTGCACTATGTTGAAACATGTGGTAAAGAAAATTTTAGTCGACAAATTTTTCATCTGGATGTGTCTGTCAATTGGATAACTCTATCGATTGTGTCAATAAGTGATGCTCACACATTTGATTTAAGTTATGAATTGTCTCGAATTTTACGCAGATGTACAAAAACCGCTCAATTTTCTCAAAATTCACTAGAAGGAAATTACTGAGTAAAAACTTATATCATCTGATATAATTATCCTGAGACGTGGAATTCGCCGTAGGTTTAATACTTCCTCAGTTGTTCGTGTTTGCCTAATTTCTTTCGCTGTTAAATCTGAAAGTTTCCCATGATGAAGGAAGTTGTTTGGTGTCGATATTACTTCAAGCATAGTGACTAACATGACGTCATTTGCTGAAATATTTAGGATTTTAAACTAGAGAAAAAAACCGAACACGGAAAAGGGAAAGGTAATACCTGTACTCAGGAAACTGATAATTTAATCGATCTTTTGATCGCGCGGCGTTGCCTCGCGCCGGCAACAGTGCGTGCGGAGACGCGGTAAAGTGCAGAGGTGTGGTATGGACCAGCAAACTTCCTAGTGTCGATCTTCAAGGCACATACCAGGGAAACAACTCCAATAGCATTAGCTTTTAGGGGGTATTGAGGTCCTGGTAAGTTAGTCACCTAGGTATAGACGAATGTCGACATTGACTCGATCAATATGCTCATTACTCTGGTCGTTTTTTGACTCATACTTCAACTCCGTCTTTCTCACTTCTGAATAACTGAAGTCACTCATGTTTTCATCTGATTTTCTCTCTATTATTCGATTATGCCAAAGTTATTACTTTAATCGGTTTTCATAATTAACTCCGAACTTCTCCAAGACTCTCTTCGTCATTTTCTCGTCGTATTTTCAAAAGCAGGAGAGATTGCGGAAGAAAACCCTGCTCCTGGTCTTCAGTATGTAGAGTCTCTATTCTTCTGCTTGTATCCCTACGTATGCAGCGTTAGGCTAGCGTATGCTACGAATACGACCATTACTTTAAGATTCTGTAATATATTAACTACTAATGTCACCATACTCCGTTGAATGCCTCCTTGGAACCCATGAAGTAAAGGAAAATTTCCGCATCTTGGTCTCATTGTTGCTATCGTATTGCGTCAAGGGCACCCTTAATCCTCCTGACCCAGACCTTTTCTAGCTAATTCGTCATTTTTTTTCTTTAAACCAAATTATGATGATTTCTCGTACTGATTTGGAATGGTGCGAAAAATGTATGGTTCTGTAGTGGTCACATACTTTGCATTGGTTTTCAGAATGTGTTAATAATCGGTTAATAATGAAATGTTTTAGCCAAACCATTACGTATGAGCCTAAGTAAATATTTCCGCCATTTTCTGCTACTTTCGAGTATTTTTGAGTGTATTTGGATATGCTAGTAGTAAATGGATACCTTAATTCCCACTAGTACTCGCAATGACTATTTAGGAATCTTTGGAACAAGTAATTTCAAATGAATTTGTTTTTCCATCCCTCTAAAAGTACTTATATTATTTATTTACTTCGTAATTTTCCTACGTGTTTTCCACCATTTCATAAATCTCTAAACATTTCATGAAATTCGTATTTATCCTTTCGTACCTGCAATAGTTTGCGGGGAATTTGCATATTTAATGTCAACGGTTTCTTCACTTTTCTTGAGGTCATGCTCATCTCATCTCACCTATGTCATTTCTCCCTACTCACCATATTCCTATCAACCGACTGGTTTTCGCCCGATGAGGTGACAAAATATATTGGATATTTTTCTCCTGCACTTCGTGATTACGTCCAGCAATTTCAAAAATTAATTTATTCTGCAATACTTTATTTACAAATTAGCTAACCTTTACCTAGCCAATAGGGGTTGGCAGCTATTTTAATTTATTGTAAGATTTACCCATGCTTTCTCTAATTCTTGCTACTATTCCCAGCAAAATTCTGTATTTCGTTTCCTATATGATGCATAACACATGGTATAAGAAGTGGTGGGGAAGGACGAAATTTGCTTGGTTTGTTCTGAGGAAGACGGAAAAATTGAGTGGAGGAAATAATTGGAGATAGTAGAGTGTCAGATAATGTTGGGAACTGGGTGATAAGTTGAGTATATTAGAGGAAGACAAAAAATAGGCTTTCTGCATGGCATGGAGGCAGATAATGTTGCTATAAACTGAAGAGGGAAATGATGCTAGGCAAACAAAAGGAATCTCACGCGACATTTTGTGCATAATAATCGTTATGGACCTTTAGAAACCTACCTTTCGTAAGTACAGTACACCCTGGATTGGAATAAAACACCTGATTATTTGCTTCATCAAAAACTTCTACTCCTACTTCCCTCTTTTCCACTCGACTCCCTTCATAGCACTTTTGAATTAAAAATAACAGAATAAAGCCTAAACCCGATCAGCGTCCGCCTCAGGAATGTGTCTGTTGATGCTCCTGAACTCCGTCCATGGTCAATGCAATTTGATTAGAATTTAGCTTAATCTTCCGGCAAATTTCGAGCATACGCACCCCTGCAAGGGAGTTTAATTTATATGTTAAATACTATCAATCCATTTTCCCTTCATAACTTGATTATTTTTCCTCAAGGCTTGTACCTTTCTTCCCAAACGACACTTGTTAGACACACGAGCGTTTACCTCGCTCCGTCGTCCGGGATTCCCTTACCCCATATCGCTCAAGAGTTTCCTAAGAAACGTTGATAATCAAGATTCTCGAAATCACCTCACATATATTCTATGCTATCTTCCCCATGAGGCTATTTCGATACATGTGCATTTGGATTACAACCAATAGGATCAACTTTTTCTCTGCTTAAGTAGCTGTCTCTGTCATACAAAGGCCACAACACGTCGACTCCTCTCACTGATACGTATAAAGTAATTATCTCTTCTGCAATCCCCTCCCTCTTCAAGCAAACTAAAATAGATATTATCCCACCCTCATTCTCTTGACTCTACCCATTCGCTCGGCTGTGCAAGGGCTTCGCATGATTTCAACCGCAGAGGGCTTGCCCCCACTGCGACTGAGGGCTTGAGGGATCCCGGGCGTGCGCGGACTCCATCCCCCCTTTACTCCACCCTACTCCACCCTACTCCGCCCTACTCCGCCTTACTCCACCCTAATGCCTCCCCACGGCGCCCCTCCGCACGACGCTCCTCCGCACTGGGACCCCCTGCACCTCGCCCATCCCCCGCCCCCTTAATCCCGGGGTTTCCCTCTGCCACCCACCCGCGCCATGGATTCCCACCCCCTCCTCCTAATCCACTTTACGCGTCTCCCTTGGCAACGGCCTCTCCCCCCGGCTGGGGAGGGGAGGGGAGGGGCAGCCCCATTGGCTTCCGCCGGGTCACCTGCTCGCCCCACTTTACTCGCACCCTTCCTCCCCCCCTCCCCCCCCGCAATCGACGCGAATCCGCCCCCCGTCCCCTGCACCGCTGCCCCCCCTTTCCGCTCTCCGGCCCGCAGTGGAGGCCGGACGACGATTGCAGGCAGCATCACAACCTACACGGGAGGAGCATGGAGTCACCCAGCATTCGGTTCTTCCTTTCTTCCTGCCCGCCCCCGTGCCCTTGGCCCCTCATCTTTCCCTTCCTTTCCCACCGGCTCGCCCGCCGTCGCGACCCCGCGCTCCAAATATTTTTACTGGTGAGTCACTACTGTGGCTCTGCATCATTTTTTTCCAAAGCCTTTCCAATATCACTCTTATCATATCCTCCGCGAATGCGTAGAAAATCATTAAACTGAGGAATGGATGCTACGAGTTGAAGGCCTTCCGATTGGCCTGCCACGGGTTATTCCGAAGCATGCTTGTCTTTGCTTCCGCTAACTGTGCTACGGTGGCGATCGAAGCAAGCAATTATCTCCCACCGCGTTTTATGTTGTAATCCATGGCTCACATAATGGAATGGATAGTGAAAGTGATGGTATGCTGTGTAGCTGTAGGGTAGTTATTGATAGTAGTAGTTATTGTGTAGTAGTGTAGCTATTGATAAAAATTTAAAAGTTTGAAGGAATATAAATATTTAAATTATATTAATAAGATATCATGAATGCCTAATTAATAAATCTTTCTGATTTAATTTATTTCAGCAGAGTTTATACCTCAGTGTTTTAATAAAGTTCCTACTAATAGACTAAAGAGTCAACGTGGTGGAAAGGCTTGATTGTTCCTTTGACTTAGGGGACTATGCTGGTGGCAGCAATGATACATAATTACTCCTAGAAGGACCACCTATGACAGATAGATTTAAGAATAGGAATTGGAAAGAAAGGCTCCAGTGGACGGCCATTTCAATGATTTTGTCATACTAAAAACACTATTGCGGAAGGTGAAAGGAAACCACATCAATTGTTCCACCCACTAAACTATTATAGAACCAAGTATGGCAATGAGTTCCGGGGACTTTGGAACCCAACCGCATGTGATGCCAATCGGCAAATGATGCAGTCTGAGCCATCATAATCGCATGATGCATTTGCACGGGCAAATTGACGGTGGCAGGATATAAGGGGAAAAATAGTAGGACCATGGTAATTAGGATGGGAACTTGGAATATTGGGATCATAATGAGGATGGGAAAGTCGGAAATTATCAACCAGAAGCTAAAGAGAGGGAATAGAGATATTTTAGGGCTGATTTAGAAAAAAAATGGAGAAAACTGAGGCAAAGAATAGTTTTGAGTATAGTTAAAAGTAACAGCAAAAGAACTTCGTTTTTATTCAGGTTTGCGTGCCAACAAGTAATCGTAAGGAGGAGGGAACCTGCGAAGTACGTACGCAATCAAGTGGAGGAATTAATTGAGAATGGCACAGGAAGAAAATAGTCGCTGATGTTGGAGTGTTAGCATGCGATGTGGTGAACGGAGTGGGAGGTAGGAGGGAAAACTGTGGCGGCATGTCCTGCAACTCCCATGTCCTGCGCTGAGGACAAAGAGTGGTTTCGGGGAGTAAATAATAGTTTTTCATTCTTGGACACCTGTTTTAAACCTCACAATATGCGTAGGTACGCATGAAAAATGCAGAGAAACACAAGTGAGTATCACGTAGGTTACATAAAGGATAAAAATAAATTAAGAAACAGCGTCATAAATTCGTTTCCCTAGATGTTTAGCAGATTCAGTGTTTAAAAAAATTGATACTTCGTTCAAGATGATAGGGATACGTCCAAAAAAGGGATAAGTATAAGAAAATGGATCGCTGAAGTTTTGCCTGAGCGAAATGAGAAACTCCAGGTAACGTTTATTGAAGCAGTATGACGAAGACCGAAGGCTGTGAATAATACAAGAAATGCAGTATCATCAAAAACAAATAATCAAGAAAGCGGTAAAGGAAAAAATAGCCTCCCTTTATACACAAAGGATTAGGAACCCTAGGGTTACAGAAGAGATTTTCAGAAAGAATTGAAAGAAGATAATGAAAGAACATAAATTCAGACTTGAAGAGAATTTCTAGTAGATAAATAGGGATTTATGATGAAAATCAAGTAGGGAGAGGAGTGGCAGGGAAAGTTTTAATAAAAGTAGAAAAAAATTATAAACATAGAAAACATTGAAAAAGATAAGAGTTGTGAGGGCATTCTCTCCATATGAACCACAATCTTTCCATGGTGGAAGGGTTTGTGCATTCTGATGGCTGTGCAGGAGGGAGCAGTGATATTGGCTCTTGGTGTGGTCACCCATTCTAGATAGGTCCGAGGGTAGAATCCAGGCGGAAGGGGCATCTCGCAGCGTCTGTTCCTCAGTGAAGTGGCTACAAAGGCGTCTGACCCCAGTTGGGCAGGCACTGAGAGATGGTGTCACGTTTGAAATATGGAGGATGGCAACGGGAAACCACCTCAGCATTTCATCGCAAAGATTGTTAGGATGTTAGACAATGAGTGCTGGCAAGTACGAAATGGCCCAATTGGCCACGTCTGTCCAAAAGGTTTCGCGAATTTTGAATTTCGGCGGGTTACGAATATTTGATTATTAAGATTAATTTTTTTTGGCGTTATGTATGGTCCTTATGTCTCTCCTTTATTCCGAAAAGTTCAACCATTTTTAAACTTCAATTAATTGTTGATATCAGTTTTGCTTGTAAGGGTTTTGGCTTATCTTCGATGTTTGCCTGTTCCAAAAAATGGTTTAAAGAATATGTATCGAATGTTTTGTGAAAAACGAAATTAAGGGCGTGGACGCATTCCAAATGTTGACTTAGGCACATGGATTAACTACCTCGGTCCGAAGCAACGTTTATTGGTGGTAAAAAATATTCTCAGAGGGCCGAGAAGATATGAACGACGAAGAGCGTGCCGGACGCCCGAGCATGTCAACAACAGACGAAAACATTGATGAGGAGAAGAAAATAGTATTGGCCAATCGTCAAATCACCGTCAGAGAAGTTGCTGAAGGCCTAAACATTTCGATTGGCTCGTGCTATTTGATTTTTGCCAATGATTCGGGCATGACACGGGTCACCACGAAATTCGTACCAAAATTGCTCCATTTCGACCAGAAACGGAAACTCTATGAAAACATAGCTAATGAGGTGTTGGACTGTCCGCGACTACCCAAGTTTGCTCCAGAGGATCATAACTGGTGACGAATCATGGGCTTATGGTTATGACGTGGAAACTCCCAAACTCCCAATGGAAGCTGCAGCACGAACCAAGGCCGGAAAAAGTGCACCAAGTTCGGTCGAATGTGAAAGTTTTGCTTACAGTTTTCTTCGATTCCAGAGGCGTAGTGCATCATGAGTTCTTGCCACAGGGTAGAACTGTAAATAAGGAATATTACCTGCAAGTTATGCGCAATTTGCGTAAAGCAATCCGCCACAAACGCCCGCAAATGCAAAAATGTGGCGACACAAAAAAACTCGTGCCTCGTAGTAAAATTGTCAATATTCACTGGCGATGCCGCCTTTTCATTATCCTCAAAGTGGGTTGCCCTCCTCCCAACCCCATGCCCCTGTAAGTCATCTTACCCGATGTAATTCTTAATAAGGAGTTTCAATGATCTAAGGCTGAAACGAAGGACAGTGTTACTCCTGAATCTAATAAAAACAGTTACTCCTCCCCTCGAAGGAGACAGGACAGACGGGGTAGAGGGAGTGGAGTGGCTGTTTTTAATCTCAAACCTAGTGCAATGGCACCTTTCCGATTAAGCCGTCTAATGCAGGCGACCGCTGCCATCCGAAACCTTAGTTGGCAGGACTAATTATCATTCATAACTGTCCTTATTATGACTTCGTGGGATGAATTATTATGGTTTCCCTTTGCCTCCCTCAAGAGTGCTTTAAACGTGATGCCATCACCTGATTAACATCTCCCTTGGGCCAGATGCCTTGCAGCCGCCTCACTTAAGGACGAGGCTGCACATAATGCCTTTCGTCAAAGTCCTAAACGTCGATCAACTGCCATGATTTTCCCTACCAGGAGCAACAATGCCATAGCTCCCACCGACACACCTCAATTAGTGATTGGATAACCTAAGCCCTTTCACCACGTTAAGGTTTTACTCACGTGGAGGAGATTTTAAATAATGAAAAATAAAAAATGTAAATATTAATAAACAGCAGTACAGCTCTTGGGATCATCATTATGTACAAACCTTGCCACCACCTCCAGATTTAATGCCTTGACGAGGAATTATTAATTTAAGGAGGGCAAAATATTAATTCTTTTGGGTTACTCTTGGTAAATTATGTATAGTATCTCAAACAACCGCGCAGTTAGTTGGTTTGGGACATCGAACTTGGCATTGAGTCTCATCCAGAAGTATCATAAGACATTCTGTAATAACATGTGCAAAAACTAGCTGCCCTTGGCAGACTGGCAAAACACTATAATCAGGACACTAATACCCATTAAGACTACCCAGTTTATTCTATCGAATGACTTTTTGAAATTCATGAAACAAAAAATACATCCTGGTTATAGTCTACATTCATTTCCATCAGTGTTCTTATTATCGTTTTTGTATTGCACGTATCCCCCACTCTTAATCCAAAAACATTCCCCTACAATATACCTTGTGCATTCTTTCTATTTTTGATTATTCTCTGTGCTAATATAGCTTCAAGCAAAAGCGAACTTCTAGTTATGGAGTTCTCGCATACTGCGGCTTTTTCTTTACCTGGGATGGGAACTAAAATTGATCCAAAGAAGTTCTCCGGCCAACTTCCTCTATCATATAAACCACGCATTATCCCTGAAAACGTTTTTCTCACACTTTGCAGTAATTCTACAAGGATGCTTTCTATACCCAGAATACCTCATATATTATTTAATAAAAATCTGCCTTGTTATCAAGCGTGGCTGGACCTAACTATCCTCATTGGCCTCATATTTTATCTCTCTTTCTAAACGCATTGCCCAATTAATTGTTATTATTAGGTATCCTAAGTGTTGAGCTATGTTTTGAATGAACACAGACGGCACAACGATATGTAAGCTTACCTCTCCGATCAAAATAAACTGGCCTACAATAAGCCCCTCTTCCATTGCGTATAATTCCTTCTCTCATTAGCCGCAACAAATGCCTATTCTACGAGTCTTCCCACGCATTCCCCGTTTGACGCACGTTCTCCCATATATCATGGCCTTCAGTATTCCAATCAATACGCCCCGCATCCAACTTAACCGCTCCTTTTGATTTCTGCCGACTGTCATCTCTCCTCCCCCCCCCACCTTACTTCACACTTCCTCGTTTGTATTCCTTTTTGCCCTTCCTTCTCCATCCTTCTCCACGTGCACATTTCAAAAGCCTCCAATCCACGTCCATTATACTGCTTCAATGACCATGTTTTCGCATCGTAAATAACTGCACTCCAGATCAAAGCTTTGACGAGATGTCACTCCACATTCTTGCACAACAATTTTTTCATAAATACCTACTTCCTCCGAAACATTCTTTGTCTAACGCAATTTTTCTTCTTATACCCATACTGCTTTGAAAATAGTTATCCTCATCTATGCCATACTCTATTTTTATCACTAACTTTGCTGGCCAAATATTTTCACCATATCGTTTCTCAATTTATTTTTTCCATCTCTCTATAATACTTTCGGTCTCAATTAATAGTATTGCTGACTTATCTTTGATTACTTGCACGGATTTCGCCTTCGTGCTTCCGAAGAGTGCTGTCAACTTCCAGTGTAGTGCATCAAATTTACACTTTCTAGCCCACCCTGTACACATTCCATATCTTCGCACTGTTTTTCCACCACGCTCCTTTTGCTCCATTTGTTTTTCTGTCTCAGTTTATTATTCAAATCTTCATAGTACCCTCCACTTAACTCCGTATATACATCCTTCGAATTCCATCTCTTGTCTATCTTGCTAAGTATCTCGTCAGTGATGTATTGTTTCCTTTTCCTCTCCCAATTAACAGAGTCTATAGTTTCGTTTGAGACCTTTTCAATCAGTATCTTGATTTGCTCTCATTTTTCCTCTATGGTACCGAACTCTCTACCGTTACTCATAATTTTGATCTACTGCTAATGTTCCTTTCATATCGTCGTGATCAATGCTTCCACATTCCATTTTCGAAATGGTCTTTCCTGATTTATTTTATTTTTAATTGGGCGCTACATTTCCTTTTTAATAAATCATGGTCTGAGTTAGCATACACTCACGGGAAGCTGTTCGAATTAATCAGGCTGTTCTTAAATCCCTGTCTTACCATATTATTGTCGAACTAATATCCTTCTGAGTCCCCAGGAACTTTTCATGCTTCCCTACCCTTACATATCATCACTTCATTTACATTTCATCCCCAGTGGGGTTCTATTCTGTGCCTTCTGTTCTGCTACTACCGCTTCCATTTTGCAAGGATTTCATGAGATGTAAACCTCAGAAGTCTTGCCTCTCCCGCCATCGGGAACGATACGAGGTGTGATCGAGAAACTATCATGACGCTTGCGTACGATGAGTATTTGAGTACGAAACGTTTGCGGACATTTGGCTTTCAAAAACCATTGATACTAAGTCGTGCGCGATCAGTATGGGACAAGAATGTAACTATAATGCATATATATATATATATATATATATATATATATATATATATATATATATATATATATATAATATCTTCGAAATGGAACGCTCTTCGGCGACGCACAAATATATAAAAACACAGATGTAGATTTTTAGAATATAGAGACACGAAGAAAGGACACTCACAATTTGTTATTTTACGTTTCGACAGCACGGCTGTCGTCTTCAGAATTCTTCTTCTTTGTGGCTCTATATTCTAAAAATCTACATCTGTGTTTTTATATATTTATATATATATATATATGTATATATATATTTATTTATATATATATATGTATATATATACATATATATATGTATATATATACACATATATATATATAAATATATATATATATATATATATATATATATATATATATATATATATGTATATGATTCTGAAGAGGACAGCCGTGCTGTCGGAACGTAAAATAACAAATTGTGAGTGTCCTTTCTTTGTGTCTCTATATTCTAAAAATCTACATCTGTGTTTTTATATATTTATATATATATATATATATATATATATATATATATATATATATATAAGGGAAAGGCAGCAATATGTGAGGACTACAGAACAATACACTTGGTTTCGCACGCAGCCAAAGTGTTATTCAGAATCATCAACAAGAGGATGGAGAGTAGGGCGAACGGGTGGAGGGAGTAGGGTGCATTAAGGGGATGACTAGTTTGGATTAAGGAAGGGGAGAGACACGTGCACTGCCATTGCAGTAATGAGATCACACATCGAGAGGAATATAGAATACAATTAGGACGTGTTTGTCTGCTTCGTAGATTTTAAAAAAAATTTTGGTTGGAGTGAATTAGGAATAAATAATTTGTGCATTGCGGAAAACAGGAATAGATTGGGGGAAGAAGTGGCTGGCTGATCCGCAGCCTTCATAGGTCTCTGACTGCTCAGGTGCGAGTAAGGGATGGAGAGTCCGGAAGGTAATGTTAGGACGAAATGTAAGCAGGGTTGTCCATTATTACCTGTTCCGTTTAACGTACATGTGTAGGAAATGATTACAAAGGTATAGGAAGGAATGGATAAAGGAACGAAAGTCCGTGGGGAATTCATGAGAGCAATCCGGTTTTTGGATTTTAAAGCTTTTAGATTAAATGAAAAATCTTTGGGAAGTATTTTCATCGAGCTGTCCATTAAACTATTGAAACTCTCGCTTTCTCTCTAGAATGCCGTGGTTATTATTTTGAATCTATGGCTTTAGATTTTGAATGGGTTTTACTTGGTGATTTCGGAGAACTGAAATCGATTAGCAAAATACTCAACGAATCCTGTCTGAATGGAATAATATTTATGATTATCAATTCACCTCTTTTAATAATTTTACTCCTTCATTTAAACCGCATTGCTTCAAGAGGCAATACTTGGTCTGCTTTACAATGAATTTCACGAGAAAAGACTAGGGTATCATTCCTTTGGAGTACTTAATCATTAAACTCAACAAATTACATCAAATTACGTCTCAAGTTCCGCCTCGGTCGTATTCAATCACGCTTTCAAAATCTCTCCTCTCCGTTAAATTTTATGCCACATGCTGATATTTCCCATCGAATCCGCAAACATGATATATGGGTCGAATATTTAACCTGAAAAGTTGATAAATTTACTTTATAAACATGAGTAGGAAAACCAAAGTAAATAAACTGACGGTTGTTTTGTTGGTGGAGGGTGGAGCACATCTCGTACTAAATTCACCTACCAAGCGTAGGGGAGTCAGTTTCTTTCCCTGTGCCGCCTACTGCCTCTTGGGACGATGCGGCACCCAAAAACCCTCACCGGTTGAGTAAAGCTACGATTGTCAAGAGTTACTCAGTTTGGAACCCTGGACCTATTCAGTCCAGTCCATAGCCCACTCGGCTACCTTGCCTTTTTTTGAGAATGACATCACAAAACTATTTTCTCAGGGTGCCGCCCATAAGTCCTGGAGGGCCCTCCTGGAGCATAAATTATTTGTTATAAATTAAATATTATTAGATTTATAAGTCCAATGAACTCTATATAATCTTATTTCAATCAACAGCTTGTGCCTATAGTTGACTCGTGGCTTTGAAAGATTCTCCTTCTTCCTTTTAGAAGAGTCTCTGTTGTCACAGTTTCCCACGTTATACACATTGTTCCCATATCGACATCGTCACAATTATCACACCTCAGTGTATTATTCCCACTTTTCTCTTGTGACCCCAGGCTATCCTTAGGCTTACATTCATTCTACATAAACACATCGGGGTCTTAAATGACTCAGAGTTGTACCTTAGGGATTATTATGGAAATATAACGGTTGGTCATAGAGCCCAAAACCGGATTCAATCGTTGTTCTTTATTTTTTACATATTGTCTCTAGAAGAAATTCTGAGAGTTGCAATTTTCCTTTCTTATTTATTCATGACTGTATCTTTCACCTAGAATTGTAACTATGACCAAGTGGAATGTACTTTATAATATTGACTTATTCATTACATTACTCTTTAGACAATAGCAAATTAAAGAGTAAAGAAAAAAGTTATTTCATGGGCCTGGACCACGACTGGTAAATACGGACGCATTCTCGCAGCAACACCCCAGCTGTTCACTTCAGAATTCAATTCCCCGTTCACCCTCTGTCTTGCTTTCCTAAAACTTAGGCATCTATTTTGTGATCAAATGCTCTCTTCGTAAATTAATTTTAATCTCTTCATCAAAGCATTTGGTGGCACAGAAAAATGGTTGTACTTGAATAACCACACGAGGTGGGATGCCAGGAAGGTAGGAGATAGTCGTCCCGCCGAAGGGAACAGCCTTCATGTGTCCCTGAGGCCCCGTCAACGGAGGGTGCTCTTAGTTTGGATGCAACACTGGCGAGTTGATAGGCTCAGGGTCAAGTTGAATCCCATTGCGAAGTGGGGGTCGGGGGATGGGGGGAGAAGGGTGGCGGCTAGGAAAGGCAGCACTTGTGGGGCGCCCTCGACGCGTCACCGGCACGTGACCAAAAGGCCAGCGTGTGGCGAGACGCCCTCCCCCGCCGCACATCGAATGTTTTCTTTCTCCGTCGTCGAAGTCAACCCCTCGAGGACGCAACGCGGATGTTTCAGATTTGTGCGCGCCCCGGAAGTCGGGTGTTAACGAAGCCGAGGAGGAGATGCTAGGATTCAAATCAACATCTATGGTATTAGCAGCAGGTAACGGGTATTAGCAGCTTTAACGGCTTTACTATTGAGGAGTCGACTAAATTTTAACTACACTCAGTTTTTTTCATTCTCGCTCTGCTTTGCTCGACTGATCTCAAGGATCTGATCAAAAAAAATTTCTGCCACCACCTGATGACTATGAGCCACAATGATTCGTATACCGTCAGAAGAAACACGTTATTTTAAAGTTACCTTTACAAGCCACAGTTACAAAGTCACACGAACGCGGGTTAAATGTAGCGTTATCGGGTGAGACGCTCCTTCAAGTCAGCAACGCTCTTTAATACTCAGTGACGCTCTTTTCTGCCCAGCAAGGAGGGAAGAGAAAGGATGGGGAAGGAGAGGGGCTCTGCCCTACAACTGATGCGAGAATGGTGAAAAAGGCAGGATTCCATTATTCATTGAAAACAGTTAATTCAGGTCGTAATTGATTTTCAAATTGTTATCAATTTCTAGCATTCCTACTCTCTCCCCGTGGAATATATATCTTTACAATGTGGAAGAAATTTTGCATTTTGGTGGATCTGCTCGGGTTCCCCATACTCGTCGAAGGTTAGGAGCCAGACGAAAAGTTGTCCCCGCAGCGTCTGTTCCTCAGTAAGGCGGCTGCAAAGGCGTCTGACCCCAGTCGGGCGGTCATTTGAAGGATGGTGTCACGTTAAAAACACTATTGAGGAAGGCAACGGGAAATCCTCTAAATTACTAATTCCAAGATTTGCATGCACGGTATGGAGGAAATGAGTCCTGGCAACTACGAGACTGGGCCCAATCGGCCGTGTGTCGCACCAGGCGGCGGGAATAATAAGGCTTCCGCGGTCATCATCTCACGAAACCCTTGCAAAGCAATTTCGATAGCAGCAGAACAGAAGACGCAGAAGAGGAAGACCGAATTAGTTAGACTAGGAACTTGGAACGTCAAGATAATGTTAAGGACAGGTCAATTAGAGAATATAAAGAGAGAAATGGAAAGAAAAAATATATAGATAGTTAAGGGCTGTGCGAGGTGAGATGGAAGGATAGCCGGGATTGGTGGAGCAGCAGTCATACTACAGCGGAGGGGAAGAGAGGCAGAGATGGGTGGAAACAATGTTTAACGTAATGGTTGGTAGAATCGTAGTTAACATAGAATAAGAGACTGACTTTTATTATTAATAAAATAGAAGTTGCGTCAACGAACATGGCCATAGGTCCACATGCCAAGAAGCAACGATAGGGAGGAGAAAGTGTTTACGAACAATGAGAGGATATACGAGTAATTACAGTTTCTCTTGGAAGGAAATATTTGGTAGAGAAGAATGAGAGAAGAGGTGGTAAAAGCTCGACGATGTCACAGGAAGGGAGTTACTAAGGTAGGGGACTACGATTTTAGTACAAGGAATGATAGCGGGAGAAAACACTCAGGAGGAACTCCGTCAGGGAAAGACAGGGCTTCCTCATACCGAGCAGACAGGGAGTACAGCGCAGTAGGCGTAGATATACGTGAAAATTGCCCAGTATTCAAAACCATATCGGATAGGCTCTATTGTGGTTATGCTCATTTTAAGGAGCGGCATGAGAAATAAGCGGAGTTCCTTCCTAGGAGCTGAAGCGGATTAAGATAATAATTTAGTACTGGTATTGTGTAGCGTCAAATCAAAGCAGAAAGTAACCTGAGATAATAAGAAGGGAAAATCTGTGCAAAACAATCAAAGATAAATTGGAAAAATTACCTACATAACTGGAAAGTATTTAAGGGAGATCAAAGAAAATAAAGTGGAACTATATGGTAAAGTTATTAGGTCAGCAATATTAGACAAAGAAAGAAAATGTGACGTAGATGAGGATAGCATAGGTTTAGGTTTACTTGATGTCGAGATAGAAAAGGCATTAAGGGAGTTTATATCAAATAAGGCCGTGAGGGTGGATATCGCTGAATAGCTTAAGGGTTTAGGATAACGTGAAAGGAAATTTGGCAACAATTAGCATTAATGGGTGAGGAAATTGGCCGAAAGATTTCGTTGTAGCGTTTGAGTATTCAATCCCAATAAAGGGAATATCAGTTGACAATGAGGACTGGACAAATATAAGTTTGAATTTACTTACAGATAGCTTGGTACTTAGGAATATAAATAACAGAGCGGAAAAGAGGATATATTATTACTTAGAGGGTTAATAGTTTGTGTTCAGAAAAGTTAGAGGCGCACTTGAGATCATAGCAGTAATGAGGTTAATCGTAAAAGCATTTTAGTATTCATTAGTTCTTGCGATAATTTGTCTTGTTGTCGGTCCGATATGCATCGTCAAAGTCATCACACCTCAGTGCATTACTCCCACTTTTCTCTCTTGACCTACCGTGTCCTCAGGCTTACATTCATTCTACTCAAACGAATTTGTTCTTAAATGACTCAAGAGTTCTACTTTGGGGATTAGTATGGAAATATTACGGTTGGTGGTAGAGCCCAAAACCGGATTAAATACTGATTCTTTATTATTTAGTTACAAAAAGGATTGGTGACCCTGAAGTGACCGTTACCAATGGGTATCCCGCTTTTTCCCACATTCTCGCAGTATTTACACATTTGAGCCGCCGTTATATTCCTCGCCTCCTTGCTGAGTATAAATAAGATCTACTGTTTTGTCTCTTATGATGATGATGCTAACGTATCGAAACCAGAATCGTGTGGCATTATGTGATTTGTAAACGTGCCGCATCAATCAATAAATCGCAATGGATTAGCTCAAGCTTTAAAAGAGTGGAATTTTTCAAACTAAAGAGGGCTGTTTCTCGAATAACATTCAGGAATCGCTGCATCTTAAGTCATTTGACAGATTCTGAACCAAGTTACATAATCTGAGCGTGTTCGTAATGTTCCGCAGCCAGGTATTTCCCAATGAATTGGGTAGGTCACAGCTGGGGACAGTTAATTTTTATGGGCGTCAAGAGTGGAATAGGAAGGGAAAGTCCCGCGTGGAGGACGGCCAACGAACAGATGTGCAGAAAAATTAACACCATTGAACTTAAGACGGAAAATCTAGCATGACGCGTTGGATTTGGAGAGAGAGGAGTGGAGGACTGCATTCTAGTTGATTTCGGAAGAAAGGAGTGACCGTAGGCATGAAGTCCCCGAGTTACCCTCTGCCCAGTGGTCGGTGAACGACTTATGAGCTGCCGTCTGTCGAAGGGGTGGCAACCTCTCCACCCGCCCCTCTCCACCTCTCGCGGCTTCCACGTGATATCCGGTCTCCCGCATTGCCTCCGGTGCCTATGGAGGTTCATTAACCAGGAAGAAGAGCAAAGCTGGTGATCGGATCGTTCATATGTGATTGTTTGTCTCCTCCAGCTGAGCCGCGTCACCTCACGTTTCGCTTAAGGAAACGCAAATTTAATCATGAAAAATTTTGATGCAGTGATTTTGTCACAGATGTCAAAGAAAGCCGAAGTAAGGTTAGGTACTGAAGCGGAGTGGGGAGTACGCATAATGACAGTGGCTGTGATATTAGTGGCTAAAGAGCTTCGGAAAGATATGAAATTACATTTTCATCATTAAGGACATCACAAGGACAAAATCAAGTGGTGGGATTTTTATATTACCAAATTATGTGTCGATACGGCCACATTACTGTGCTTAAGTGTCCACATATAAATTAAAAAAGCAATGCTCATCAAAAATAACAAATGAAAAATTTGGAAACTATTTTACGGAAGCATGCATGCATGTTTCTAAAAACAAAAAAATAGTCCCAGAAGCATGACGTATCTGATTTAACATTTAAACCTTTAGATCATAAAATATCACGAAAAAAAATATTTCACGAATAAATGGCAATCAAAATGCTTGCATATTTCTAGAATAAATTTTTTGTTCTAAGGAATCTTTAGGGTTCCTTAGACTCTTCGGAAGGCGTATTGAATCTCTCTTCCGCAATCAAATCATCCACCTTTCACCGGTTACCTTCTTGGCCATACATGAAGAACGTACGCAATCAAAGCCACTATTCCGAGATGTTTTCATACAGTACCTAGGTATATTTCTTAAACGTGTTAGAATTTCCTGGGTTTATCTTAAGCGATGTAGTCATGTATTCATGCCCTGGTTTAATTCACAGCCAACCCAGACTGTATGCTCTTCTGGTGCTCTCTATCGAAGGGCAGGTCTCTGTTATGTAATAAAATGATAATAAAATTTTAATTACTGCACGCTGTAAATCCCCCCACTTTATTCCGCCTATCATTCACTCTCCGCCCCTCCCTCCCTCTCTCTCCCACCCACTCTCTCCCACCCTCTCTCTCCCACCCTCTCTCTCCCACCCTCTCTCTCCCACCCTCTCTCTCCCACCCTCTCTCTCCCACCCTCTCTCTTCCACCCTCTCTCTCCCACCCTCTCTCTCCCACCCTCTCTCTCCCACCCTCTCTCTCCCTCCCCCACCTTTTCTCTCACCCTACCTACCCTTCTCCCCCACACTCACGCTCTCCTTACCCCACCCCGCCCATCACTCTTGCTACACTTATCCTTTCCAAATATATTCTTTCGCCCCTATTCCTCTCCTTCAGACATCTTTTCCCCATCCTCTCGCCCGCCAAACTAGACCTCTCCACCCTCTCTCTCTGTCTCTCAACACCTATTTCACCGTCCGCAACCCATTGAAATCCACCCCCTCTCCCCCTTACCCTCCTTCTCTCCGTGCCTCAGCCCTCCTCCTACTTCTGCACCCTCCCACGTGGTCCACCTGACTCCCAACCCCCCCTCCCATCTATCTTATCTAATCTTAATCTCATTCCACCTCTCGCCCTCACTCTCTCTTTCTCCCTTCCGTCTCTTCTATTCTCCTGGCCTCACTCTCCCTCCCCTTCTCTCTTCACCCTTTTTCCGCTTTCCTCACGCCGCTTCACTCCCCACCGAATACCTACTCTTGGGCGCTCCCAGCATTGCGAGTCATTCGCGCTCTATGTCCGCCTATGAGTCATCGGGTGCATCGGCCTTGCCTCCACATTCGCCGGTGATCGCGCGATGGAGAAATTCTTTTGGTGCGAGATGATCACCGGTCTGAAATTAACGGCAATCGGCATGGTCTGCTGTGCTTGAGGGTCACCTGGAGTGGCGTATCTCTTTGTGGCGCACGCCACGTGCTCTCTCATCTCCTCGTAGATATCACCACTGCCGGGGCCGACGATACGTACCCCTCGCTTGCGTTTCTCCGCTCGGTGTCGAAGGAACATTTGGAGCTCCTCTAGCTTCGCTAGGTATTAAATTACTGCACTTTGGGTGAGATGCTGGGCATACCTTGCCCAAGCGAGCACTCCTTAGGTTAGCCCTTCTCCCAAAATTCTCACCCCGGGCTCTCGGGGCGTGAGCTGGTGTTGTACAGCTTTGATGACATCCATCCCTCCCTTTCTCTCTCTCCTTCCCTCTGCCTTTCCCTACCGGCCCTGTCCCTTTGTACCACTCCCATTCACACCCTTCACTTCCCTCCCCCTCCCTCGCTTTCTCCTTTACTGTTTTCTTCCTCTACCTCTCTCCTAACTCTCTATATCCCTATTTCTCTCTCTCTCTCTCATTCCTATCACATTTTTTCTCTTAATATTTCTCATAATCTTTTTCTCTCTAATTCTCTCCATCTTTCGTTCCTTCCTCCTGGTATTCATTTTAAGGAGCTAAATTAAAAATATTGAGAAATAAATGGGAGCAGATCGTTCAACATTTTACCCAATATTGGAAAAATATGATAACCAATTCAAGCCAACGTAATGCATTTTATAAATGTAATGTATTATTATTTGTTAATTTTATTGTTGAACTATGGAGTTTATTTGACGTTTTAATAAAAAGAAAATTATACCCGGGTGAAATTATGCAAGGAAATTGATCAGCCATTACAAAAATTGTCCTCTGGAGGGGAGGGACCCTATGGAAGTGTGTGCCCACACGTGTCAAGGCAGGCACGAAGCTGGGATCTCAAGAGGGCGCCTCTTACGGGAAGGACGGGAGCAGTAGCCGCGACGAGGCCTCAGTTGTCACTCCGATCCGCTCTCGACGTCTCCTTGGCTTAGTAGCAGCCTGGATCATGGCAGATATCGTGTTATAAAGTGAAAAGTTCAGTAACATAGATTAAGGAGGCAAACAGCCAACGACAGCCATGAGGTGCTTGGGTAATTACTTGGATAATTTGATAGAGATAGGTAGGTATTAAGGTGAGGGGTGGAGAGACACCTGATGTTGATATTAGCCTACTCTTAAAGAAAGGCACACAGGGGTCTATAGTTTAACCTCCCATATGGTAGACTGCGTACCACACCTGAGGTGCTCTCCACATACATGCAGCACACCAGGTAAGAATCATAATGCCACTGGAATAAACTGCCACCTCAGGGCTTCAACCCGGGCCCTAGAGGTGGGAAGTCAGTTTCGCTATCGCACCAACTCAATCGTTTGGTATTGTCCTCTTTTCTAGGTTGTTTTATGTCCTTAAGAAATTTGATGCTATAGTGTGCGAGCTAGTTTGATTATTAAATACCCCTCTTTGCATAATATTGTAGATTACAGCCCTTGATATTCGTTTGTTTTGATTAATGAAGCTGTAGATTTTTTCTATTCTCTGTCATTTCCAGAAATGACTGCACTATTTCTGCTTGATGACATTGGAAGGATGGAAAAGGTAAAATGGATGCCGCACATACCGTAGATAGAATTAAATCGTAGTATAAAGAATATGGCGGCTCGCAGTGAAATTATATTCCTTGATTTGAAAGGTTACAGTGTCCGGAAAACCCACGACAAAATGATGGCCGTTTATGGAAATGATAGCCAGTCATAGGGCTTAATTTTGAGGTGGAAAAGGAATTTTCAAACTGACTACACGTCCCTTACAGACAATTCAAGAATTGTAAGATCATCGCTCATGGACGATGAGATAGAGGACATCGAGAAGATAGTGGAAGGCTCTCTCCAAAAAGACCGCAGAGCACCCACGAATGAGACTAATCGTAGCTATGGCGGTGCTCCACGCACTGAAGTAACTCTATTTTTAAATTGCTCACGAAGAACTACACATGTTGAATATGTGAGCACGCTGGGTTCCACGACGACTGACACTTTTTGAAAGCAGAGAGGGAGAGCGATCTGCAATCGCGACCACGGCGCGACCGCCAATCAAAACGATGTGACTTTGAAATTTTACTCTATTCCCCCGACCTCTCTTTTTTCTTATTCCTAGAACTCAAAAAATAATCGCGGGGTCGGATATTGGACAACACAGATGACCCCATCCAAGTGGTCGAACGCAGTCAGCGTTTTCAACGCAATCCGCTGAGTTCCTACATTTCGAAAGGTCGAGAAACACTCGGAGATATTTACATATGACTCTGGACGAAGACTATGAAGAGAATTCTCAAGAGTAAAAAATAAAAAACTCCAGCAAAACGGGGGGAGGCATGTAGACGGGGAAGATGATTAATATTTTGACAAACTCAAAAGAATTAATGGTTCTAAACTTTACTCCATGGTTTTCATGCACTCCATGTCATTAAAAAAATTGCATTAATCATTAAAGCTAAATTTGAATGTCGAGCTGGAGCAAAAGGATTCTGCCGCTTTGGGAAAGCTCAAGTAATACTCATATAATTGTGCTTTTTTACTTCTGCAATCTCCAATAGGATATTGCTGTATTATCCTTGTGGCCCGTTTCCCCTAACTAACCAAAGTTTGGTTAATAAGGGGAAACTTTGGTCAATAAGTCATAAGTGGCAACGTTTAAATTTAAACATTTTTTAATTATTCATATAACTTGGTGCAACCAAAATAACTCCCTAAGGGAATTTTTCCTGTTTAAGTGTATAACAAAAATGTTTTTTGTTTGACCTCAAACCCAAGTTCCAAATTTGAAAGTGTAATATAAACTAAAAAGAATCATAGATAACGAGACGAATGAAACTCCTTTTCACTTATCAATTTATTTGAATAACAAGTATTTTATAATGTCCGCAACATACACAACACATAAGCACAATGGTCTTCGATCACGAATAACGGCATATATTTGATTTTGGAATCAATAACTTCTTAAATATCGGGCTTCATTTTAATGAATTAGACCCATCATGAGCTTAGGTCAGCCTCGGTCCCACCATCACATGCGATGTTCCGCTGCACGATGGAATCCCAGTTAAGTAGTGAATATCTCTTCGGATCTTCGTCATCGTCAAGCAAAACGACTTCTGAATCATGGAAATATTGCCTGACAATACCCCTTTGAGGTGACTGCCCGGCTAAGTACGTAACCGGCGGGATGGTACATCGTTAATTCTCAAACTACATCAAGACAAATCTCTCTCTCTCTCTCTCTCTCTCTCTCTCTCTCTCTCTCTCTCTCTCTCTCTCTCTCTCTCTCTCCTGACAGATGTTTTATCAATTCGACACATTGGGGATAGTTTTATTAATGCATTTGAATGGATAAAAAGAACAGAGCGATATTTCCAGGTTATACATGCACTTTTCCGGGGAAGATATTTCAACCACAGCCTTGCCCTCGAATATTCAAAGTAATTAGTCGGTTACCACGTTATTATGCCCTCTTACATGATTCATTTTGTGATGGAAAGACGAGTCTTAGAAAATATCCAGTTTTCACCAAATAGCCTGCCTGCGAATTTACGAGATAACCTCGTTTTTCGTATGATAAATCAAATGTATATGCCTTCGTTTATACTTTCCAAATTTTTCGACCCCAAAAACTATCACTAGGTATGCCGCTTCTTAAGCAGAATCATGTTTCCTGATTGCGTCAGCGTGTGGCTAGCAAGTGGCGCCATACGTCCGTCGATTCTGGCGTACAATATGGCCTTGACTGAGCTTGCTGACGCATCGGAATGCTAAACGAACTCCATCCCGAAGTTAGCTGGATTAGCTGTACGGATTTAGAATAAAGTTTTTATTAAAGGGTTCCGAAGGATCTTTGCTGCTCACTTCCCCGCCAGATACCTGAATGTTTTCTTCTTAATGTGTTTAATGGTGCCGAAAGCTCTGAGAATGAGGAAATGAATATGGCGTAGAGTTAGCACGCTCTCAGAAACCTTCTCGAACCCGTGAAGGGGTCGAGGGGTCCGGTCGAGCTTGCTCAATGGCCGGGGTTTCTCTGATGGTCCGTTCTCGTACCGGATCTACGGGATCGTTTGGCACAAAACGATCAAATGTGCTCCAGGAACCTTTCTTCTGCAATACAAAAGATAATTTAATTTAAATATTTGTGAATTTAGCCTCCTTCAAATATCTCAGCACTTCCTAGATGTCCTCAACCCGCTCATCAAACGTCACTCTTTAGATCAGTAAACCATCCAAATGATTTGAGAAAAACTGAGACATACGATCCCTACACAATTGTTCAATATTGGGGACAGTATTTGACCTCTCGTACGAGACGTCATTACTCATTTTCCAATAACCTGGAAGAGGTCATGCATTCTGTAACCCGTTCACTCTATTCAACGAGAGTAATTTGGTGACACGCAAAATTCATAACGAATATTGGAAAATGGTTTGCCCTTTTGAATAAAAGGCTCTTTTTCTAGATGGAGAAACATCAAATATTTTTTTTATTGAATTGACGCGCACGCCAGCTAGCTACCAATCTCGCTGATCCCCCCTTTTTGAGGATCAATAACGCTGGACTTGCGTGAGTCAGAGCTGCCCGTCATCACCGGTACGTTTCAACACACAAGAACTATTAAAGGTAGCATGATAAGGCATAGAGTTTGATTTGAAAGTGAATGGCAAAGTAATCCAGTCACTTAAATTTGCACAAGAACAAGCAGAAGAGTGTTAGGCAAGAGGGGATTATTGAGTGCTTTCCATACAAAGTTAGGGATATTAGTATTGATATTAATTACAAGGAGTAAAGGTCATGAGGTTATCAAGAAATAAATAATCTGAATTGAACATGAAAATAGCAGGGTAAAAACTTAGAGTTCACTTTTTTAGGCAGTATTTTGCAAAAAAATGACTCATAATTTGAAAAAAGGAGGAAATTCAGGGACCGAAAAATTAAGCGGAAGGTTATAACAAGAAAATTGCACCGAATAGAGAAGCAAAGAAAATATTTCTTCACGCTTTAATATGGTGCGTAGAACTTTGTGGATCTAAAACCTGATCTTGGAAGAAAGAGGTCGTGTATGGATTTTAAGATCCAGATATAATAGCATGGGAAACATCAGTGAGAAAGACAACGGGTGGAAGTTCAATCAATGGTCGAAGAAGGTTTGCTAATGCTGTGGGTAGCATCAAGTTGGCAGAAAGGAGGTAATACTGAAATTTTGAATGTGATATAAATGGAAATTTTTGGGTAAAGAAATTTATTATAGGCTTTTTAGATCCTAAGAATGCAGGCAGAAGTTACAAAAAATAAAGAAGGAAAGAAGGAAGGAAAAATAAAGAAGGAAATAATGAGCAAAAGGGGGATATTCATATGATTAGTAAATAATATTATTCATCAGGGACCGTTCTAACTCTAACTTTCATGGTCAAATTACTCTGGAAAACTTTCTTCGTTCCGAACAAAGCGTTTTCTCTTTAAGGAGTATTGAAATATATGGAATTCCTTGATTACCAAATTATTTACCTGCATTGAATGGCGAATCATCCGAGATTCATTTTTGTCTCGGATGAGCTCCTCATTCGGCGTATCATCTTGGTGTAGATACGTTTTAAAAAGTGCTGGTTTAGTGCCCCAAGTGCGCCTAAAATGAAGGTAACGCACTCTTCACGTATGCGTTTTTGTTGCCTAATCACAACATTTAAGGGGCAACGTGAACTGAAATGGACGTACGTCAAACAATTCCGTAAGTGGAATTGGAAAAGAGGTTATCACTCCCCATTGTAGAAACAACAATAGAATGATTTATCATAGAATCTTAAATATTTTATTCTCATGTGGACATCAACTGGTCGGATAAATGGGCACCATTATTGAATATTTCTCATAAAACAGGATTACGCTGGAAGGCAAGACGACTTATCTTGAACTAGTTGTAGACAGGAAGCGTAGAGACGGAATATGAAGTACTCTGCAATAGAGTAAGACAGATATGTCTATTATCCCCTGAATTTTCAATACACTTGCGGAGAAAGTGGTAAGATAACCATGCGAAGGATTGGAGGCTGGAGCGGAAGTAGGTTGGGAACTGAGTTAGAATTGCTGATGGTCAAGTTTAAGTAATTAATCAGTCATCCCTAAGGTAATAATTATTACGCATGACATTACGTGAATCAAAGAATCAGCGTTTTAGATGAGGGATGAAAACAAATTACAAGAGGACGAATTTATGATATTTTAAAGAAGTAAGATGGCTAAGAAGAATATTAAATTTGAAAGGCATGAATTAGGACAGGAAGAGAACGTCTCAACTATTTGGAAGTCGTTTCTTAGGAGAGAAAACACGGGAATATTGTCTTAAAAAAGACAAATTCCAGCTGCACTTCGACGATGGTTTTATTTATTTATTTATTTATTCAGTATGAGTCCGAAAACAGCACATTTTGGCCTTTACATCGAACTATTAACAACGATAACAATAGTCACATTTACAAACACCCAAGCCCTAGGTGGAGGAAAACTCACCCAGGCGGGAATCGAACCCGCGACCCTTGGAATGGCAGACGAGGACGTTACCCCGCCGCCACCGGGGTCGGTGACTGATCGATGGTTGACCATCGGATAAT
This sequence comes from Hetaerina americana, assembly GCF_022747635.1. Taxonomy (NCBI): domain Eukaryota; kingdom Metazoa; phylum Arthropoda; class Insecta; order Odonata; family Calopterygidae; genus Hetaerina; species Hetaerina americana. Next base: position 335,942 of record NW_027287450.1, on the reverse strand, counting down.
TGCATTCGGCACCGGAACCTAGAGCGGTTGAGGTGCCTGAATTTTTCTACCTACTGCATCACTGTATTCTCCTCCACGGCAGATACTATGCAACATAAGCACATAGCACAAATGTTTTAGCGTTTGAATAGTAAAACTGGGGAAACAGAATTCAAAACAAAGCCATAAAGAAGGTTATAACAGGTAGTGGAAAGCTTATACAAATATTTTAGTCTCCGTCGAGTATTTTAGATACGTTATCCAAGAATATGGAATCTGACGACATTGAACACGACGTTAGTTATGAAACATAGGGCTCGACTCGTGATGATTCTGGTGAGCTATTGCATCTCACGGAGTAATGTTATTTTATATTTAACTTTAGTGCCGAACTGCTACAAATGAAGAGCATTTATAATGGAAATGAATGAATTTTAAAATTATATTCGAAGAAACGCAATTAATAAATATGCGCATTTTTACATGAAATATTGATGATTATCATACAAATATTAGTGATTTGGTTGTAAGGAGGATATGCACTGCTCACCTCTGAAGTCATTAATTTGTATTGCTATAGAAATTGAATAAAATAGGGGATATCTCTATAAATCCTTCAACTTTAACAAATATAATTTTCAATTTTGTACCATGGGTTATTGCTAAAGACTTCAAATAATTAAAAAGTATCACGAGAGTCAATGACTTCCTTTTATAAGTTTGTCTATGAAGCCATTGATAATTTAATAGCCTACATTAAACAAGCAAGGCCGTTTAATTTGTTCCAGATATGATACTATCAAGATAATAAAAGTTTGTCAAAGTAATTTCAAGCTCTACTGAAGTACACCCCCTGAAGCACGATTTTTTAATACTTTATGCTTAATGAAACAGTAGTACGAGGGTTGCTATTTATATTTTGAGCCTTGAGAACACTAAGTGCTTTAGGCGCCGTCCAATGTTTCCATCTGAAAGTTTGACCCTTTCAACGCTCACTTTCTTCAGAGCATTTTGTCGTTTGATCATTATTTGTGTTTTTTACGGAGACTCGAAAATTTTGTCTCGGTGAAGAAATGGAGTTAACTCGTGAACACTTTCGTGCGATGATTTTTTTACGAATTTTGACGTGGATTATCTAGACAGGGGTGCCTCGATCAACTTACTTCCACTTTTAGCGGTGAAGTCCCATCCTTTGCCACCGTGAAACGCTGGTAAAATTAATTCCATCATGGCCGCCGTTCGCTTAGCGACGAAAGTCGTGAAGGTCGCCTAAAATCAGTTGTGCCAGAAAACAATGATGCTATGCTAGAAATAATAAAGCAAGATAGTCATGTTACTCATGGTGAGATTGATGCACCCTTGAGGATTAGTATGACGAGCATCAATATGCTATTACATGAACATTTAGCTGTGAAAAAAATTTGTTCGCGTTGGGTCCCGCATAATTTGGAAAAAGCTCAAAAAGATGCTCATGTGAATTATTGCAAAGAAATGCTTAACAAATACAATCGCGGTACATCAAAAGCTGTGTATAACATCTACACAGGTGACAAATCTTGGATATATGCATATGAGCCCGAAACAAAACAGAAATCCATTGAATGGACCTTCCAAGGCGAGCCAAATCCGACAAAAGTGATTCGTGCACGAAGCACATCGAAGCAAATGGTCGCCTGTTTCTTCGGAATAACTGGACATTTTGCAACCTCACCGTTAGAGCAATAGAGAGCCGTGAATTCAGAATGGTACACGAGCATTTATGTGCTTGGTGAAATACGGAAAAAGACGCGGCAACGAAGGATCATTCTTCATCATGACAATCCAAGCTCTCACAGATCGGCTGAAACAACTACATATTTGACTGGCCAAAACATCGACTTGATGAGTCATCCTTCGTACAGCCTTGATTAAACACCGAATGACTTCTTTTTATTCCCGTTTATCGAGAAAAAATTGCGTGGCCAACGTTTTTCGGTGCCTGAAGGAGCCGTTGATGCATTCAAAAACCGTGTTTTGGAGGTACCTCAATCGGAGTGGAAAAAGTGTTACCAAAATTGGTAACCGCATGCAAAAGTGTATTGATTATCATGAATAATACTTCAAAAAACAATAAAACCATTCTCAACAATAAATGACGGTCTTTTCATTATTAGGCTTAAAATTGAAATAGCAACCCTCGAAAACAAGCTGGCGGTAAAACATATATTTTCCCCATTTTTATTCATGTTTAGTGACGTGTTCTCCCTCTCAAATACAAATTATGTATTGATAATTTCCTACTAACTTGCTCGAAAATACATCGTTGAAATCGTATCTCAGTAAACAACCCGATACTCCCTATTTTCTCCGCTGGTTTATTTTATTCTGCCCAAAATTTCGGATTCTACAGATGATTCAAGATGCATTTGTCAAAAAGAATGAGTAAATAACGATCTACCATTTCGAATGTAAGCTCAAATCTGATACAAGTAGGTAAGGAAAAGACGGGAAGCAGGAATACGTCTAATTCAAGGACTTAAAACTTGTGCTGCCCGAAAGTTAATAGCAGCACCATATTTCCTTCCCTGATCTCCATCTTGTTAGCAAAACGCAGTGGTGGGTAGGAGATTCATGGTATTGAAATCACCGTTTACAAAAATCCTAATCCTCACGAGTACAGAGGCATAACATTAAGCATTTTACACATATCTAGATATCCCCTATTGTATTTGTCTTAGCACAGCGTCAAAGAAGCTGGGACATAACGTACAACGAAATCCGTGGTAAAGAATGACTTTAAATTTTTTGTTTAGAGCATCACTACAGTCGCCCTCTAGAACCTATTAGGTAGAATATAGTTTTCTGCTCTCTTTTCTCGCCTTGAATACTTAAACGACTCTCGTTCCTCAACACGGAGGAATTTGACTTCAATCTTGACCCCACGGAGGCGGCTATGTCTCGTGAATGAAACCTTAGAACGAAAAGGAGAACTGGAGCTCGTAGAAAATCGATTACGGTCTGAGTTTCGTGTCGTGCTCGTGGAAATCGCTATCACGTAGAAAGATATTATATCCACCGTAGAAGAGACATTCAAAGGGTAGTGAGGGTCATGGGGTTAGCAGGGAATTGAGGAATTGAGTGCAATTATTGAAACCTGAGCCGGTCTCTCCCGCCTTCGAGGAAATGAAGTGGAAATGGGCATGTTGAATTTTGTTTATACAATACCTGAAAGTTTTGAATATGCCTATGTGATGGCCCTCAGCATAGCAGAGGGTTTTTTTATTTGGGAAAGGAGAGCATATTCTATGTATCTTTGCACCCCTGCAATTGCTGTCAATGTAGAGTTGTCTGAAATAAATAAATAGCTACATAAATATTTGATCAGGCTAAGATGCAAGAATTAGTATTAGTAAATTAGTATTTACCTTTAGGCTGACCCAATTCTATCTCCTACCAAACTGCATCAATAGGTCTTCTGTGGCCAATGATATCACTGGCAGAACTTTCATCTATTAAATCTGCATTTAGGGAAATCTCTGTTTTTTACCCTAACTGCCAATGCCTCAGCAGAAGAAACATACATTTTAAAGCAAGGATACAGGATTATGGAAAGTGAACTCGTATTACTGCACACCAAGTTGTCAAATCTCAACTCAATTCCAAAGGATAATGCTTTTGCAGCATTTTTTACATTGGGTAAGTATTCATCCCTGAATATCCTCTTTCAAATGTAGGATGTTCCTTGGTTGAATAGCGATACTTGACTACCCATGGCATACTTCCTGTAAATTAATTAACTATTTACGATTTCCAATGGTTACAAAATAGATAGAACTGGCAAATTCTTTTTGATGATAGCCAAAGTTGCTTTCACTCTATTCTCTGTATTGATTATTCAATTGAACATTAAGAAGTTAGCATTCCCCCATGTCAAAATCTTCCTTTTCTACAGAATAAAAAAATTGAATTCATAGAATTCCTCTTTTTTAATCTTTAAATCACTCTGGAATAGTAATAAGTTCTCTGTGGCCGAGGTGCTTCACTTAATGTATGCCTCAAAGGTTTTAACTTTCTCTTACAGGATTTCCAGTTCACCCGAAGAACCTTGAAACCCAAAACAACTTGATGTGTACATGAAGCAACCAAAATGATTTCACCTTTTATTGATACACTTTGGTGGTAATATTATCAGTTTTTACCAAAAGACGTTTTGGGTGAGAGGAAATTTTTTCAAGATTCCACTAAATACTGCTGCTTAACTCATACCTATGTGCTGCATTTTGATAAATCCACACTCCAAGAGGATAGACTGTAAAAGGAAGCCATTGATGATGAAATTATGGCATGTACCTCCAGGCAGTATATGCCACCAGGCTCCTTGAATCCAGATATCGATTGTTATGCAAACACAATTTAAACACAACAATTTCATTTTAACTGCAGCCATGCACTCTTTGTATGCACCAGGAATAAGGGTTGTAGTTATTGTTTCTCTGGAGGGAAATGCATTGGCAGGTTCTAACACAGCAGCAATATCCATGGTCTTAAGGCAACTGGAAAAGGCGGGGAATCATTAAAAAATAATTTCAGGCGGTATTAGTTGTTGTTAATTTGCTAAAATTCCATCTTCTACATAGCCTAAACAACTCTAACCAATCAATTTGCTATCATAATTGTAAAAATTCATAGAAATTTGAATCCATAAACGACTAAATAAGCATTTCAAATATAAAAATATGCTTAGTGATTATTAGCTGGGTTTTCAGGAAAAAATTAACAGAGAAAGTGCAGGATAGCTAATTTTTAGTCAATGGAGAGAAGAAATAAATTGTGGACATACTGTAAGAAATATGATGTCAGACCTCAGAGGAGCAGATGAGACTGTAAATGGGAATATTTTGATAAAGAGGTCGACTCTTAGAAAAGAATGGTACAGAGAAAAATGCATGAGTTTAAATAACAATGGAAATAAAAGTATTCGCAAAAATTAAGAAAAACTACAAATTTCCACAAGTAAGTTTGGCAACAGGATTTTAATTTATGATATATATGGTATGAATGACAAATGTTTAATTTTTTTAAAGTGCAGTGAAGATGATTTTATCAGCATATTTGCTGCTGATGTATTGGTGTATGTCTGTATTCAAGTAAAAATATGTCACTATTTATAACACACTGTATTAAGAACAAAAGGGGCCGATTAAATGGGTCCAAAATAAAATATTAAAATTGGATGTAAAAAATCTGAAGCAGAGCTGATTGAAAATTTAAATAGTAAGTTGTAAAATGCATTTAAAATAATTCCCAAATGATAGAACTAGAAGGCCAAACATACATTTCAATAGAAAATGGAAGTAAAGTATGCTGGGGTGATAATTGATTCCCTCTAATGTTTGAAAGCCATGTCAAATAGGTACCTATGCAAAAATTGGTAAAAAATATTTCAATTTTTACCAAATAACATGTTTATCTGTATGGACAAGGCCCAAGGTATACAAAATGATAATGACCCTCAATTTGATTACAGCAACAGTTGGTTTTTAACACCAGAATTGTGCTTTGATAAACATCTGTTGAAATATTTTTTTTTTTAATATCAGCATCCTTTTAAAACCTGTGTCCTTAAATTTAGTGGTAAAAGTGAAAAAATCTCATTATTTCTTATGCATCAATGTAAGTACTAGTGTTAAGGATAAATACCAGTGGAAAATGCATAAAGTGAGACAAACAATATCCAAGCCTTTATTCATATGTCACTATGGACAATGAGAGAAGGACAATTAGGTATTGCAAATATTGATCTAAATCCATTAAAAGGTATAAGACCCAATTCCCTCACAGACAAGAATTTAAGACTGCCATATAAGATTCATAATGGCAAGAGGCAGGAATCTGGATGTTGTTAATTGGGAAATGGTACCAAGTACCAGTAGCAGAATCTCCACCATCAACCATCCAATGCCACAGCTAATTTTCTCTTTAATAATCAATTATTATTTTTCATTTTAAGTTATCATGGATTGTTTTTTGCATTGAGTTTTAAAATAAGAAACAGAATGAAGGAATTAATTATTTAACTTTCTTACATTATCCTATAGCTCCAATGTGTAAAACTTTGATATTGTTTGCCAACTAGCATGAATCAATATCTAATTGAGCTATGTTGGAAAGAGCAATGATGATGGCTCCTGATACCACTACCTATGCCAGATTGAGGCTAAGGCTAAGAACTAGGGGGTAAAAAGTCAATGCAATCTCTAGTCATCAGTATGACTCTTACTATGGCACCTGACCTCAGTGAATGAGACAGTTGTCAGGGGATGATGGTAGTTTAGTGATGCTATTCAAAAAGCCGGTAGGAAGGCATCTTAAATGTTTTCCCATAACTACAAATACATGGTCAGATTACAGCTTTTACCTTTACACCTTAACCAGACATCCCACAACCAGATTAGCATATATCATGCTTAACAACAATTAATTAACACTATTATCTGATCATCAGCTGGCATTCCACCTATGGGCATATGCATAACATTTACATGGCCATCTTGAAACTTGAAACAATATGTTAAATATGTCCTTGAAATACTGGGTTTTCAGGCAATTTCATTATTCTTTGACTGCCACTACAGCTTTTAACAACCTAATCCACATAATCACTGAAAACTGGCACTTCCTTATATTTTTGGCCTTGCCTTGGCCTAGCCTTCCTTAATTCTCTTTTCAAGAAACATGGCCCTAATCTTTGAATGCACAGATTCTTTATATAATTCAGCTGGTTTAAAATATTTGGTTTCAGTCAAAGATGAGGTAAAAATTTTCTGGTTTTTACTTTTACTTAATATATAGCTACTCCAAATTTGAAAAAGTACCCATCGTATGACTTACCTTCAAGCATATCTGCAGCATAGACAAATCCAGCAAGCTTGATTTCCATTTACTCTTGCTCTACCTCAGACCATAATTCATTGCCACTTTCCCATATGTTAATACTAATCTCTTCAAACAAATTACAGTTACATATTTCTTTGAATACCACATTTACCTTTATCATAGCAGATCTGTTGAGAAAGCTGAGACAAGTAGACATAAAATGAAGCGCTCTCCACAGGTGAAAATTATGTTATAGAGAGTTAAAATCATACTATAGATTGATCAGGTTCTTACAGGGAGGAGAATACACGGGATGTGCTGCTCAAATGGCTACTCACCAGAGGCACAGACATTTCTTCAGCAAAGCCTCTTGGGGGGAGTGCTCACCACAGGGTGATTACCAAGATGCATACTTGCATACATACACTCCAAGCGGCGGAGATGCACAGAGTGCATGTGAAAGGACAGCAAGAACAGCAGTTTTATTTAATTTTAGATACTTCTGAGGGCTTGGGTCTACACTTTCTGCGAACATAATTTTCACCTGTGGAGAGCGCTTCATTTTACGTCTACTTGTCTCAGCTTTCTCAACAGATCTGCTATGTTGATCAATGGTTGATGTTGAGCTACTGAAATGAATTTGTAAGCTAAATGGTGAAGACATTTTCAGTTTTTTGTAGTGAGGGTTAGGTTTTTAAAATTTGAAATCACTCTTCCATTAATTGGCGGAAAAACCTGGCTGGCTGAATATTCATATGATTAAACCTCAGAGCAATAACTTAAAAACTGAATACATTAATAGACACGTACTTTGTGTTTTGCCAAAGTGAGACGCTGAAGCGCTGCAGTACATGAAAGTTTTCGGTCTTTATTTTTCATCTGGCCTATCTACCAGAATTTCCAGTTCTCTCGCACATTATCCCACCGATTTTTCAGTTTTCAGTGAATTAAAATAAGTCTTTCTTCTGCCAGCGAAACCGCCTAGGATATATCATCTAAGTGACAAAGCAATAAAATAAATAATGCAACAAAAAATCATGACACTATTCTAAAACAATACATTTTGGAAAGTGTTTTTTGTTTGCCTGAGTTTCTTAAAGCTTCATCATTTTCCCCATCAAAATGAACAAAGCATCTCCTTTGAGTGATGTGTTGTGTTTCCTACTTTTTTTGTCAAAATATATGTGTCATACTTTGGCATTTTTTTATTCTTGAATTTTGCACAACTCATGAAACTAGTTGAGCGGACTTTGTTACACTGCACAAGGCAGAGATGTATTTAGCAGGATGTAGATTTGTCAATTCTTCTTTATATAAATCAATCTAAATCTTATATTACAGTCCTTTATTGTAGTTTTGAAACAATGTTAATATCTTAAGGTGCAATGTTAATAGTCTACGAATTTTTTGGTCAACCACAGTTACTGTTTGTTTTTTTGCTTTCCAGTTGAAGAACATAAAACTCGCCCCAAACAATTCTAGTACAGGAAAGTATGTTGAGAGGCTGGTTGTTAGTTATGACATCTGGAGTCATGATGAACAAAGAGATAGATTAGATAGGGATCCATTATTAAAAAATGTTCTTGAATACTTCAGGTTCCTCCAAAATGCAAATGTTCTTTGACTCCTAAAAAATATTTTCCCACATTTTAATAATAGTGTATTTAACTTTCTTTGACTGGAATGGTATTCCCCATTTTGTTAAATAAAAGGCAAAAAAAAATTTTATATGGGTTTATTTGAAGAATTCATTGTAAATAAAATTTTAAAGTATATGTTTATAGCATGGATGTATTTCTTCATACCATTTTGAGCTATGACACAAAGTTCATTCAAATTAAATTACATGGTAATATTTTTTACATTTACATCAGAGTATGTTGAAATCACAGTATAAAATATGCATGGCAAAATACAAATAAATATTAAATCGATTGCACATTCTATTACACCATACATATGAACAACAACCAAAATTGCTTACACTGTAATGGTGCTAAGAGGAGGGGGCAGCTATTCCTAAGAGTCCATGGGGATGCAAAATGTCAAATTAGAAAGCAGTCAAAGGAGGACACTGAATGATTAGGGAGGAGGGGGCAAAGTGAAACAGCCCCTGGACATCATAAAATCACAACACAACACTGAAATATTTATCCAGCTTTTGCAAGGACAAGTACATAAATCACAACACTAAAACACATGGAAATAGTCAATACAATAAGGAAATTTCTTAAACACTACATAAACCAGCTGCTCATTTCCGACAATATATTGAAATGGGTTTTCATATGGTACCAATTCTCAAGCAAAGATTGAAATTATTGTCATGTCTCAAATTTAGTTCAAACAAATGTACCGTTATTTTTTTCCTCTCGTACAATTTTGAAGGAGAATCAAACTACAGAAAAAATAGAAATGATTACAACATTTGATGGCATATAACATGCAACTTTTTTCAAAATTACATAGTTCTAAATCACTGATGTATTATTTGTGAAGATTTGAACTCCATAGGTTCACTTTTAATACTGAATGTTATTTTTACTCCAGATGGTCAGTAATACCTAGTTTAACTCCATGATATTCAGATTATTATATTTATTTGCATAAAATGTTTATTATTCAATTAAGAATTTTGTATTTGGGATTGTTATTATTATGCTCATCCATATTATGCTGAGTGAGTCTTGGGCTACTTGCTTCTTTGATGGTGAAAGAGCAAGCAATATGTTATACAGAATTGATAAAATATCATTGCAACTGATCATAAAAAACAGTGAGGACTTCCCTTACCAAAAATAATTATTTGTTCTGATAAAATTGAACCAATAAATTACACTTGCAAGCAATTTTCCTTTCCTTTTGAGTGTTCTACTAAAATGAGAGGGTCTTTCGAATCAGTGCATCTTACATACCATCAAATGAGGACCTTTTCTGAAAAAATAATACACATAAACATGACTTGTTAAGTCATAATGGTTGCAAAATGCCAAATATTCATATTTCACAATTTTTGAAAGTTTCATTGGTTTAAGGAAATTTAAATTGGCTTTTCAGACACTAGACCTGTAAAAAATCTATATCCAAACAACATTTTATGACAAATGGTTGACATTCAATATTTTCTCATCACAAATAATAATTTATCCTTAAAGACTGAAATTATTTCAATCAGGAAATATTAAATGGTTTGGAATAGTGTGCTCACCTAATATATAAAAAAATTTGTAATATTTGGCATTTTAAGTACACAAAAATTGACAATATCATGTTACAGACTGAAAACTACAATTACAATGAAAAAGAGTTTTTAAGGTGGTTAAGTTTCAACATTCGCAGATCACAATTGTTTCATCCTAAGAAGTCTAACACCAGGCAGGAGCCATTCAAGTTTTGTGGCATTTTAAGTTTATTGGATAGAAACCTAAGTCTATGAGAAATATGGGCCAGAGAATTTCACAGAAGAAAATAATTTTTAACAAATTTCCTTGGCTTAAATGAACAGAAGTAATTTAGGCACAAGGAACATAGGCCATACAACTTCATTAGGTTTAATTAGTTCTACTCTTAAGCAAACCATTTTTGAGATTAGAAGAAAATTTTATGATATTTATAAGGTCCTTTGGAGGATGATCAACCATTCACCATCCATCAAACTTTCTCTGCCAATGGTTAATATACTATTTATAATTTTTTAAAATTGTTATGTACCAAAATACATACTTCACAAATATTTGTGTTATCAAGAGTTCAATTAATTTAAGCAAGTATTCTGAGGCTTCAATTCAATTCAGTGATTTCCTATCATAACGTTAAAATAAATGCAATAACAAAATGCAACAAATAAACTCATGGCTAGGTTTAAATAATGCAGGGAAATATTACAATACAATAATAGTGTTTGGAATACAATATGATCTATTGTTTGCCAATTACTCAATTACTATAGAGAAAGCTCCCCATACGCTAGTGACTGAAACCTTCCATGACTTGAAAAACCCTCATTTATACACCCAGACATCATTTTAGGAAACCGTGTCATTGCCTGCAAGGAAATTGAAATAATGACACAGATACTGTGAGTAAAAGAGCCATAGCCAAATCACTCGTCAAACCCTATATTTCTGTTTTCAGAATATACTTTTTCCTACAATTTGCAACATTTTACCATGGTCTTATCAATTTCCTGTTTTTCCAATGCATAAAGATGTCTGTATTTCCATGATCTCATTTTCAGCTTTACCACTATTTTTATCGATATGTGCTGGATTTTAAAAAAAATCACATTCTAAAACAGTTGCTCAAGTACGTTAGCCTTTTAAAAAAACTTGATCAACTTTGTTTCTTACATATATACTTAAAAAAGAAAATTAAAATTGCTTATGTGCGTAATCTCAGTCTGCCAGGAAAAGATTCATCCAATTAAATGAGTACATTGCATGCCTGGGAGTAAGCTACATAAGTTATGCATTGTAAGAAAACCTGAGAGAGACTATTCATGTGGCACAGGAATTGAAATTATAAGAAATGAAAATGAATTTGACCCAAATATGATGATGCATGAAAAACACAAGATCTTGTGACTGACTACCAGGATCATTAGCACTGCCTTGACTATGTAGTTAAAACAGTGATGGGCTCCTGAATAACAAAATAATGAAACTTATTTATCACATCAAAATTACACTGAATCAAAAATAATTTTATATTCTTCACAAACTATTGAAGTTGGACAATTTTTTGCACTAATCAAAGGGTGAGGTAGCTCTGATTCTCATATATTATGTTTATTCATACATTAAGGCAATGACCTCGGTCATTAAGCGTGTAAATGTGAAAATTCTTCTTTTCCTGCAATTAATATTTAAAACTTAAGTCTTAGGCTCCTTTAAAGTTAAACAAGGGTTTTTGCTGTATTCAGAAAATGTAATTACTTGGATATAAACTATTGATTTGGAGGATGCATTCTTCCGGAAATTATCATTTAAAAAAAGAAACATTTTAGTCCTTTCACTGTCTTCTTTGAATGGACAATGTGCCTCCAGAGGAAGTTTCAGTCCATAAGTTTGGGGACTTAATGTGCAAAAACGTGTTTAAATAATTACACCAGAAGTATACATTTTTGGGAAAAACTTGAGTGCTTCTTTTACTTTTTTTAATATTTAACAGTCCAATATTACTTCATCCTAGTTTTCTTTCATAAAACTGCTACAAAGTAATAAATTATTGTTAACTTCTAAAACAATTATTTAACTTAAAAGGAGTAATTTAAACAAATGTGTAAGGCATTGAAGATCTTCATTTCATTTGTGTAAGCAAAATAGAATGAACCAATGGGAATTTTTGATACTGGAGCAATCATTTATTGTTTAGGTAAAATTTAATTGAATGTATTCATGGAATGAATTAACTTCCAATTTATGTTCTTGCAAAGATTGGTTAAAGGAATCACACTCTATAATAAAGAAAATAGATTGGAAATCAGCAATTCAGAACATTTTGATCCCATTTTTTCATATAACATTTCCACCCCAAATCTGCCTCTTCATCTATCAGTCCTACTTCCAGCAGCTATCGACTCATAAATAATTTTAATTGAATATTACTCAGGGAAATAAATTTAGAATTAAAACAACTATGAATTTTGGGCAAAGCTGAGGCCAGCTCTCTCTAACAGCCCATAGTTTACATTAGGTAGCCAAATGAACCTTCTTAATATTGAAATTATGAAGAATATGAAAAATATAGCATGAGTCCAGCTAGAGCTGACAAAGCCTGCATTTTTAAGACCCACATGGACAGGTCCTAAATATTTGAGATCCATCAGCTCAGGTTTTCCAGAAGTTAAGCTTGGATGAAACCTATCCCTCACCCAGGATTTCTATTCATCTTTTCATTTGTTCCTATGTTAGATTTTACTGACTAATTTGCCACCATGAAGATACCTTCAAATTGACAATTTCACTCGGCCATAATATGTGAAAATAAAAGATCTGATTATGCATTAATAAACTAAAGTAGGGTGAGGCAAGTTTGGCAGGAAGGGAAAATTATAAATGATCAAGTCAATGGAAAATGAGGAGAAAGGTAATGATACACTTATACACAGAAGGAATCTGCTTTCATGAGAAAAGATAAAAAAAATTATTGAAAGACTTCTTCAGTCATGTATTTTCCTCTTCTAAACCTCCCACATTTGCCACAATAGAAAATATCCATTCCATCAAATATTTCCCTCCTTCTTTCCCAATGAAATACCCTCTAAACTTCAACAGAAATTTCATTTCCCCTCCAGCAAATGATCTTTGTACATATTCATTCACTGCTTATCTTTAATTACTAATAATCTTACCTTTTACCATCCATCAATTCCAAACTCCCAACCCTCCAGTCTCCCCACATTTCACATAAATGTGAATTGAGGTGATATTTAAAGGAGTTATATGGGAAAGCAAGAGACTTGTATCTCTGGGCTAAATGGAGAACCCAGAGAGACAAGGTTCTAACTTCCGCATATTACCCCTTTCATGAGAATTGGTAGGTAAGGGAAAGATAAGATATGTTACTTCACTCAATCCATGACCTATGAGAAGAGCACATCAATAATGCCTGAGTTCATACAGGACAAAACACACATATCAGTGCACAATGGATGGCCAAAAAACTAGGTGTATATATAATTTCAAAACCTAAGTGAAAACAAAGTGCAAGTCCAGCGGATTTTATGAAACTCAGTTTTTTTAGTCCAGTTTTTAGTAAATCATGGTTTTTACAAAAATGTTGCTACATCTAAGAGGAGTCATAGAACTTTGCAAAGTCATTGAGGTATTGATAGTCATAGATAAGATCAGGGAAAGAAAAATGTGGAAAACTGGTAGAACTTTAACAAAATGGAAATGAAAGAAAAAAGAAAGGAGATAAACACAAATACTTTGGGGATATGGCCTCTGATCATTCACTGCATAGTCAAAAATCACATTTGTATGAAAATTTGTTGAATATTGTGCTAGAAAAAGTTCATGAAACCGCTTTCCTAAAGATGGAGTAATAGAGTCAGTACTCTAGCTAATGAAAATCTAAGTTCAACTTATTGTCAAATCACAAAATAAGATGACTTTTCTAACTCCCTAATCTGAGCTTAGGATAGCAAAAATAGTAGGTTTCACTTTCATATCTATAGTACTGAGAGCAGTCATCATGAAGTATCATCTTTCATTGAATTGCTATTGAAACATTTTTATTATTCAGTAAATTCTTTGTGCTTGCATTCATATTTATTTATTGATCAGTATTGAGGAATTTGAAACAAAATTTTACTTATTCTCTTGTCAGTATTCTCCACAGTGTACCAAGCCAATGATATATTAAGGTATTTTTGATCTGACATTTTCACAGAACTTCTAACACTTTTAAACTTTTCTTTGCACTCTTTGATATTTTAAATCAATTTTGAGATCTTTGCAGTTATCAACTTAGTTTTTTGATAATACATGGAATAAAAAAAGGAATGATTAATGGAAGAAATTTAACACCATGGTTAGAGAATACAGTATTTTTGTAAAAGAATGTGATCTATTCTAAAAAAATAGTTATTGATTCAAACTAATTTCTTAAAATCTAAACCTTAAATTATTTGATTGGTCACCCACCAATGAGGAACATGAGCTGAGATTAGACCACCATGGAAAGGTTAGTTATACCCTACTGATGATCAGTCGTTGCAAAAGAGAGGAACTACAGGTAATTGAGGAACTTGCTCAAGAAAAGAAGAACTGCAAGTCCCAGCATTGGGGTCATGCAACCTGTCAAAATACTGACAGTGCTATATTAATAACCTTGGGATTAAATTACCTTTACCCTTTGTATTACATTCTTAAGGTGAAATAATTAAAGATGCAGTTCCTCTTATGGGTAATACAGAAGTTTCTCTTAGTAATGGATAATCTTATTTTGACACCAAGTTGATTCTGCCAATTCTAGAGCCCAGAAATTCAGGTGTTGAAATCTAAGAACACTGAAGAACACAGTACATAGTACAACACTGAGGGTATCACATCTAGAGTGAGCATTCAAGCAAAATTGATCTGAGGATAATGTCATTTACCCTCAAATGTAGTATCTGGCTGAGCCTCAATTTGGTCACTCAAGAGTGAGCGTTGAATCCTTCCAGTGCCCAGCTCCTGGAGTGATTGAGTCAGCTTCTGAATCTCCATGTCTTCATCATCCAAGCTGTAGTCAGATTGTATTTCAATTGACTCTGCTCCTTCATCATCTTCATCATCAGTGAGCATGCAACAGTTCTTCATGTCTTCATCCAATGGGTCTGCATCTTCAACAATATATCTCACATCCACGTTGATGGGATCATTCAGCCTAGGCCTGGTTGCTCCAGCTGCTCCATCTCCTCCATCTGGTCCAGCTTCTTCAGTAGTCACCCTCTCAGTAGCTTCCTCCACATGGATGATTGTTGTTTCAACTTGGTCACTGCCACTTGTCTCATCCTCCTCCATTGGTACAACTTGAGTAGCCTGCTTTTCTTTCTCCATGCCTTTCAGGGTTCTCTAAAAATTAAGAAAGGCAAAATGATGCTTTGGAAATTGTATGTGTGAGCTTAACCTTTTTGGTGATAGAAAAAAAGAAGTGACACTTGTAAAGAATATCAGAGCAATTTACAATGAAAAAGATGATAATATTCTATTACCATTTTAAATAATATTTTTCATATAACTGAATTTTATGAAGACATAAGAGAGAAAATGAATAAGCTCTATTTTTATAACACTCTGCATGCATCAATGGACAACAGGCTCTCGGGCATTTATCACTCTTTCAGCGAGAGCCAGGAAATAATCATCACTTAAATGTTTAAATCTAGTTGTCTATGAATTAAGAAACATTCATTCAAAACTAAAATGCAATGCAGAAACACAAGTACGTATTATATGCATCAAACTTGTAGCACAATATGAGGAAAAACCCCCACCCCAAATTTGAAATTATTTTTATGCAAAATTTGCATTAACATGAGAGAATTATTGAAAAAAGAACTTTGAAGGTATTTTTCTCTTGTGATGTAAAATGTCAGCACAGTAGACCAAATACACACTGGTGGAGAGTTCTGAGACTGCATATTGTTTCTTTGTGCTATTATAGCTAAATACAGGCATATTCCCTTTTATTTCTACTGAGCCATCTCGTTAAATAATTGAAAACAATAAAGGAACATGGTCTTCTTTTGCCTTGCAATATGAGATATATGCATTCATTTGAAAAGTTCTGAATGTAAGATGTTGATATTCTACATTTTTAAACCCATCATTATTTTTACAAGATGTTGGTGATCATAATCATTATCAACAGCATATGCATGGGCTCAAGGAGTAGTGTGTCAGTATATTGATATCCATCCATTCAGTTTCATCCACAGCATCAAAATTACTGATATTTCTATGACCTTCATTTAAACTTCGGAAATTGCATATTGAACTATTTGTAAAATTATTCCCACTCATTAGGATTAGTGCCACTCATCCCTTTAGTCAGAATTAGCCAAATTTGATACCACCATTCATTTGGGCTTCATAATAACCCCATGGATTGTCCTATGGATATTTAATGACAAGCCAGGAGAGGCAAAACAGGATACCAGATACAGAAGGGCTGCCGGGTACATCTGGATAGCAAAAAAATGATCTTTTTGCTACCTGGATGCCTCTGTTGATCTATGCACTCCACGGTATACAGTAAAGCCTCTGGCTTTTCATGAGGTGCATCCCTGGAGACAAATCAGCAAAGTTGACTCAGCAGGGGGGGCCCTGAGGTGGAATATGAAGCCAATGACCTTTGGGTTAATAGTCAAGTATATTAATCACCTGACTAGCCTGGTCAACATTAATAAAAAAGCCCTTAAGTAAATACCTTTCATTTTTTTATCATAAAAAATTCATCGCCATACCAACTGTATGACACAGTGCAATTAAACGTACCAAAAATAAAAGTGGCTCTAATTATAGTGGTATATTAATGATACTCATGCATTTGTTTTAGCTTCAACCAATTGACATGTGAAATGCATATTTGAGATTAAAAGGCCCATTTATTTCACTTAACTTTTAATGAGGCTGCTTGGCTAAATAGCATAAATATGGTAGGTACCTATCCAGCCATCTCATATCTTGGATATAACTAAGAGTATTTAAAGGCACTATTCAGGTTTAAACTTGAATGTTATGGCAAACAGTTAAGTAGTTGGCTCATAAAAATTGATGAATTATGGATTACTTAAACATAGTGATAAATAAAAAATATAATTATTGATAACATCAATGAGTAATTTTGATAAATTAACAAGTCGGCCAGTTACAATAACCTGGAAGATCATATCACAAAATTTAGTTTTTTACGAAAGCAATATTTTGATTATGATTAATACTGACATGGGTTTAATCGGATAAAATTATTCTGGAAAGAATTCATGTTTTCCTTAGGATTAAAATTATTTAAGCAAGTACATACAAAAGAGAAGAAAAAGTAAAACATAAAATAGCATTCACTAATTTTCACAGCAATTATCAATGTTCAGATCAGTTGTTCAAGCACATGAATGCTTTATACGCAAAACTTTCTGATTTATTGGCTAAATGAATTATTTAATACTTTGCTCAACTCACACTCTACTGAAGGTTAATGTTACATTTCATCACTGGCAAATTTCATAGCATGGTAAATAATGACTGCAAGAATTTTGCTGAATCTGCAATATTGATTTAAGTACTGCTTTCATGACAATAGCTTTAAAAAATCTATAATGCAATTCCACATCTATCGGATAAATAATATTATGAAACAAAATATGCCACTGTATTATGTGATTAACTTTCTCTACATCAATTCTCAATGCATGTAAATAATAAGATTTACTGAAAATAATGGGAAACATATATCTTACCAATTTGTTCTTTACTCATTGAGTTCATTATTATTGTTTTAAATGGAAAAATAAATATTAGTCAATTTAAAGGATATAACCCTAATCATAGAAATATATGCATTTTGCTTGCCAAAGGCTTTGCTTGAGGTTAAAGCTTGCAACAGCCTTGCAATAAAACACTTTTTCATTGATTGCCCTGGACGGATGGATATGCATGAGCAATTTCATTTCTTTATTTATAACTTTGCATTCCAATTCTGGGACTACAATTCTGGGACTACACTTATCACTCTAGTTTATATGTGATCTGAATAAAAATAGTTGGACATAGATAGAGAAATAGACTTTGATACACTATTAAAATTAAGTATAATCTTTGAAATGATGAAATTATATGCTTGATTTCTATAACTATGATGAGGGGTTAAACATATCAAGAGTGCTAAATAGAGAACATACAAAAGTTATAGGCCAAAGAAATACCCTGTTGGTAGTCTAATATCTGTTTTATTCATGAGGTGCAAAACAATGGATTATATCAGAGTGAATAATGGACAAATATAATGATCATTCTTTAAAAATTTAAGTGCAGGCCTATTATTATCCACATTGAGAATTATAATCCCTGTCATTTAATATCCAATCTGCGCCAAAATTTCCAAGTCTGTGGCAGACTTAAAATAAGAACATTTTGAAACATATTTGGATGCAAATTAAAAAAAGGACATTATAAATTTGTGCAATAGAATATTTTTTAAATTGATAAAACAATTCAATAGCAACTGAAGATTGATTAGACAATTTTTAAAATGATCAGGCCATCATGCAAGATTTTTTTAAATTTGAAAATGCTAATATTCTTTATTTATTTAATGAAAGATATTTTTTAAATACAGTATGTAAATGATTTAAAAAAATATTTTAAAAATCCTCTATGTTTCTTAAGTATTGAAGAACTCCAACACTAATATTTTGAAAGACCTTTCTACCATTCTTTAAATTTGTTGAAATTCCATACCTATCATTCCTGCCTCATAATTTTTAAAGGTGAACAATTATATTTAAAGGTGAACAAATTTTATTTCTATTCCCAGTGCACATGCATTCCAAAATATTTTTTATAAACTCACCAAATGAAAATGTTGTCCGTAAAACAAAATTCACAACTCCCTTAGCATCAATCATTGATATTGTGGACTAGGAGGTATATAACTCATATGCAACGGCAATAAGTTCATGGAAAATATTATTTGGCTTTACAGCATTTTGAGTGAGACATGTTTGTTACTGCATTACAATTTTCATATCCTATTATAAAGACCTTCATTTTTAGAATGAATATATAAATTAAATTAAATAGTGTCATTGCCACTATTACTTTAGAGAAACTGGTTTAATCTACCACACATTGCGGTCTATTTTTGAAAAAGGCAACCCCTTTTATCTTCATTATACAGCTCCTCCATAAGACTTCTAGGTTAAGGCATTAAATTATCATATTTACTATTAATGATCTAATAGAGAAGGCATGAGTTGCTTATACACAAGTGCCAAATGAAATAATATTGCTTGCATAAACTCTCATGCATTAGCTTAAATGAAGGCTGTACCTAACTAGCTTGACTAAAATTACAAAATTTTATTATGCATATTTTAATTAAAATAAAACCAGTAAAATTTTGTTTGCAGCATCTGACTGTTTCATTCATTATAATAATCAACATCATTCTTCAAAACAAATTCTTTTGTGTTAGCAACATTTTATCAATGAAAAATTCAGCAATTGGAAAAATTCTATCCCAGTTACTCATTAAAAGTTAATGAAATTGAATGATAGGGTTGGCATGTTCTCCATTGAATCACTAATGCTATGCAATTAGAAACATATTTCATACCTGACTGCAAAGTTTAGCAACAATTAAATGAGCCTCAAGATTTTCCTATTTATTGATATATGGATTGGTAAATTAGAGAATAATAATTTTGTTGAGCAATTAGACAGATAAAGCAATATGAGTTTTTTTTAGCCTTTGAATTTAATAAAATCATGTTGTGGAATGAATGTATATTCAAAAAAAATTGATAATTCCATCAATGCATGAAAATGGAGGAGATTTTAAGTAACATGTATTATTTTTATAAGGACGGTCAAAATATTTGGCTATAGGTAGGATTATCAAACTACTTAATTACAGATTAAAAACAAAAGTTCTAATTGAATTAATTAGAATAACAACAGATTACATTATGTTCACATAAATGTTAATGAAATAGTGAAACTCTGGGTAAATAATGATTAATCAATTGTTTTATAAATGCTAAAGAATCATGAAAATTTAACTGAAGTAATCTCAAGTTATGTAGCTCTTCCCTTAGTATCAAGACAATGGTGTGAGTGCAGCAGTCAATCTTATAAAACTCATTTTTATGCAGCGTATGAAATTTATTCAGACTATTTTTTTGGCAGTCAATGAATGCAATGAAATAATATTATGGTAATCAAACCAACCATATCATCTGCATAAATATCACCATGTCAGGAATTACAAGTGAAAGTTGCTAAAATACTTTGAATCATTTGCATGAATTGAATGCCAAGACTTGAAAAATTACCTCCTCTTTTTTATTCAAATCAGCGCCATTGATAAGTGCACCATTTGATGGTATTATTTGCAAATGACTGAATAAATGGTTATTCCAATGAGTAAAATGGAGTGTACTTCTTATACAAGTAAAGGAAAACTCTTTGAAAGCATAATTTTTACAGTTCATGGAATTGTTTACATGGCAGGATATTATTTGTTAACTGAATTCATATTTAGATATATTATTTTTAGTTTATATACAGCTTCTTCAAAAACACCTTCATGGCCCCTTTTTAATTATATTTGTTTGACATATTTACACAATACTGAAGGATGTTATGGCCTAATTTTTGCATAAAGAAGTTAATATATAAATGAAAAGGATTAGTTGAGCTTCTTTTGGCATCTTTCTAGGCTGACTATTGAATAACTTCCACCAAATGTTGCAGTGGTTTTCCTCCTTCAGAGTGCTTATGAGGACCACCTTGTAGTCAAAGTATGCATATCCATTTTTCACACAATTGTGCTTCCTTAGTTTTTAGTGATATTTTTCCATCCTCCTTAATTTTCTGTTTGATTTTTTTACTAAATGGCCTAGTTCATCTTCATTTTTGGTCTTGACAATGCCATCAGACCACCTAGTGGTTTGTCCACTATATACTCCCCAGTATTGATATTACTTTTCTATAAAACCTAAGTGATTGAGAAAGAGTGTGTATATGTGTGATTTAGGTCCTAGGTGTCTGGTATAATTTTTTCTCAGACCTCTTTGGTCTCTTCCTAGTTAACAACTGAAGTGCCTTGGGCTGGTCCCCGGCGAGGGAAAAACTTCTCCGTAAACCACTTTGGGTTATCTAATATGACCATGTATGTATTTGTAAGTCCACGGATATGGTCCCTGGCAATAGGAATAATTTCCTTGTCAGTCTATTAGGGAAACACCTCCCCATGTAAAAGTGAACATCTAGTATTTTCAATGTGTCTGACCACTGGCAAAAAGTTAACTTTCCCAAAAATCGCCATGCTAATATCAATATTCACCTCCTTTTCCCCTTTTATGGAGGTGTAAAAAACCCTTTATCAGTTGAGGAAATATTATTTAATATACATACAGTCAGCCTTTAAGAAATCAATAAATAAATCTGCTGAAACCTGTGCAATGTCATCATTCAATTAATGCCAACCAAATTGGTAAAGGTAATTTAGCGTTCAATATATAAAAATAATTAAATATTTTTTTACTTCTTGAGTTATGTTCAGTATTTAATTATTTCTAAATTGTTCCATATAAACATCAAGTAATTACCAATTGACCAAGAAATATCATGTTGATACTTTCAACTAATGCCTTATATGGTAGGTTCAAAAACCTATTTCCCTTCAGTAAACTAAGGCAAAATAAAATGATTGTATATGTACATGCTGCAATAATTGTTCATTAGGCAGGCCTGCTATTACCCAAAAAGTGATTCACAATCCTTTCAAAGTGCAAGTATCCAATTTTCCTGGTAATTTTAGATTATGCGTCAGACAGTCAACAAAACCCATAGTGGTCCAATCTAAAATCTTGTGATACACATCATGGATAAAAATTAATGAAAGAGACTGAATGAGTTCATGCTAGAAAACATGAAAGAAAATTTGGAAGGCTTTTCTATAGCAATTATGGACTGATCAGAATATACTTCAGATTATCAGGCCTTCATGCAAGAGTCTTTTAATTTCAAATGCTAATATTCGATATTTACTCCATGAGCCATGCAATAAAAATAGGGAAAGCAAGTAATTTAAATAGAATTAAAAGCACCATATGTGTTTCTCAAGTCTTGAAGTGGACCACAAAAATTTATTTCTTAAAAAATGTCTGCTTGGTTTTTTATTAGTTGAATTTACATGCCTTTCTCAGGCTATGGTTGAAGCATACTTTACAAATTAAAACTCCATTCCCTCTATATTAGCTTTCAAAGGTCATTTTCTGATTATCACAATGAATGGAACTATTTTTTTTATGAAATTAATAGGCCCAAGTTTCAAGACCTTGGTAGTTATTGTCGGTGAATTTTTTAGTGTACATTTAATATGCAATATAAATAGGCCCATGATAAGAAATATTTATCCTAACAGTATTAAGATATATTTCACACTCCATTACAATTATCAAAACCGTACAATACCTATTTGCATAATTTGAAGAGGAGGGTCTTGATTCAAGTCCTAGCATGTCCCCAATTACATTTACAAACCTAGGTAAATAGTTACATTACAGTATATTAAAAACATATAATTCCATTTATCCTGATCCTAAAGCTTTTCCTGAGTTTTAGCTATTAGGTAGTAAAATATCAGATTAACAAAAGATGCATTCATAAAGCAGGCATGAGTTGCTCATACACAAGTGCCAAAATAAATAATATTGCTTGTATAATGCAGTCTCATGCAATAGTTGAAAAGAAGACTGTGCCTAACTAGCAACAACAAAACCACAAAACTATTCCCTAAAATGTTCTTATTCTAATTCAAATAAACCCACTAAAGTTTGGCTTGCCAGTGATCATAATAATCAACATCAAATTTTAAAACCAAGTTTTTTTTTGTGGGCAATGATCTATTATAGAAAAAGTCAGTGGTTGGAAAAATCCCATCCCATACCCATTTACTCATTAAAAGCTTATAAATTGAATGTTGATATGGTTGGCTTGTACTTTATGGAGTTATATACTATGAAGTATATCTCATAATATCTTGCTACAGAGTTCAGCTAAATTTTCTGAGCTTCAAGATTTTCCTATTTATTGATGCATGGTAAATTACGGAATAATAATTTTGTTGAGCATTTAGACAGATATAGCAATATGAGTTTTTAAAGTCTTTGACTGAATAAACTCACATCATGGAATGAATGTATAATAAAGTATGTACAGTGGTCAATTTCATGAAGCTCATTTATTTATGTAGCTTGAAATTTCTTCAAGCTAATTTTTTGGCTTGAATTTGGCTAATTTCAACTAATATAATAAAATATTTTTTAATGATGATACCAACCATATAATGTGATAATTTTCACCATTATCTAAACTAGAAGCTTTTAAAATGCTTTGGTATGAAATGATGGCCAGGGCTTGGGAGCATACTTCCACTATCAATTAGCAAATGTTTACATGGACTCTGCAATCATTGAGTTTGATATATTTGGCATTTTTCTGGCTGCTGATAATATCCATGAAGAGTAAAATAATGGGAATTGAACTAAGCCATATTTTTTCTAAATGAAAGAACATTTTTAAATACATTTGTTATATTGTCATACAGTTAATTACATGGTAGGTGAATATGCGTAAAATTTTTTTACATATGTAGAAAGAATTTTTTATGTTTAAACAGGAACCCTTCAGAGATCTCTCAATGCTCCATTTTTCAATACATTTATAAAAGATGCTCATACGATGCTGAAGGTTATAATGACCTAATTTTTTTATAATGAATTTAGAAAAAAGTAATTAAATTGGCTGATCACTAATAAAATTCTATTGATGCTCGAACTGGGTGGTTCATGTGTAAACAGATAAAAGTCGATATACCAAAGCAATATCTGATTACTTTTCAATACTCAAATTCTCATGCGTTATTCAATGGCAGAGTAATGAATAATCTTAAGGCAATGGGAAAGATTTAATCTTTCAATTGCTTCTGCAAAGTAGTCTTTAATCCTACTCCAAATGTATATTTTAATACTAGGGAAAGAAAAGTATTTTTGAATACTCATCAGAGTATTATAATTCCTCATTACAAAAACTCGGCCAGATTTTGAGAATCCAGATTGACCAATTTTCATTCATCATTTTTCAAATACACAAATATTATCCTTTCATCATTTTTGTCCATAATATTTTTAAACCCAAGTATTTGGGGTAGGAACTTAATGGTTTTGTTTTAATCCTATTAAGTTGTAGAAGATACTGGTAAATTTTGTATTTTGGATCATACAACAGGTAAGATGATCCCAGTTGAATACAAATACGGGTCTGATACAAGATATAATAACATTTAAATAAAATGACTCATCATTTTTCAACCATTCACAGTAATTCATAGAGAGGTTACTATAAGTTTCACGCCCTAGAATTTCAATCTACATTATTTAATTGAGGACTTAACTGAATGAAATAATGTCCTTACAACAATTACTTTAGAAAAACTAAGTCCACCTACAACATATTGCGGTCTATTTTTAAAAAAGGCAATCCCAATTATCCTGATCATACAGCAACTACAAGATATTTTTAGTTTCTTGGTAATAAACTATTATAGAAAGCATTAAAGACTATATAAAGTAAACATGAGTTGCCAAAACACAAGTACCAAAATAAATAATATTACCTGTATAAACACTCATGCAGTTACTTTTAAGAACGCTGTACCTAACTAGCTTGAATACAATCACAAAATTATTCCTTCTAATAATTCTAATAAACCCAGTAAAATTTTGCTCGCAATCCTTGATTGATTTGAATAATTACAATAGTTAACATCTTTTTTTCAAAACAAGTGCAATAGGGTAGGCAATATTATATCATAGAAAAAATTTCATTGAATGGAAAAATCCCATCCCATTCCCATTTACTCATTAAAAGCTAATGAAAGTGAATATTGATATGGGTGGCATGTACTCCATTGAGTCACTAATGCTATGCAATTAGAAACATATTTCATATCTTGCTGTAGAGTTCAGCAACAATCAAATGAGCTTCAATATTTTCCTATTTATTCATATAGAAAAACCATAAATTTAATAAACCATTTATTGATATTTGAAATGTAAAATGAGATAGTAATAACTTTGTTGAGCATTTAAACTGATAAAATATGTGTTTGTTAAGTCTTTGAGTTGAATAAAATCGTTTTGTGGAATGAATGTACTTTTAAAAAATTGATAATTCCATCATTGCATGAAAATGGAGGAGATTTTAAGTAGCATGTATTATTTTTATGAGGACAGTCAAAATATTTTGGGTATGGGTGGGATTATCAAAATAATTGATTGCGGATTAAAAGCAAGAATTCTAATTGAATTAATTAGAATAACAACAGATTATATTATGTCCAAAAATAAATATTGAAAGTCTGGGTAAATAATGATTTATCAATTATATTCCAAACGCTAAATAATCATGAAAATTTAACTTAAGATATTTCTGAAGTTATGTTGTTCTTTTCTTAGTAATAAGACAATGATGTGTGCACAGTAGTCAATCTTATGAAGCTCATTTTTACACATAGCATGTAATTTTTTCAGATATTCCATCACTGGTAGGTAAGAATTTGCTAAGGTGCATTCATTAATGGAAGGGCAATTTATAATTTATGAGTTTACCAATATTTTCTTGCATTGCAGAATCCTGATATCCCATCATATCAATGTTTTCATTACCTTTATGAAAGATATTCACAAAATACTGTAAAATATTGCCACTAAAATTTTACTGATAAATGTAATAAATAGAATAGTTAAATTTACTGATCACCATACAATGAAAAATTTTATTTATTCCCTAAGTGAGAGAGCCATAAAAATCAAACCTTTGCAATGATTACTGTGGATGGATGAGTATGCATGAATATTTTTCATTTATCAATTATGAATTCTTAAACATTTTTGGAGTTCCAATTCCAGAACATTTAATAAGCTTTAAAGGGCTAAGAAATACCACATTGGTAATGTAATATTTTTCCCCGTGGGAGAAAGGAGTCAATCAATTAGTTTTAAGTTGAATGCCAAAATAGATAACCACTCTATGCAATCATACTGCATTAATTGTTTGTAAGTTCTTCAGAGACAGACAGATAATAATCTACAACAAGATCCATTATCTCTATTGTAAGTTCCAATTTGCAATGTTTGCCGTAAGCTCTAAATCCTTGGCAGGTGTTTAACAAAACCCATCAAAGTCTACCCTATAAACCTGAGATATTGATTATGGAAAAAAATTAATATAAGGGACATGATGCATTTGTTATAGAATAAATAAGAAATAATTGGCAAGCCTTTTTTAGCAATCAGATATTGATTAGACTATCTTTAAAAATATCAGACCATAATTCAAGAGTTCTTTTATTTGCAAATGCAAATATTTTTTACTAATTAAAGAGCCATGCACTTAAAATTACTCAAGATAGAAAAGGGCTTTAAGGAAATTTTACTACACCCTATCTAAGAAAAATCTTGGAGCAGACCAAAACATACATTTAGATTGAAACTCTCTGCCATGTTTTACTTCATTTAAAGTTTCCTCTCTTTCCCATTATACATTTTACTGGTCATTATTTATCAATTCCTTATGAACATTCTTTCAAAGGTCATATTTTGATTCTCACTGAATGAAATTTTTCTATGAAATTAGAAGACACAAATCTCATATCCTCGATACATAATTTATACCAAATAAAACTCATATACAATGATATTAGGTCCATGTTTAACAATATTTAGTTTTACAACAAATTGATGTTTCCCATCAACAAATGTCTATCCATATAATTTTGGGAGGAAGATACTGATCTAAGTACTGGCCTTACCACAATGGCTAAAATACTTATGCCAACCCTCTGCAAGCTTTGGGCTATTTTTAAAATGGATATTCATTGCTACCCTAACTGTATATCTCCTCAGAGTTAGTTAAAGAAAATAATTAGGCAACTATAATATTAACTAAAGAAGCATTGATGAAGCCAGAATGAGTTGCTAACACAAAAGCTTCATAATTAATGATAATGCATGAATGGCTCAAGTAGTAACCCAATAAGAAGTTCGACGGCTATTAAACAGGCTTGAGTTATGACACAAAATATTTCTTACAGATTTTTCAAAAGCAATTTAAATCACCACAGTAAGATGTTGCTTGCAGTGTATGACTGGTTTTAATGATTATAATCATCGACAAAATCTGGCTCATTCTCATCTTGGAGCAGAAAAACTCTATTAGGCCTAGAATAATTTGAAGCTAATCATTTTCAATTATTGCCTTCCATGTTATCTCTTTTAATGAATAGGTAAATGAAAAACCCACACCAAATGCCCACACCTTCAAAGTTCTTTTTTTTAATTTCTCAATGAATAAAAAGAATTCCATTATTTTCTTGTGAAAGAAAAATACCCTTAATCTCAATATCCTCTTCATTTTGAACATGTGACTTTTGCATCATGCTACACATATGCAAGCAGAAGACATTGGCGAAAAAACTTTGGCCTTCCAACAGTTACATTTAAGATTAGCACCATATTCTTGCAAAATGCTTTCTCTCAATCACCTACCATCCAGACTGGCTAGTTAAAGAGCAACTCACATACTTGATCTACCTCTCTACAAAGTTATTTTTGAGCAGGTCAAAATCAGTATCAGTGTATGTCCCCATAGAATCTCTCTTCATTAAATAGTACCAAAGTTTTCAGAGATTTAATTGAACCTGGCATAAGAAGTGAGATTTCCTCTTTACCATTTGGAGTTTTATTTAGCATATTGGCATGATATTGTCTTCATATCCAAGGAAGATAAAGGTATGGTAAATATTGGAAAATTTAATGATGAGTCTTGAACCATATTTTTCAATATACTTATCTTTTCACCATACCTTATCAAAAATGACAAAAATCATGCATAAATAGAGATTGTATGCCTTAAACCAAGAATACAAATTTCTGGTCATTTTTGGCATTAGCTTCAACAAGCACCTCTACCAATTCATAATTGCTGCTCCCACACTTCATTTAAAAAGGGAATCATTTTCACCATTTTGCCCTGAGTGCTCTTCATTGAGAAGTTGGATCATAATTTTTTAAAAGACCATTATCTTTGAATTATGCAAATATGATCACATCATGACCAAACATGATCTCAATCAACTTCCCTCAAATGCCAGATAGCTTGTATAAATATATCAATCTCAAGAAAGAGACCTTTCATGACTTACTGCAATGACTCTCATATCTTGATTAACTATCAGTTCATAGTTCATCCACCCTTTCCTATGATTGTGCTGATTTGGTACACAGTAATTTCCACTAAATCAATATACTAATATTTAAGGGTCACCCTTCATGGTGCAAGCTGTAAGCATTTTACCATGAAGAAGGTCATGCTCTGGGATCATTAGGTCTTAGATTAATTTTTCAAATTTTTTAAACCAATTTACAACATAACTACTTCAAATCAGCCCAATAGCAATGTGCAATTTTTTGTGTTGGAACATTTTATGAAAAAATATTTCTTTTGCAGATGCAGTAATGCATAACAATTTAATTACTAAAAACACACTTACACAAGATAACCATACATACCAGTTCCATTGCTACAATCCATTTTTTGAGTTACATCAGACCACCATTACATATTGCTTCCATTAAAATTATGGTTGCTATAGTTAGAATCCATAAAAAGTTACTGTTGAATCATTAAAGACATTAACACACATATTTGATTGAGTCTTGGCATCTCTTTCAGTAGGCAGAGAGAAATACAATTGAAGATAAACATGCAATTACAATAGTATAATAAGGATTTTTTAGAGTACAGCAATTTTAAGCAGCTAAAAAGAGTGAAATGCTCTTGCGATGTTTGCAGTAGTCATAAGGATAACAAATAAATAAATCAACTATAAATAACATTGAATTTCTCTCATTATGCCTCAATAACTAGCACATATTCAAATCTCCCATTCAGTTTTTAAATCCTTCAAGAGGTGTTTTTCATCAAGAATATAATAACTACTATTTTATGATGCCATGAAATATTTTCACTACCAAAAATTACAGTGCTCACTACTGAGCATCACCAAATAAACCCAACTAGTGTACTCAGATTGGGAAATGATTGTACACATTTAACTATAATGACCAGAAAAGTCACAGTGCTGGACTAAGGCCCACATCTGCATATGTTCACACAACCATTGGGTTAATTCCATTAAGTTGGTAAGACTGTAAAAACTCAAGTTAGTCTTGAATTTACCCAATTAATGGACATATGATGAGTTTGCATTTATGATCGATTGACTTGATTTTAGAATGACCTGCTATTATCAGCTGATAAATTTCAATGGGCACCAAAAAGCTGCTTATCAAGCTTATAAGCAATATATAATTATATATATATATATATAATTATATATAATTATATATATATATATATATATATATATACATATATATATATATATATATATATATATATATATATATATATATATATATATATATATATATATATATATATATATATATATATATATATATATATACACATATTTATTTGTACTCACGCACACACACTCATTAATAACATTGCCAGACATCATCCATCCCACCACTTATCCTCCCCCAAAAATTCTCATGACATTAAACCTTTCCAACATCAGCCTTTCTAACCATGAAATTGCCGTTCTAAGTAAAGGCCTATCCTTCTCTCCTACACCACAAGTTAAACACATCAATGTACTAACCGATACCCTCAATATCTGCCAAAGCCTTCAATGGCACTCTTTCTAGAAATTGTAAATTAACCCTTCTGTTTACATAAAGGCCAACCCGGCACTTGACAAATTCTACCCTGCTTCAACAAATGAACCAAATCCCCATCCAAACAATCATCCTGCTGATATTTTCATGCCTCTACTTCTCTTTAAAGTCTCCAATGAATTCTACATAGAATCTCTCAAATCTAAAAATAATCTTTCCACCAATGACTATTGTACCCAAAAATCTACAGTCCAACCCCAGCATTGTAGTCGCCACTGCTGATAAAGGTTCCTTGGTAGAAATTTGAAACACCAAAGGTTTCACTTCCAAAGCTCTTGGTTGCTCACAAATGGGGTTATCCCAAAAATCTTCTACAAAGTAAAATCCGCCAATCCACCTGATCCCACTCACCACAGAAAAACAACCTCATAACTAATGCAGGACTTCACCTTTGCACCACCTATTTTCTAGGATCCCAGAGACTAAAAACCTTTCTATAAGAATGGCTTCTTACTATACCCGATAATGATGATACCTCATTTCTACTGCCCAAATGCCCATCTCTCACACACAGACCACCTGCCAATCTCAGAAACATTCTGAGATCCACCAACCCTTTGACATCCCCCCATGATAAGTTTCCTCATCTTTCCCCTACTTGAACCTGCTGCCAATTTAACATGGCCGCTTATCAGATCTGCTCCCTTATTCCCTAACATCCCACATCCCCTCATGACCTCCTGACCTCATCTCCACCCAAATTGCCCCTCCAAAAATGATATTTATCTTTTCACATACGATTCATGCTCTTCATTTCACCTTGGGAAATGCATTACCCCCTTGTCCAGTCATAGGGATAATCACCATTACTCCTGTTATTCTGCCTTCCACATTTCTCTTCCCTTTACACATAATTCCCGCAAAATTTCCTTCGATCAGTGTTTCTCCTAAACAATGCCAAATTATTATATATACACACACACACACACATGTACACACACACACACATATATATATATATATAAATATATATATATATATATATATATATATATATATATATATATATATATATATATATATACATATATATATATATATATATATACACATTATTTCTCCAAACAATTCCCTCTCTGACCTCTCCATGCCTAGTATCTCCTCCTCATTTATTTTTCTTTCTGTCCACTTCATCTTCTCCATCCTTCTCCACACCCACATTTCAAAAGCCTCCAATCAACGCCTATCATCTTGCTTCAATGCTTGCTTTTGTTAACATCCTTAGTCAACATCCCTGTCAACAATTCTCTCCTCCTTGTGAAAGCTTCTTTGCCTAAAGAAATTCTCATTCTTATGACCAAACTACCTTGAAAATTTTGGTCCAAAATACTAAAACTGTGCCTCCTGCTCTTGTTTTTGCACTTCTATTTTAATTTACAGCATTGCCTTTCTATTTTTGGAAAACTGCATAGCCTTTAATTTACATTTATTCTTATCCCATTTCTATTGCACTGACTTTCCAATACACTCAAAAATGCCGGCAACCCCTTGGCTGACAGACAAACTAAAGTTTGGTCATAAGAAAACTTAGCTACCTTAAAACTTAACTAAATTGCCTACTGACTTTTATTCTTATCTTAGTTCTTCCCATGCCTCTTTAATGAAATCCTCCACAGACAGGTTGAAAAGTACAAGTGATAATGGACAAACCTAATTTACTCCTCTTCCTAACACTGCCCATTTGGACTCTACATCTCTCAATCCTACCTGAGCAGTTGAAGACTTGCACAGATTGCAGATTAGTCTCCTATCCTTCCAATTTATTCCATTTTTCTGAAATATATTTATTAGTTTACCTTTTCCACTTCATCAAACGCCTTTATGAAATCTGGGAAACAGGCAACTATATCTTGATTATGTCTTTATTCCTCTCCATTAGTAATCTCATTACTGCAATGGCATCACACAATCATTTACCTTGCTCCCCATTCCCTTGTTAATGATCTTGAGAATCAATTTAGCTGCGTGAGAAATCAAACTTATTTTTTTGTCTTCACATAATGCAGCCTTTATCTTTTTTGGAATGGGAACTAACACTGATCTGACAAATTCTTTTGGCCAAATACCTCCCTTATAAATGCTAAGAATTAGTCCATATAGACTCTTCCTCCCACATTTTCCTAAATCTTTTAGTAGTTCTGCAGGAATGTTGTTGATTGTAACCTTTTGCTGGCTCTTGTCTCCTCCGCTATATATTACTCTATAACAACCACTCAAAGAGTCCTCACTTCACCCATCCATAGACATCTATGTACCCTCCTTCCATTTCTTGCTCTATTATCTATTATTTTCCTTTCATCAACATTGTCCAAACATTCCAAGTTCCTATTTTAGTAAATTCAGTCCTTTTCTGTATCATCTGTCCTGCTACGGTTGGTTTTCCTTTTCCTCAGATTTTGTGAGATGATAATCATGGAAGCCTTGCCTCTCTTGCTGGAAGGCAGGACACGAATCAGATTGGACCAAGTCCTCTAGTTGCCAGGACTCATTTTCTCGCTACTGTCCATCATAAATAACATGGGATTAATTGAGGAGGTTTCCCATTGCCTTTCTTAATAGTATTTTTAAAGAGGCATCATCATTCAATTGCTGCCCTACTGGCATCAGATGCCTTTGCAGCCACCTCAATGAGAAACATGTTCTGCGTGGATTACCTTTTGCCTGGATCTTAACCTTCAACCAATCTGGCATGGGTAACATTATTACTCCTGCAAGCACAGCTCTAGGTGTCATTTAAACATGCAAGCCCTTTCACCATGCCTCTATGGGAGAGATATATATCTTTATATATTAGATAACAGCCTTATGACATCCCCTCATACATAGCAACAACAACTGACTCAAACCATATAATTTAACATCAATTTAACCATTCTTTTAGACAGCGGTCCCCCTGATGGTCATTCCAATGAACACTTCTCAATTCTCTCCCCTCCTAATCCTAGCACACCCGAGTCCTACATTCTTCAAAAAATTCTTGAACAGAGCATGGTAGTTAAAAATTCTATTATCAGAAGTAACACTTAGGATTAGGATTATAAAGTACCATGCCTCATGGAAGAATTCTTCCCAATTCCATATCAAGGCTATCAACATAATACTTTCTTTGATAAATGCTGTGGTGTCTCTATTCTAGCATCTTTCCCACCCTGCAACTATATATAAGGCTACACTCATACTCAAGACAATTGAACAGGCAAACATCTGAATTCTAAAATGCCGGAATATGCTGGGGAACAATATCAGACTATCATAACTCCACCTTCCAGATCTTGTCATTCCTCCTCCACTACCAAAATCTTCCATAGCTTTCGCACACTTCCAAACCTTGCAAAATATAGATTGACTACAACCTTGACGAGGTGGAAGGGTTTGTTCATTGCAATTACCCCAAGAGCATGGCCAGCAGGAGTAATATTAATATTTCCTGATAGGGTCACCCATGCCAGATAGGTCAAAGGATAGGAGCCAGATGAAAGTCAATTCACACAGAGTCTGTTCCTCAGTGAGATGGCTGCTATGATGCCTGACCCCAGTCAGGTGGTCATTGGATGATATTCTCATGTTAAAAACGCTACTGAGGAAGGCAATGGAGAACCACCTGAATAATTCATCCCAAAACGTTTATGATGGATAGTATAGAGAAATTGAGCCCTGGAAACTGTGGGACTCAGCCCGATTGGCCATGTGTCATGCCCAGCAGTGGGAGAGGAAATGTTTTTATGGTCTTCTTCTTTCAAAATCCATGCAAGGAAAAACTGACCGCAGCAGAACAGAAGATGCAGAAAAAGACCGATTCAGGTATAGTAGGAACTTGGAATGTTGGGACATTATTGGGTACAGAAAAATTAGAGAATATAAAGCAAGAGGTGGAAAGCAGCAATGCATGTGTGAGCACATATGGACACATGCATGTGCTATCACTGCCCTTATGCAATTTAGCTCAGAGTGAGCTAAATTGCATGAGGGTAGTGATAGCCAGTTTATTAAATTAAAGTAATAAGGCTTATTCACAGTTAGGTACTTTTATGATGATATAATTGATTAAAAAAATTACTGTTTGATTAAAAATTACTGTTTCAAAATATAATCAGCAGCAATTTTAGTGCATACCATTTGTGTTTTGCTGAAATAACATGCGCATCATAGAATTAAACATTAATGCTTATTAAATCTCATATTGAATTTCATTTGAATATTTATTTACTTGTTATTCCTTCTCATTATTTTGCAATGGTAAACAAAAGATTTGTCATATTAAAAGGAAAAATGGAAACATACATGGTTATAAAAAAAATAAATGATTACAGCTTGTCCCTCCCTGATTAAAAATACTCATTTAGATCATAAAAACAAGTCTGGATTAAAAAAATTGAACCTAGAATTATAAATCTGGTATGAGTTGCTTTCTTTGATGCCTGCTAGCAAACAATTAGTCCCATCTTGAGATTCACAATATAAAAATAACTAACTATTAAAATGCAAAATATATAGAAAGCAAAATGTAACCATTCTAATCAAAAAATGACTTGGTTTGGGACTGAAGTAGTCTGTATTACTTTGAATATTAGCTAGAAAAAAATTACTTTTAATGACACTGAGACTGCAAATAACTTCATAGCCATCTAGGCTTTTCAGACCAATGAAAACCTCCAATTAACTCATAGTTGAGTGAAAAATTCATGTAACTTTGTAAAGGCTCAACACTATAAAGCAAAATTTGAATGATTATTCTTTACACGTAGATCACTAAAACAATGCAGAATATTTAATGCATCATTAAATTGCTCTATAAACATCATTATTTATTCTACTACCATCATATCTAATTAATTTTCAAGAATTTCAATTGATTCACTTTCAGTGCATATTATGCAAATAACAAAATTTTCTCATCTTTTGATGGAACCTGACAGAAGGATTTATTTGATATGTGGGTCTTCGAACAACTCCTTAGATAATCCATGAGGAGTTGCTCCCATTATTAGAAACGTTTTCCTTTTTGTAAGCCTCTTTAGACATTAGCCTGCAGATAATATTTCAGGTATATCCATCCACTGGTTTCATTATCATAGTCAAATGAAGCAACAAACTTTTGTTCATACAGAATAATGGAAAAAAATGAGTTTCATGAGGTGATTTAACACTTTTATTCTAAGGAATTTACTTTAAAAGAGATCAAAACCAAGTTGGATGAAGTTCATGGCACATCTGCTCCTATGCTTGCCACTGTTTACAATTGGGTACATGAATTTAAGTGTAGCCGTATATACTGTGCGGATGGACATTGTTCAAGAAATCCAGTGGAATTGACTTCCTCTGAAAAGATTGCCTAAATTCACAATATGGCTTTGAGTAAACATCAAATCAAAATTAATTACATATTTGAGGCCACTGATAATGGCCACTCCAGAGATAAAGGAACAGGGGGTTTCTAAAGGCACTGAAGGAGGGGAAGATGGTGAAATAAGCTAACTAGGCGCTACCACAGATTTTTGGGATGCATATAGAGTCATTAACATCAATTACTTGCCAGAAGGACAAACATTAAATAGAGACTAGTATGCATCATTATTGCACCAGTTAAGCCAAGAAATCAAGAAAAACCTCATTTGGAAAAAAATATCTTCCATCAAGACAATGTACACGGGTCCACTCTTGCACAGTTTTGGTAGCAAAAATTATTGATTTAAAGTTCAAAATATTAAATCAGCCTCTAAATTCACCAGAGTTGGTCCCAAGTGACTTTTCTATTGCCGTACTTGTAAAAATGGCTTGGTGGAAAACAATTCACATCAAACAGGGAGGTCATTGCCAACACAGGTGCCTTTTTTGTGGACCTTCCAAAACCCTATTTTAATGGGAGCCTAAAAAGGTTTGAGAAACATTGGGAGAAGTATATTGAGCTAAAAGAAGATATATTGAAAATTTAAAAATCTACCAATTAGAATTTTCTTTTCCATTTTCTCCTCAGGACTTATTCAAAGACCCTTATACCTTAGGTAAAATATTACCTTTCCATTAATGATTGAATTACCTTATACTAAAAAGTTATTTGATTTAAACTCAATTTACAATTCTGATATCTGGATCTCATAAGAGACAACATAGTGAAATTTAATTTTCAAGCTTGACCAAATTCAATTTTAAGTTAAGCAGGTATATTTCCATTTTCCAAGATTAATTACCAAAATAGGGTGCACAGAAGTACCATCAGCAAATAGGTCATTAATTCTTGCTGAGTACTGGCCATCAATGCTCACCTTAAGGTGAAAAAGCATGATCATAATGACAGGTTTTAAAAAACCAGAGATTTCTTTGAATTACAAATAGGATATTTTTGTAAATCATTTTAAACTACTCGGATGTAAAAAATGTCTCTGGTAATATTATTGCAGCTAAACACAAGGTGACCTTTGGTATGATCTTTAATTGGAAAATAATTTTTGAATCCATCCATTCATTAAGGTGTACCCATTGTTATAGGTGATGTTACAAATTAAAATGAATGAGATGGTACATAAATATAAGCATTACTAATCAAGTCAATCAATTCAGCAAAAGTAGAAACTTTAGCAAAATATTGATGCCCATCAGTGATGCCTACGTCCAGCATAGTAGGACTAACTGCAGGAGGCAGTCAGTCAGTTTATCCCTTACATTTTCAGAGTTATTTTTTTTCATTTAAGCTATCATCTTCCTTCCCCTTATTCCTCCCTTCTCTTTTCTATCATTTCCCATTCCCACTCTCCTATATTTTCTCTACCACCATTTTATCTTTCCTATTTTTTCACTACCACCATAGAAAACTGCTTAAGTTCATCAATATCAAAATTTTATTCTACCTCTTGAA
The DNA here is from genome assembly GCF_022747635.1 of Hetaerina americana. Taxonomy (NCBI): domain Eukaryota; kingdom Metazoa; phylum Arthropoda; class Insecta; order Odonata; family Calopterygidae; genus Hetaerina; species Hetaerina americana. Next base: position 299,172 of record NW_027287450.1, on the reverse strand, counting down.
AGATACACCTATGCTAATAAGTGTGAATAAATGTATGTACATCTATGCTAATTATATCAAAAATATTTGATATTAAATATGTAATAGACAAATTGAAAATTATGCAAGTGAAAAAATTACCCAACCACCTATCTATGCAATGAATTTTAGGCTAATGGCCAAACATTTAATATAAACTTGCGCCAATGCAAGAAATTGTAACATATGCTGACTACAAAAGGGTTAAGGAGTGCTGAAAATTCATTCAAATGCTATAATTTAGTCAATAGTATCTGTAATAAGTAAATGCACTATTATACCAAGCACTATAAGTAGCTAAAATCATGCCAAAATATAGTAATATTCTCATTTTTAATTATGTATTAAATTACCTCTATCAAATAGTGGAAGCATTTCCCCATACTAAGCATTCATATATATGGGAAAAGGACTCATACTATTATTAAATACTTAAAATGAGCATATCAATGTTTCAAGAGCTATAGGAGATGAGATAGCAGAATTGCAGAGCACCTACAGATTTTCAAAGAAGATCCCTAGTAGGTAAGATGAGCTGTTGGAAGCAATGGTCAGGAACGCCTAGTTAGCTGACATGCTGAAACTAAAATATATTTTCTTCTCTCTTGTTTGGAAAAAGAGTATCAAGAAACTTGATACCAACCAAATCTAAGGGAAAAATACTGAAGTTTTTTAAAGGAAATAATAGAATATCTGGTGTGTCACTTTGGAGTTGTGTCCTAAACTTTCCAAGCTAGGGTGACGAATGAAAAGGGGGAGTGAGAGGTGTGCTTTGAGATTATGAGCAATGAATTCCCTGAAGAAATTATAAGCTTTTTTTCGCTCAGACCTACATGCATTTTGATGACCACTGTTAATTCTTTTCATGAAGGAATATAATTTTGAACCACTCTATCACTGAAGCAGGTATACTATTGGTGGCATATCGCACTAACCAACTTACTACAAAAGATTCTATATGAATCTTTATAATCAACCTTCATTCTATGTTTGATTTAAAATGTTCACAAAAGCAGCCTAGCAGTTACTGTTACAATCCAATCACTGTTCCATAGGCTTCTTACTCATTTGCCTGCATAGTAACAAGTCATAAGTTCATCACTTTCTCTTGGAAACATATTTGAAAGAACATTAACACCTTTTCATGAGTAATTTAATGGAATAATCATCTCTTCATTAAGGGTGATTTGGTTAGCCTAAGTCCTAGTAGCTATTTGGTTCCTTCAGCATTGATGAGAGACATACTATCACTGATATAACTGTTGTTAATTTAACCACTTTTCATAATTTTTAAAGCACTTGTTATTGAAATAATGGCTGTATTGAGGCATCAGGAGATGATTATGATCCCAGTACTGGATTCAAACCATCCTCTGCTTATGCATCGAAGTACTCGGTCACTGCATTTCTATGCCCCTTCAGGAAAATGCTTGATCTACTTTTAACCCTTCTTTTGACCCTTTTTCCTCAATTTTCAGTGACTACAAACTTTCAATACTTTGATAGCACTAATATGGGCATTAACCTTATTCTCAATCTAATGTAAAAAGAGTTATACAAATTGAAGGAGGCTGGCTTCCTTTGAAAACAAATTTACTCTTGATATGGCTTCAGGGTTATCATCAAGGATATTACTTAAGTCTCTCCTGATATTTACAGATTCACATACTGCCTCGTATTTTTTACATGTCATCAGAAGTTGGTAAGCAGAAGAGAATCGTAGTCCTTGCACCATTATTCCACATTCTCTTCTGTGAAGAGATACGCATGAGTGCGTGCAATGTGCCCTTTCCTCATTTGATGATCTCCTCTCTCCGGTATCTCCAAATAGAAACCATTATAGGAGAGACTTTAAATTTTACAGTCTGGAGCTTATTGCTATTTATTGCATGCCATGTTGTGCTCCACTCAGCAACTGATAAACTCTTTAATTTTCTTAGATCTTGTGCTGGTATGAATTATGACTCTAAATTACTCCATGTATTCAATTCTTCTTTTGCTGCTATACTGGCCTTCTCATTTCCTGCTGGTCCAGCATGCACTGGGACCCACAGGAATGATATTTTAATATTCCAGCCATCTAGGAATATGAGAGTTAACTACATCTCAGAACTATATGGATAAGGGGGAATATCTAGAAACAGATTATAATGCACTAAGCAAATTGTTCCAGATGAGAGAGCTCCTGTTATTGCACTAGAATTTGCTAAGGGTGAGTAAATCATGAAGTTCTCAGCTGTGGAAATGCTAGAGAGATGCAGGCATTCTTGAATAATGCAATGATAAGAGGAATTTATGGTGCATACAGTTCCACCTGGTAATTTAGAATCAACTGCATAGATTTCTGTAACGCTGGGGTGGCTGCACATCAACTGATTAAATAGTCCTTAGTACTCTGCTAGAGTAGTGGATAATTTTGTGAACCAAGACAATTGAATTCAGCAGTCCAAACAGAGGATTTTCCATAGTGGACACCTGGAGAATCCTTTGGTTACAGTTTTCAACAATTCAAAATCTGCTTTTAAAATGAAATCATTGAAATGAATTTTGCAACTCCAAATGAGAGATCAGCCAAACACTAACCCCAGGAATGTAACATACCTGATATATGGTATGGGATTTCTATCTAAATTTATGAAGGCTTGTGGATTCATTCCCTGCAATCTTGCAGTATGTATCCCATTTGTTTTTCCTATGAGAACTGTAACCTCATTTTCTTTGGCCTGTCCACTGATCAGTTAACAAGCATGTTAGATTGCATTATCACTGTACTAAATCTAGATGATCTACTCAAAATAGCAAGGTTATCTACATAATTGGTTCCCAAAACTGAAGCTTAAATGCAAATCACTGGGCTGTCCATGGAAAATTTGAAGACCATTACACTTATTATGGATCCTTGAGGAACTCTGTTCTCTTGGCTGTATTACCTTTATATGGTACACTGAAAACCTTGATACTAATAAAAATGCTGAAAAATTGGTAAAATGCTGTTGAAATAATGATTCAAGCTCTTCAAAGATAATGCTTTGCCAAATGCGGTCAGTCAAATGCTCTCTCTATATCGAAGAATTTGACCGCAGCATGTGGTGACACAAGCATGCATGAAGTTGCCCACTCAAATAAGATAGTCAACAGCAGACCTATTATGCTGAAACACGTACTAAATTTCAGAGTGAAGTACCTACTGCTTAAGAACTCAAACAACAGCACCTTGCATAGTGTGCTAGTCATGGAGATAGAGTGATAGTTAAAGGGTCAGTTGTATCCTTTCCTGGCTTGAGGAGATGAAGGACCACTCACTCTCAAGCATTGGGAAAAGTGCATATGGACCAAATTTGATTGATTGTTCCCAACACATCCACCAAGGTGGATTGTGAGAGATTTCACATAAGTAATTGTACTGACAGGCTAACTTTTGTAGCAAGATTGCTCTAATACACTGCAGAGTCAATGGTAGGGTAGTTGCTGGTGAAAGCATTGAATCAGGGGTCTTCCGCATTTCTTAGCAAAGCTAAGTTAAAATCATTGATAAAACTAGATAAATGATACACTCTCCTGTTACCATTGGACCTGAACTTTTCCATAGGGAACTGTGGGCATTGAAATTCCCTATTGAGGTGAAGGACCTTAAGAACTGATGGATGAGTGCTTCCAAGTCAAGTAGGGAAACTGATTTGCCCTCCAGAATGTGAATGGTACAGAGCAAACCATCTCAGGAACACTGGTAGTCAATGACACCACTTGGAATGGGTTGGTGATAGGCATTTTGGAGGTGTAAGTGGCCTCTTGCATGGCAATTGCTGTTCCAATACGATCTTGATGTCTATCAGTGTCATCAAATCTGAAAACCTTTAGCCATTGAAAACTCTTGTGAACACATACAAGAAGAATTAAAATGGGCAGCTCCTCCATATGCATATAAAAACCATTGCAGTTCCATGGCAATGAAAAGTCCATCAAAGAGTAGATTAGGATGTGGTAGTCCAGAGGGAAAAGCATTGGACTACTGACCAGAGAGCCCAGGCTAGATTCCTGGGCATGCTTCTGGGCAACCCAAGCTTTACCCAAGCAGTATCATTTTTTGAGCACTAGATCTTCCAGAGAAACCACAGGTGGGACAGGGAAAAGAACTGGCTCCTGTACCCTGATGTTTGAATTGCAAACAGTGGTGGGCACTAGGTGAGCTTTCTCCTCACCCATCAAATCAACTTTCAGACTGTAAACACTGTTTTTTATTAAAGATGTAAATGTGAAAAAAGTTGTAAAAATCGAGCTGACTCCTTCAATGAGGCAGTTATGAAGAACTTGTTCTCTTTTTCCTAGGAGCACTTCAGTCTCAGAATGGCTTTTGTCTTCTCCCCTTGACTCCTTTTGGGGAGGATTACCCCTTTCCAGAGGGACCAGGGTATGGTATTTTCCTGCTTATTGCCTGTAAAGCTAGTCACTTGACTTCAAAAAGTACTACAGTGCTGATGCCTTCTTGCTATCAAACCCTTTACTCTCCCCTTTGGTGGTCACCAGCTGTCCGAAATAACATTATAGGAACCTTCTAAGTTTCTTTTTATTGGTTTCAGACATTTAGCTAACTTTCCATGGTGGTTTAAGTTGTGTCTCATCCACTCTGGCTTGTTTCATTTCATATCACTGTGTGTCAATAATGGTTATAAAAATCCCAGTTTGCATTGAGATTGTACACTTTGGGATGGTGGAGGACTTGCCTCAAGCACAAAACCTAAAAAAAGTAGAGGCTTCCAGTTTCTGAAACTTTTTATCTTTTCAAGCTTTTTAATTTCCATGGCCTTCCATTCTTCCTACATTTGAGACATTTGATGAGCATGCAGGATGTTTTCCCTCACCATTGAGACTAGGTAGTTTGCGGGCACTTTTCTTCCTTATGCTTGTCATTCTATTTCACAGACAGGTGGTCTTGTATTCATATCTTCTTGAGATGTAGATGACATGATGGCATTGAAATCTAAGCATTGGAGGGGGAATGAAGAGATGGACTGATACTGCCTCAAAACTAATGAGCCTCTTGTCAGGAAGCTTGTTCAGGGATAGCATCAAGATGAGAAATGTGATGTTTAAAATCGCACTGTATCATTTTGTAAAAGATCAGTGTAAGTTCTTCATAACTTGAGAGGTTATTTCTTTCTTGATTTCCTTGACTTTCTTACCTAAAGAGTCATAGACTCTATCCATGACTTTCCAGCAGGTGTACTAGGTTTGCTGTGCCTCCACAGACACTGGAATCTCATAAAGCATTCCCCTCCCAAGAATTTTTTCTCCATGTATGTTACTGTTTCACTGCCAACACATAGTTTATTGGAATAGGTTATTGCACCTAGAACAGCAGCAAGCAAAACCTTGCAGATGAGGAAGGAAAGCATATTCTTCAGTGTCTCACCTTCCTTCTGGCACCTCATCAGAAGGCAGAATTAACACATACCAGTATAATTACCTTCCCTGATCTAATCAGAGTATATTCTTTTGGATAGAGCCAGAGGTTTTCTTTGCCCATTACTCATTAGAATTCATTACTTAGGCTCCTTAAATAGCACAAAATTTAAAATCACTCTCAAAACCTCTGTGGATGCCAGAGTCAAGATAGAATAAAGCACTATCATTTGGGGGACCTGTGTCAGGTTAGACTCCTTGTGCATCTTCTCTCCCAACCTATATGCCCCTGGCTACAATACACAGATCATCCCACTCTCAATCCTGCCCACTTGCCACAAAAATGCAAAGATAAGATGGAAGCTGATTAACCAGAGGTGTTCAGCACTTGACTGCCAGTTAAAAATCAGGGCAAATCATAAGCCAACTAGTTTGGTCACTTACAAGCAGTTGATCCACAGACCATTTGATGCTACCATAAGTGATGTTTTTTGGAGTGGTCTCCCTGCCCTTTTAGTTGCCTCTTGCAACAAGGAGGGATACTGTTGGAGTATACTCTATCCCCCTATCAGCAGGGGTATCAGAAAATACAATGTCAAAATGGTGCACTCACATAACGGCTGGGGTACCACCATTTCCAAAAGCATTGATGCCAGTGTCGAGTGGATTGAGGTCACTGTTTGATGATGGGTCCAATACTCTCCATTAGGCCTGATGATAATACCTTGAATCAAAACTGGGTGAGTAAAATAAATATATCAGTGGAACCTTAAAAGAGGATTTCCTCTCCTGAAAAAATCTTTTCTGGTTTCATACTCTCATAACCATAGGGTTATCGATAATTTGTAATTTCACTGGATTGCACCCACATTATGTCTTCTTTGTCATCACTGCCAAGAGCATTGGTGCCACTACGGTAGAGGCCACTTTGGTTTTGCGATGGATCACTACTCTTTTTTTCAGTATTTTAAATGGAATCAGGCAAAACATAGTAGAACATCTTCACATTTTTTTTCCAAAAAGGAAATTCATTTGCATGGTTCCACAGATATTTTTATTTTACATGACTGGTTGCAATACAAGGTATCACTATCAGTCTTGGTGTAGATCCTTGGAAGAGGATTTCCTTTTTTGAAAATATCTTTCCTGGCTTTCCTATCACATGGTTTATTCCTTTTAGAAGAAAAATTTACCAGTGCCCCATCAACTACAAACATATTGCACATTATCAGAGGATATAACTTTTTCACCCCAACCTATGATCGCCAGTACCACCGTGAGGAATTGATGAGTAGCACACAGTCAAGGAGCAATGCATAGGAATTCCAAATGGTTTATTGCTGCCCAACTCAAACTTCCTTCTGGATCAAAGCCGAGTTGAACTTCAATGCTTCTTTCTCTCTCTTAATTGGCATATCTGTTTGAGGTAAAATGCATAATTGATCCATGTGTTAACATATAAAATTATGGTCTTCCAAGGCATCAATAATATGGATAATTATTCATAAATTTAATTGATGGATAATGTATCAATAAATGAATGGGTTTTCACATTCTCCCATATGTGGTTACTACAATGCAGCTCTGACTACAATGCAACAATTCGGAGTGCAAAAATCATTCACCTTGACTGGTTTCCCTTCCAAGGTGAATGATTTCAACAAACAGAAATTGTTGCATTGTAATGCACATTTAGCCAATAACTCTGTTTAAAGTTAATGTTGTGGCATCTCCTGAAGTTTCTTGGAATAGGTCAGTGGCTCATTTTGAGAGACTTGGTGACATACTCTCCCAGTTCTTAACAATTTTCTTGAGCACTTTAATAAAACGATCACCTTTGCAGTAGGGGTAAAAGCGATAGACTACACTTAAACACATTTATCCCTATAAGCTATTTGGCTAAGCATTGATATGAGACTCACAGTAACTAATATAACTGCTGCCAATGTAATTCCTTATCATATTTTTTCATCCACTTTTCATGAAGCAATAACTATATCAACAAATTCAAAAGCACAATTTTCTAATACTTTGGAGTATTTCCTGAATTTTCAGTGACTGAAAAATTTTTCAAAACTTCTTCCATATATTCTTGCTTTTTCTTTTGTATCCATTCAGAAACCAAACTAGATGTTTGACTTATGTTATATAGACGGTTGATTTAAGTTGATGTCACAACAGCTCAATCTCATATGGTGAAATTCATTTGTGTCAATGTAGCAGAGGCCACTGTTTTCATAACGTTCATTATTCACATTTTCTGTACATTTGACCTCATTGCTCATTTCCTTGCCATTCCCTTCTCTCCTCAATAGGTCTCCTGGCACTGCTAAAACCTGGGTAGATCATGAACCAGCTTGTATTACCACTCACGAGTAGTAGCTCCACAGAACACTTTGGTGATACCCCAACTGAACAGGGACCTTTTCTCTGAGGTTCTTCCCCACCCTTTTAGTCGCCTCTTACGACAAGCAGGGATACTGCGGGAGTATTCTCTTTCCCCCTACCCGCAGGGGTATAAAGAAAATCAGAATCACAACAATGCACTCACATAATGCGTGAGATTTAATGACTGCCAAAAGCAATGGAGCACATTTGACTGAGGCTTGTGTTTGAATCTTGGGCCCAACACTCACTTTTTCAGAATTTCTCACTACATGGCGCATTCTTTTAATAAGTAAAACTTTACTTGTACCATGTCCATTACAACCATATTTCACATAATCTGTTGATACACTTTTCACTGCCAAACATGCCACTTCCTATGAAAATTCATATATTTGTATATAACCTATATGGTCATCAACAACATTAACTAAATAGATTTTATCATGGAAAATTGTCAACATAATAAGTAATTCCTCTACATTACAGAGTTAGGAACATAATTAAGGTATTGAACTCCAAATGCTAGTAAAAGATCAATAATTCTTTTGCAAACATTTAAGATGTCCATGAGCAATCAGTGTGAGCTAATATCTATTGTCTTGTCAAATGATCATAGGGTAAACTTAAAGACTACGATAACTTTAAATGACTGGAAACCTTGTTTTCCTATGACTCTTAACTAATTTCAAATGAAATCTTGCAATGGCCTGAGGTGATAATGAGATTGTTAAAAGATAATCCATTGCATTGTCTCAGCATATTAGGTTGTGATAATTATGTTCTATATTTACTTGCTTAGTCTCCTTTCTTGCACAAAATATGCATCCCAAACCATTTAAGACTTTAAGCTTATTATTTATCTTTATTTAGTGATCAGCAATACTTCATTCATTATAACAAAACTTCTCCAAAATACCTCACCCCCACAAACTCAAGCCACTTTAATTCACCACTAAAAATCTAAATAGTGAGCTGACACTCCATTGGAAGTCTCTATTGTGAAAGCATAGAATTTGACTATCAAAAGGTGCATAAATATCAGTGGAAAATATAAAATTGCATGGATTAACAGCTGTTTTCAGTTCTTTGAGAAGGGAATCAGAATAGTTTTTTGCAAGTAAATTTTCTCATTACTCCCGGGTGTTTTTATGTTGCTAATGCCAAAAAATGCCTACATTGAACAAATGGTAACCAAGATGGTGTCTAATTTTGGTGCTTAATGGGTGTGTAATGGAAAATGTTTCTAAAATCTGAGGAACATAAAGAATGAACACTGGCATGTTAAATGTTTTGTTCAGAATATTAGAATATATTAGTTAACTTCTATGTTAGTAGGCTATTCTGCACCATTTTGAAGCAGATGAAAGTATTGTTACCATAAAGGCCACAGTAAAATATGTCCATACATTATGTTTCACTGATTTAAGAAATATTTTCTATCACAGTATCGTATCAAGCACCAAAATTAGACACCATATATATTGCCATATTTTATTATGCAAAGGGGTAGAAATTATTCGTACTTACATATTAACTGGGTTACATAATTCTTCAAGTTTGGGTACTTTGTGCAATATAGTATTTTCAATAGACATGCATTCAATCACAGTATAATCAAGTAATTATCAACTCCTCCCATAGTAATATGATGTATCATAATGGCATACATGAGTTCTGAATTTAAAAATAGTTCATAATTATTTGCTAAGCAAATTAATTCAATGTATCTAAAACTTCTTTGGCAGAATGGTATCACATGATCAACATTGCTCCATATAATTTAAATCGAATAGCTCCTATGCCACTGCTGATAATTCATGATTATCTATTTTAATGAGCTAAGTTTAGAATTATGTTGACTCGATTAATGACTGATGGTCTGAGATTCAAAAGATATAATTGCCTTGGAAGTTTAAGTTGAAATTGTAATCATTGTATAGATGTCAGTGATTTTGCAAAGTTGATAATCACATTGATAGACACTTTGATTGATTTGAATCACTTAGAAGAAAGAAAATGTAGATGAAACTGCTGTTACCATATAAAACACATTGTGAGAAAATTATATCCCACATGTTGATGTATGCCTCATCACTAAATGAAAAATCACTAGAACAGGCATACCAGGTCAACAGCCTTATTATCCTAATCGGTTGACTCAATTTAAGGATGGTCACCTAGCATTAACAAAAAGATTTTTTTGATCATATGTCACAATTTTTATCTGACTTCCTATCTGTTAAACCCTGAATAAATGTCAAAATAGAAAACCGCGAATGGTTGTTCAGGGCTTATTTGATTATTATAGAAAAGTCCCATTGTTGAGATTTCACTGCATGTACGAGGGTAGGCTGAAAAATAATGCACAAATACATTGTAGGCCGCAAACAAAATGACCTTCAGAAGCACTCCTGGCGGCATGTGGAAGTAACATTCCCCCTTAACATACATGTGCAAGTTTGAGATCCCTCCATTCATCCAGTGTATTTCGAGAAGCGGAACTATGGAGATGGGGTCTAGTGCTATATCAACGCGAGTTTCACAGCATGCTATTATCGAATTTTTAACTGCTGAAAAAGTGACTCCTACTGAGATTCACTATCGTCGTTTAAAGGCTGTTTATGGTGACGATGCTGTTGATAGGTCTATTGTAAATTGATGGGTAGTGAAATTTCGTGGTTGCGAGCCTGGAAAAACAATAATTGTTGATGAAACATGCAGTGGACGTCCGATCACTGCCACAGACGATAAACATGATCCAAGGAAGAATTTTGCCATGTTAAAGGCAGTCTGGTGCCAATAATCTTACAACATGACTACGCTCGTCCACACACCTCACGTGCGAGAGGCTCTGCGGAACCTGAAATTTGAACCGATTCCACACCCTTTTAGTATTCCTATTTTATTCCTCAGCTCAAGAGACACGTCAAGGGTAATAATTACAAATTGGACGATGAGATGAAGGCAACTGTCAAGTCCTGGATTCGAGAAAAGTTGGAAGAGTTTTTCAGCAGCAGAATGAAAAAACTTGTCACACATTGGGAGAAATCTGTTAGCCTTAACGGTGACTATGTTGAAAAATAAATTAATGATTTTTGAAACTTAAGAATTTTACTTTAATATGCTTTTTTCCCAATCTTGCTATTTGTTTTTGTTCGCTCTCTACAAGCATGTGTGCATTACTTTTCACCCTACCCTCATGTTATGCATGGTTTGCACTCAATGGTAGAAGTGAATGTGGTCGGCATAAGGAGATCATCATTACTGAAGTTGAATTAAAAAGATTGATGGGTAAACAATGGTTCAGCTCAGTTATCAGCAACGATGGTCAGCTTTCCATAGAAAACAAACAATCTAGGAAACAAATTTTAATCATTAAAATGATGTATTTGCATCCATTGTAATGGAAGAGGAAAACATTTCAGATTTTTATTTTTGTAATAAAAATTATTTATTTTTTCAGTCTAAGAAGGAAAATGTAAACCTGTCATATGTTCTTTTAATATATCAGTGCCCTATAAATGAATTTAAAAGTTGAAAAAGTAAAAATTAGTCGTAAAAATTCTATCATTGTTTTTTGTGCTGCAAAACTTATGTGCTCATGTAAGTAAACACTTAATATCACAAAAACATATTAGTATCAGTAATATTTTTGGAGCCACATTCATACTGAATTTCTCATTCCTGTACTGGAATACCAATAAGTGGCTGGTTGTCATTTAATCCTCACCCTAGTTCCATATTTAAAGAAATAATGCTTCTGACTCTATCAATAGAGTTGATAATGAATGATAAACGAGATAAGTATACCAGTAGCAGCCAAAAAGAGGGATTTAATAAAGAACATTCATAAATACATTGAGAACATTCATAAAAGAGTATCTTAAGAACTGGGATAACATTTTGAACTGATTCAACTCAGTCTTCCTTGAGACTAATTTTCTCACTTGAAAAGTAATCAAATTCGATTACCCTATTAAGCTAAATATGTATATTAACTAAAGTTAAATATGGTGACAGTTTAATTCAAAAAGTTTAACCTTCAATTCTATAAGGCAAGAGTTCTTTTGATAGGCCACTAAAAGTGCCTAGCTCTTTTCTTTCCTAACACAGTGAAAGTGGCATGGGGGGGGGGGGATTCAGCCATTGGTGGATCCCATTTTGGAATCCATCGTTGGCTGAATAAGCATGTTGAATATCATAAAATGCACCAAGTTAAATGCCTGAGTCAATAGGTTTGTTGTCCTAAAAAGCCATACCACGAACTAATTGATTTCATTGAATGCTGTAATTGCCTCCACAGGAGTAAATAAAAACTAATCCACCAAGAAATAACATTGGTACACTCTTCTCGATTTGAATTGTCATAAATTCAACGGCTTAACCAACTTAGGATTTGCGGATACGCGTTGAAGTAAATATTGATATGCCAGCTATATCAAATTGATTCCAATGAAGCAGCAATACAACAGCAATTTTTCCCCTATTGTGGCACTGAGCTATGTACTGAATAATTAGAAGATAGACTGGCCTAACATTTGCTTTTCATATCATGTCAGATTTTCAACTTATTTCAGTACCTCCAATAAAGAGTTTCTCTAGTAATTTTTAAACATCATCCTAGATGTAAAACATGAATTATTTTTAACACAGTTGCCACGTTCATTTGAGTGTGATTCTACAATAATACAGTAATTTTAACTATCAAAAACAGAGCATTTCCACCGCAGTAGTGTTTTCTCTCATAGTTACTAAAAAATAATTCATATGTGCTCTTGTCATCTTCAACTAGGGGATTGAAACTCAAGAGTTACAAGAAAGTCCAATACCTCCAATTTTTCTCTGAAGGAGAATTATGAGCTACATCAATGCAGGCGGGAAGGTGTCACTAAGGAATTTGCTGTAACTTAAAATTTATGAAAAAGGAGGCAAAGTTAAAGAACAAATACCTAAATGTATTTAGAATAAAATGATATACGTAAAAAGCAATATGCGACATTAATTATCTAAGATTCTATTGCTGCCATCCTCACCAAAATTTTTCAAGAAAATACGATTTGTTTAAAAAGTGATTAGACTTTTCCAAATGTTTTAATTAAGTTCTCAGCAACAGTATGAAATAAGAAACGACACTTGAGCAACTCTACTTAGAATTCCCATTTAGCTAAGAATGTAACATCTCATCATCTAATATCTGTCTGCTCTGAAATGCAATGCACAACAACTGAGATGCATACGATTCTGCTTAAAACCGATAAAAATGTACAGGCTATTAACTTGAACAGGGGTTTACATCATGAGTAGTATGGAACTTATGAAAAACAAATTCATGAGCAAGGCGTGGAACGATGAGGCGAATACAGGAGAATCATAAAGACAGAGGACTTCTATTGATTTACTCAAATTCAGAAATTTGTATTATTCTCAGAGGGAGTTGTGGTGTCTCCATGACCAAGAATACAAATCCACACTGTGGAGTTCTGGGTTCAAATGTCGCGCCCTCAAATGCACACTGACACAAAGCCTCATTTATTTTTATTATTAATTTTGGAATGCAGAAGTCAGCTGCTTGTACAATACGGGCACAAGATCAAGGCGGCGATTCACAGGTAGAGGATCATCAGATTGTAAGTCTCATCATCTCTAACCACCCTAGTCCCAATGTAAACCCAATTTTCAAGTCTGCTTTTTTTAACTCAGATTATGGGTACAATTGCCATGAAAGATGCATTGAAATGGCAAATGCCTAAACTTCATTGAGTGTCAAATGTTAACTACCCCTTTCATTCTTTCTAAAAAAAATTCAAGGTTTGTTAACTTGGAAAAAATACGATAAAATTACAGCATGTAATTTTTTCAACCTTAGATATACTCAAACGATATCGGAAAGCAGAAAATAATCATTCCAAAATAAATGTAATACAGATTTTATGTCAATAACTAACTTATTAAATCGTTAAATAATTAAAAAATATCCAATAATTTCATTAACCATGGTTTCCCATTGCATAGAAGTGCGGTTAAAAGTACAGCAAAACATATGAAAAAGGAAAACCATTCTTGATACATAGAGTTTTTTGAGCTGGACATGAAATTTTTCATGCATGTGTCTGGTACGCATTCACGCAACTGAATTTGCAACCATTGTCACCCATTTCTACCCTCAAACAACTAACACCGGGAGCATATGCTGGGAACACGTATGAAAAATCCACGCATGAAATACTATAAATGCACACAGGCAGGTAATCAGTATTAATGATTATCATTTTCTATACATTCATCAGGTGATTTTTTAGGTCTAAGAAATTCCTGGGGCCTTAAGTGACTGAATTAACAATTTAGAAAATACAAATCGATATTCATCAGATGATAACAAAATTTAAGTCAAAAGAATGAATAAGCATTTATGAGTAAATCAACTTGTTTCTATGACGCCAATAATTGCATGAGACAAGATTATTTTATCTTTATTCCGAAATAATCAGCTTTTAAATACACTAGCAACTATGAGGGACCACAATTGAAATCATGCTTTATGTCTATAAAAGGATTGTATGGCGAGACATAACAACTAAGCCAAGATGGGGTAGGTCAGTTTGTTCATCTGATGATAGACATTCTCAATTCTGATTTTTCACTGCAAATTTTTTGAATCATAATATACTGCTTGTCCATTGAAATCATACACTCAACAGCATTTACTTCTTGCAAACTTCCCTTTTCAACCCGTGTTGATTTTTGAGTTTTGTGCCACGAATTTAAATCGCTCCAATGAATGCATGGGGTTAAGTTGTTGACAATATTTAGGATGAGTCTCATTCCACCTAGCCACAAAAAATTTGAAAACCTTGTGTCATAGATAAAAGATGAAAATTTGTCGTATGAAAAGTTTCACAACTCTATTAACAAAGGGTTTGGAATATTCGGCAATATTCCTTTCTTCCTTGTCTCTCATTCGGAAATCAACTCATGAACAATTAGATGTTATGCTGTTTCCCCATGGCATATTCCTTCCCTAATTCTTCTCATCTATTTTGAAACCAACCCGAGAGTCCATAAGGTTTTTATATTCAGGGAAACAACAAGAAAAACAAATTTTATATCATGTAAAGAAACATTCTGAATATAAATGCACGCAATAATTGACCAAATGACCAAATAATATCCAACATCTGAGTAAACCTTCAGGGAAAAAACTTAAGTCCGATGTAATCATAGCACCTAGTGAGTGGATAATAGGTCTCTAAAAACCCTAGAGATCGGTTTATCTGAAAACTTGTTTTTCAGTCGCTATTCCGATTCTTGTCCTTCACCTCGCAATGCTAAACTCGCCATCCCAATCAAAATAAATGCCCCCAACGCATGCAATAATAAATGTAGGAGCCTATGCTCGGCGGCGGCAAATATGCATCAAAAAATCTCTTGCAAGCGTGATTGGGCTGTTCGGCTATTGTTATTTAATTTCTTATTTGGTCGACAGTGGGTGCTGCATGGTAAATTTATTTTTATTATATATTTGTAGCATGTGATGGCTAGTTTTCAAATATATGTGAACATTTATGTGTCTGTCTGCATATATAGTGTGTATGAATATGTGTGTGCATGTATGAGTACATATATTTTTTTCTTTCCTGGTTAACAATAATGATGGATGTGGATTTGAATAATAAATCAAACGAAGGTGCAAGATGGCATTGGCCAACACAAAAAACGACACTCCTATATATTCCTAGCTTTTCAGTGGCATGACCACCACATTTTTTTTCTTCTTCCAAAACCTTCCTCTCCCCACTCTTCCCAAACCTTTCACCGCGCCCTCCCTTTCCCCGCCATCCCCTTCCCCGTATTCCCTTTCCCCGCATTCCCTCTCCCCGCCCCCCTTCCCATCCACCATTTTCTTCTCATTCTTCTTGCTCTTCTGTTTCTTCTCTCTGTTATCAGAGTAAGTTGGTTGTGCCACCAAAAATTCAGAATATTTATAAGTGTACTTTTAACAACTTAAGAGTTCACTATAGCTTACTCCTTTATTTGAATTATATATATATATATATATATATTAATATATATATATATATATATATAATATGTACCATTAATGTTAACCAAGAAAGAAAAAAAAATTAAATGAATTATTTGAATATGTGGCCTAGTGTTTAATATAGGATGAAATGTTGAAGAATCAATGAAATTAAGTTTATAACTTTAATAAAAGATTATAAATAAAGTTAAAGGGGAATTATTTCATTAATGGGCATTAAAGCTGCCTAATAAGCACAACATGGCATGCATTGCTAAATACTATTCCTTCAAATATCTACATGATTGAAGCCAAATCGTTAATTGCGGTGATGGCCAGTTTATTAAATGAATCTAATAAGCCTTAAGTGTAAAAAGAAAATCCTAAATTCAACCATTCAAAAACTCTACACATTCTTAAAGGTGATGGTATAAATCAGCATCAATGGAATGATGTATTCATTACTAATGAAGTCAATCAAGGAAGGAAAAGCAACACTGCTGATTTCATCAATGCAAAATTTGAATTATAACTCTTTGAAAGATAAACCTATACTAATGAGTACCAATAAATATGTATCTATGCTCATGGTATTAAAACTTCTTGATATTTAATGTGTAATAGCCATTTTGTAAATAATGCTGGTGAACCATTACCAACCTACCTACCTAGCTAAATTTTAGGCTATTGGACAATGACGAGTATAATTTTTTTCAGTACAAGAAATGGTTACATATATTGGCTACTAAAAAGTAAAGGAGTGCTGAAAATACATTTCTATGCTATTATTTATTCAATAGCATATGTAATTAAGTAAAAGCACTATTATACCAAGCACTATGAAGTAGCTAAAACTCATGCCACAATCAAGATTTATTCTTAGCTTCAAAGTGACCAAGAAAAACTATTTAGCAAGTTCACTATCATGATTCCAATAATCTTCAAACCGTTCTCAAATGTTTAAAAATATCTAGGTAAAATGGTAGTAACATTTTCCCATGCTAAGCTCATATATATATGGGAAAAAGAATCAAAATTAATGAAATTATAAAATTGATAAAATTTTTAAAATAAGCATATCAATGTTTCAAGAGCTCTAGGACATGAATTAGCAAATTTTCAGAGTACCTACGGATTTCATAGAAGACCCCTAGCAGGAGAGATGAGCTGTTGGAAGCAATGGTCAGGAACACCTAGTTAGCAGGCACACTGAAACTAAGATGTATTTTTTCTCTCTTACTTGGAAAAAGAGTATCAAGAAACATAGTGTCACCATTATTTCAGAAGATCACACTGAAGTTTTTCTTAATGAAGTATGAGAATATCAGGTGAATCACTTCATAGTTGTCTTATGGTTTCCAAGCTAATAGCTTGACCTTTGAAGCTTGATAAGTATTTGACAATTTTGGCTGAAATCACAATACAAGAATCAATTAAATTAAACCACCTCTTATTACATGCAATGATTAAGAAGCTATTCATTCAGATTCAAGTTCAGGCTAGGATGATGGATGAAAAGGGGAGTGGGAAGAGAGTTGTAAGATTATGAATACATAAGTCTCTAATGTAAAGCAAAGCTTATTTTTTCTCAGGCCAAAATCATGATGACCCAACGTTTAATAATTTTATCATAATATTTCTAACTGGCAATGCCCCTTAAGTTCTATCAATGAAAAATATTAAGCTTTTTCTAGAAAACAATTTCTTGACTCAGTTAACAGCAAATTCAGTAAAAAAAGCTGGTGTGGTCAGCAGGGATAACAAAAAACAATTCTTTTGTAATGGGGTGATAATTGTGAACCACTCCTTCGTCAAATCAGACAATTGTTAATGGCTTTTGGGGTAAGCCAAATGATTGTGAAAGGTATGATATTGATCAATATCACCAATATTCAATCTGTGGCTGATTTAAAATTATCATCAAAGCAACCTAGAAGTAAGGTTTCTAAACATTGACCTGGCTGACAAAAGATTTCAATTAAAACATTCAGTCAAACAGGTGTCTCTTTTATTACATCAGATTGATGAGGGATCATAATAATGCTAATCAAAGATATATTTTTGTATTTCATAACAGTAAGTTTTTAGATATGATGATTGGAATCTCACTTGTAACCGTTCAGTGGTTGTGTTTAGAGACTTAATAACATAATTTAATGTTTCTTAACACCTTTTCATAAGTAATTTCATGGAGCAATCAGCTCTTTAGTAGGGGTACTTACAATAATCTAAGCTTTAACTCTGTTATCCTCATAATCTATTTGGTTAAGCATTGATATGAGACAATTATTAAGAAACAAAAATTATATCATTAAATTCATAGAAGGCCAAACTCCATTTAATTGGTTTAACACAGCCTCTGCTTATCCATCCAAGTAATGAGACCCCAGCTTTTGGTACCACCTTCATGAAATTCACTGATCTATTGTTGTGAAATACCCTGGTGACTCTATTATGAATTTTTAATTGCTACAAAATTTTCAATTACTCATCCACGTGTTCATGCTTTTCAGTATATTGTTATATCCATGAGGAAATCATATTAGATATATTATTTGCACTATAATGATAGTTGATAACATTAAATGCTATATGAGCTCATTCACAAAATGGCAAAAGTTATTTTTGTAAGTATAGTAGAGGCCACTGTTAAGTAATGGGCTCATTAGTCACATTTTCTCTATTTCTCATCTCAGCTATTATGGTGCTCACTAGCTACCAATTTCAGCTGATGGCCATATTCTTAATGTTTTATCAAAATTCATATCTTAAGACTATGATGCATTTCAAATGGCTGAACACCTTGATTTCCTAATGCTCTTAACTATCTTCTTTGGAAACATGGCAATGGTTTGAGAAGGCTATGAGTTTGTAAGAAGAGATTCACTAAAATATATTAACATTTTGAATTGTACTTATCATGTGCTATATAATCTATATATATTCTATCTTCTTTCTATAAAAAATATACAACTGTCACCACCCAATATTTTCTCTTTATTTTTTACTTTTATTGAATGGGTCACAAGGATATAAACAATGATGAGAGATCTTACCCAAAATAACTTGCACCCATATCCTCCAGTCAATTTTATCAAATATTCTTAAACAAGATAGTCAAATGCTATTTCTTGGAAGTCTTGATTGTGAAAACGGAAACTTGTATTAAAATAGCACGCATGAATATGAGTGAAAAATATATAATTGAATGGAAAGAGAAAGTTCATGGTATTTCATGAAAGATTGGCTCTTTCATTTGACTGTATTGAAACAATATTTGGCTACAAGACTTTTCTCCAGCTCTTGGATAAGCAGAGGTCGAAAGTAACTGAAAAAAGTATTATTTTCAAAAAGATAGTAACTAACCAAATCAATAATTTTGGTGCCTAAATTAAGGTGAAAGAGAAAATGTTCCTTAAATCTACGAAAATTAACCTGTTATTAAAATTGGGTAGATTTCTATGAGGGCAGTTCAATTTTCAGGTTTATTTATGATATAATTTGTTCCGTTCCTGTTTTCTTAAATACAATCATCTATTTCAAGTGCAATTTTGATCTTTCAATCCATAAAATTAGATTATGGTTCAAAAAGGTTTATTTTAATTAACTATTGATTAAGAGGACGATTGATATGATACTAAAATGTCTACTTACGACGAAGATTCCCAGTGACTACCCTTGTATTTACACTCACGTTGCCCGTCATGAGTGATAGTCAAGACTCCATTGCCTTTGAAGTGATTTGAGGTTGTATTAGCCCTTCTTAAGATTAAATCAATTTATCATTTGTAAGGACTGCGTGATGACTCGATAATTTTATTTTAGTGCGTAGATATGTTCTCGTAATTCAAAACTTTATCTTATTATCCCATAATGAATGCAATCAGCCTCTCTTTTCTTGATATTTTTCGATAACCTGAAAATTGTGCTTAACAAGAGCTAAACAAGGATATCGAGTGCATTATTAGAAAATGATAATAAAAGGTCGGGATAAAATAAAATTCGGTTGCAAAGGATACAGGAAAGAAATAAACGTTTGTCATTTTTTTAAGCTAAATAGTTCTCAATGAAGTTGATTTTTTGAAATGTTTTTACTTAAATCATTCAGGTTTGAGCACTGATAGGCCAGTGAAAAAGTGAACCTTTTGTCTTACCTAACATATTCAAACGGACGGGGACGCCCTTGTGGAACCGCCAATGGTAGAAGAAAAATATCCAGATTAACTGGGTCCTTGCCCTTGAATCCCCTTGTTCCCTTGAACAGAAATCTCCAAACTATATTTTGTCTAGAGAATACAAAACATTAAGTAATTTCTGACAAATTAGCCCATCCCAAATTCATTTTTCAAAGCTGTAATTTTTTGTCGTCATCATCAATTTATGTATCATTTATTTTAATTGTTGTAAAAATGTTACGGACGGTTTAGAATATATAAAATATATTTTTCATAATACTAAACCCTTAATTTGGACAGTAAGAAAAATAAATAACAAAAAATAAGTAAATTTCCATCCAGAGGTGAAATTACTTGCACCTTATTACTCAATTGCGCTCGAGGTTATTACTTTCCTCTGTATCACTTCAAAATTCAACGTAATATTGATACCACTGTAATGATTCGAAATAAATGGCCATATGCCACCATGTTCACACATTGGTGCCAATGTGAGTATAAAATTTAAGCGACCTGCGTAATGTTTATGCCGTGAATTGACGCGGAATGACGGAATGGCCGCCGATGAGGCACGTAATTAGTCCACCCTTAGAATTGAAGCGTAGTGGCGCCATTTCCCCGACCCATTCAACACTACACCCTTCACCTAATGGAATAATTTGGTTTTTGCCAAGAAGTATTCATAAAACTCACTAAGAAACTGAGATTGGAGATTTGTAATATCGACATACTAAATCCAAAATGAGCGGTAATGACACAACTCTTGTTTCCATAACTCTATTTTAATGAAGTTACCCACACTTCAAAAGCAATGCGTTTACATTAATTAATTTTGTATCTCACACTTTCCAGACAATTCCTTAATCGCGAAACATTTTACTACTGTTTAAATCTTGAGAAAATATGTAACAAAATGAAGCTTTTCCAGGTGAAGAGAAAACATTTTTTTCCTAAGAACAAAAAATAAGAAATTTAAATTAAGGCATAGAGATATTGACGTCTTTGGTGTTGTTTAGGGGTCAACATGATTCTTTTGAGGTGATTCAAAATGATGATTTGGGAGGATAACACTGAATGAAAATAAGTGGACACTAGGAAGGCTGCAGAAGTGTGTGTACTTTGCCTATACCAGGTCGACAATAAGAACAGATTTTACTACAGAATACAGAGTGAAATTATTTCTTAGGATTGTTAGCGAGATTACCATTCTGATTTCACAATCAGTTAGGACTTCTGGAGAGTATATTAATATTAGCAACGGATTTTGATAAAACACAAAGGTTTCCATCTCTACAATGGCTGAATTACTCATTAGCCCTGTTGGAATAATTAATTAATTTTGAAAGTAGATTGGAAAGCACGAACTTAACGTTTGGACAAAGACCGTAAAGTTACTTAGTTAGGGCTTTTAAACCTAAAATACTAACTTTTGTTGTGCAACAAAGAACGAGTGGAGTTATTTAAAGTGCCTATAAAATGCAGATCAGCTAGTGCGACAATTAATGACCATGGAGTACACGTGAGGCATAAAAGTCATTATGCTCGCATATTTATGTGTGCATAAATATGATTGAAACTTGGGCATTCGTCAATCAAATCTTCACTTTCAGCATTACCTTTATCCCAATATAATATTGTTTTTGGAATTTTGAATGTAAGAAGAAAACAATAATACAAAAAGTATTGTGATAGACTCAGGGATTCATTAGCTAAGAGTCATAATAAAAGTTTAAAAAACGCTCATTCCAGGTGAATAAACAAGAGTTTTTCATGACCCAAATCCTAGGTAGTAGTGCTTTAGAAAATTATATATAGTGGTCCTTGTGTCACTAGTACTTCACGAATACCCATTGATATTGACTATATGTTAGACTTTGGCTGTCTCGATATGCGTGCAAATGTGAAGCTGAGGTAGAAACTGATTAATTAAGAGCGGCTAGCCCTTGATTGTCTTTTAATGCAAAATCTGGAGCCAAGTCCTGTATTTTTCCCTGGTCCATACGGAGCATTCAACACCCAGCTTCGTTCTAGAGAACTCACCCACCAGAACCAATCCCCTACTCCCCTCTCCGGGCACTGCAAACACCTGGGCAGATCATGAACTAGTTTGCTTGCCTACTCACAAGCAGTATATGAACAGACCACTTGAATGTTGCCCTAGCTGAATTGAGGGTTTGTTTTCGGGGTTTTCTCCCCGCCCTTTTAGTCGCCTCTTACGACAAGCAGGGATACTGCGGGAGTATTCTCTATCCCCCTGCCCGCAGGGGTTTTGAGAATTTGTAATGCAACAAAATTTCTCTGACATAATGCCTTGGGTGACGTCCCTGCAAAAAGCGTTGCTGTAAGTGCAGCAGAGGTCAATGTTCAATGCTTTCCTTTAGTTTTTTACCAAATGGCTCATGCCCTTACTAAGAATACTAGTGCCCTATGAGCTAATTTTATCAAGTATAAATATATTGCACATTGTCAGAAGATACACCTTTAGCAGCAAAACACATCTCTACCAGTCACAAGAGCGTTGCATTAATAAGAAGCGAGCAGTAAAGAAGAATGCAATGCTCGGGAATGCATAAATGATTCATTCCATCCAACTCAAAGTTAAGTTTGTATCAAAGCCAAGTTAAAGTAACTTGAAGTACACTGCATGATAAATGGATGTATCTATGTGTAGGGTATATGATCATTTGCTTCTACTCAGTCTGTAGAGCATCAATTTGATGGATATTTATCACGGAAAGTAAGCGATTACTCCACAGCTAAGAGTTAAGATATAATTAGGGCATCGGACTCCAAATAAAAGAAGAACTTTTATTATTATTTTACGAGCAACTAATTTGCACTCTACTGGTATTGATAGTATTTTTAACACAACAGCATTGAGTCACAGGTCGATCCAATAATAAGAGAATAAATAAATCGGAATCTTATTTTCATATAAAACAAATAATGCGGAAACAGTGTTCCACATGTGAGCGTATACATTCATGCCAGAACAAATTATTAATAGAACAGGCATACCAGTTCAACAACCTCTCTCTCTCTCTATATATATATAATAGATTTCTTAAAGACCTTCAACCTCTTTTAATAGAGTTTCATTTTAGAAATGATTATTTATTTACCCCGTAAATTGTCATGGTTTTTCCTATATTACGGCAAAAATTCCTTTTAAATCATAATTCTCAAGGGCAGAAGCAAGTATTTCTGCTAGGGCATTTGTCTGCGTCCTCGTCATCATTATTATACCTTTCAAGGGAGACAAAAATAGAAAGAATATGGTTATAAAAATAGGCATTTAAATTTTTCTACCGAGCACAAATATGAATCTTATCAATGATAGCCGTGGAAGAATGCTTAGACAATTGCAATTGAAGAGAACTCGACGACATGGAAATTAAATTAAAAAATAGTGGTTTAAATCTGTTAAATTTGTTCAATCGATAAACACAATTTTAAAGTGATATGCTTCGATGATTAGCGAATTTTCCATGATAGCAGTCTGCCCAGGGAAAGAACGATCCGTTCAAAAATTGTAATGGTACAGCAAAATTTATTGATTTAATTTAAAAATAGCAGCATACCTTTGTAAACTAAACTATTAATAAAAGTCTACTAGAATACATAATTAGTAAAAAGAATTTCAAACAATTTCATCAGTGAGTGTACTGTACCCAAACCTTTATGGAATGACTGAGACGTAACCAATTCAAGCCGATCAACAGGTACTGCGACGTAAACACCTGATGCCGTCATGAATAAGGGAACCTTAACAAAACGGAGATGTATCTATCAGCAAGGCGAGGCGCGAGAGTATTGATGTGCAATAGCTCTTATGCTCGCAAGGCCAAGGAAAATGAATTGATGAGGTTAATGTATGATAATTCCAATGGAATTCAATAGATTTGTGAGGTGTAACGCTGCCACACCAAAGAGTTCAAATGCTTTCTGCGGAGTCCTGTGCTCAAACGTCGCTCAATCAACTAGGCGTTGAGATCTGGCCTCATTCAGAAGTCAGCCACTCGAGGTTCCAACCCCAAGTTCAAGGCGGCGAATTACGACAACCATGAGTCAACGGACATGCAGCGGCATCACCCCCCCCCTCCACTCATCCCGATACCGAACAATTATTCCAGTCTAGAATTTGCTCTGAAATACTGTGCAAAAAAATTATATTTTAAATGAAACAGAAAACGCCTTAAATTCATTTTGATCTCTAGCGCAAAAATCTAGCTACCCCTCTGCTTCAATATAAATGTTGAAAGTCCATTACTTTTGAAGAAATACCGACGAACTTTCCCCGTTGGAGAATCTTTCAAACTTAGTATCATGTAAATCGAAGGCAGGATCTTATTGAAAGACGGAAAAAAATCATTCCTAAAAACATGAATGACATACGAAGTCTAGATTAAAATTATTAAATGTTCAAATAATAAAATATATTGAATATTTCAATTATTTACGATTATTTGTTGAATCTTAGTGTGATAACTAGTTCATTAAATTGTTTAATAAACGAGAACACTTCTTGGCCTACATCAAGGTATGAGCCATTATTTTCAATTCGAGATTCAGGGAAGCCTTAACAAAACAGAATTTCCTTGAAGGAGGCTTTTGTTCCTACTCCCACCTAGCACAGGCAAGGAGCCAATTTTAGGAATCCTGGTGCGCAGGCAGGCGCAAATCGATACAAATGATGCTCCTTCCCGAAGTATCCAGCAGGTGGTTTTGCAAGTACAAAAACTCCAGGGACATAAAGCTTGCGAACTCAAGGATTTTGAGACAGCCAAATGAATTCCACTTGACGTTTCAAAGAAAAATATTGGCCACGTGGATTATTAGACGTTTTTGCGTCGCTCAACTTTGATGTGAGTTGATAAAATCATATCTATGTAGTATGCTGTCCCTAAAGCTCGGCGACTTTGAGATAAAGAGCATTTATGTACACCAACAGTTGCTGCGCAACGAATGAGATCATGCTATGATCATGTACCTTCAAAAATACTAAACGCGACATATCGAGCTAAGCCAAGATGGGGTAGGTCAGTTCGTGCAAGGGCGTGAGTCGAAACATAGAAAGCTCTGTGCTCCTTCGAGTAGCACAGGTTGACAGCAGCAACATCAAGTTTCAGCGTGAAATACTTTACTTGATCAAGACGTAATGGCACTTCAAATTTAATCAATTACTCTGGTAAAATAGAGAGAATCCTAGGCGCACCTCTCTCAATGACTCACCGCCAATCCTGCGTGAGACAACTTAAGCGGAAGCGTTACCCCCAGGGCTCCGGGGAGTTAGTGTTTCCTACTCCTCCCAAAAGATGGCAGGTGTTACCCACGCAGGCGCTGAATTGCAAAGGACTTGGTAATCGACGCGGAAAGCAACGTCACGGCCTTCTCATTCCCGTTCCGTTCCCATTGTGGGATATTATTCTTCTTAGCGATGATTATTTATTGTTTAGACAAGAATAAGTGCTCCTGTGTTATTAGACATAATTTATTTTTTCGGTACTATCTTACCGGAGAAGAATAAATGGCCACACACGTTCATTCACAGATATCTTGCCTAGAGGCGCCGCCCCAAGATCTCGTTTGGAGGTTGATGAGGGAAGATGAGTTGGTCTCTCTCTCATTTACCTCCGATTATCAAATGACCTCTGCCTACCCTTCCTTGTTCTGCTGGCCGAACACCATCGGCGCCAAATAATGGGAGATATGAAAAAGCTCACTACGGATTATATGTTCAACTTTCCAATATGGAGACAGCAAGGTTATGGCATGGAGATTATGAATTTGCTGCCCCTGGAGTGTCGTATTTCGCAACTATTAGAGCGTACCAAATTTATATTTTACTTCTGAGCTCGCTCTCACGTCGCATGGGTTCTGACAGTCAGTTAAGGAAAGGGAATGACGGATTTACAGGAAACATCGATGGCAGCAGTTAGTAGTGCACAATATAGCTTGAATTTCTCTAAAAATCAGTCGCAATTCATGCGGAATACAGGCACGTCTTAGTTGCATGAAGGCGCACTTCACCTCTTCGCATAAATATTATACAATTTTATCTTCATTTACGGTTGTTGTGTGTCCTACCCAAACAAAGGTATTTTTTAGTCAGCTCGTTTGCTAAGAGATGAATTTTTTCATATTATGTCAGTAGCTTCCGATATGTTAATAAAAGAAATGGACAGGATAATAACGATGCTTCATTTTATTTAGTGGATTTCGAAAAGGCCTACTTCGAAAACTACTTTTCGGGGAATTAATAAATTTATTACGCACATCGGAATACATTGTTAGGATTTGTGATTTATTCGCAATCTGCACACGTCACAAATTACTGACAGAAGCTGAAGCTAAATGCTGAAAAAACGACGGGTGTGGATAATGTATCGGCTGAGATATTATAAAACCTTGGAAATAAAACTACTCTTTATAAAAGTGCCTGAATTTTATGAAAATGGAGAGATACCTGAAACTTTTCTAAAAGCAAAATTATTATGATACCAAAAGCAGGGAAAGCAATTGAATCAGCAACAGAGCAATTGCTATTCCGTCACATGCTTACAAGGTTCTTTTACCTACAATAGGTAACAGAATCAAAAAGAAAGTGAAAGAAAATGTTGGAGAAGATCTACTTGGCTTCCGAGAAGGAAAAGGAGTGAGAGATACTGCACTGGTAACACGTTGATCTTAAATAGAAGGCTTGAAATGAACAGGAAAGTTTTCCTTGCTTTAATTAGTTTGGAAAAAGCCTTTGAATCTGTAGATTGGAAACTTATAATTGAAACCATGGGGAGAAAAGGAATGGGCTACAAAGACAGGAAGCTTACATATCATATCTAGCAAAGCCGAAGCACTTTTGAAATGTGTAAATGGATGAGAGAAAGAAAATTAGAATGAATTAGAAAATCAGCATGAAAACGGTTTCCTCTTTCGCCACATCTTTTTAACATATACTATATTGAAGAGACTATTGAGACAATGAAGGAGAAATTGAAGGAAAAGACAAATGATAAAAAGATAAATGGAAGAAAAATACAGTTCATGCAGATGATATAATGACCCTGGCAGAATAAGCCGCCGTTATGAATACAATGCTCAAAACTCTGTTCACAGCTTCAAAAAAATGTTAAGCGAAAATAATTTTTAGGAATCTTTTGGGAAACAAATACAGGAAATCGGAAATCATAAAATCTTTTGCAAAAACGTTATTTGGAGTACACAATTGTATGGAGGTGAGACTTGGATAAAAGGCTCGGTTGGAGGCAATGGAAATTTGGAGAAGGATAACAAGAACAAGATGGACGAGCAAGAAAAGCAACATTAAGAGACATTAGAGAGAGGAAAGGAATCTAGTGAAAGAGATGGGAAAAAGGTAAATTAAGTTTATTGAACATGTTCTCAGGCATAACAACTTCCTGAAAAATATAATGGAGGCGAAAAAATAGGGAAAAAGAGGAAGAAGAAGGCCAAGAAAGTAATATATAGATGATATAAAAAGTACTATGAGAGTAACAACATGCCAAGAACTGATAAGACCGACTTTGAAGAGATACAAATAGCTGAAACGGCAAGGCTCCGTCTTTAGATGATGTTGATGGAGGATGTTTCCCCAAAACCTTTTCTTGTGAGGATACGAAATTACCCCCCCCCCTAGGATTAGGATACCCCCCTGCCACACACCTTTTTGGTGGCTTGCAGGGTATTGATGTAGATGTAGATGTGAAATTGTGTTATTCAAATTCATGCCCAACAAAAATCCAAAATAACAGGCGTTTTGGGTCAAACAGCCATTATATTTATCCAATTTAGGTAGAATAAAATTAAAGGATAAAAGACCAAAATTTGAAAATAGGTTAACTCACAATATTTTTAATTAATCTCCACGTAGTCTGCTAAAGGATAATGTATAATACCAGATTTGAAAACAATAATTGAACTGATTTGAAAACGATAGAAAATGTCTCATTATCACTCATTGGGTCTGGCAGCGGTGACTCTACACAAGACAGCAGGATCATCAACAACACTGAAGTTGATTTCAAAATACAGATTGTTCTACTACGGTTCAGTCCGCCAATCAGCAGCGAAGCCCTTATTCCAGGCCATATATTGATAAAAATGCTAAATTTGCATTCGTTTAAATCAAGAAAAAACTTTCTATTTTTATTTTTAAGCAAATTTTGTTATTATCTTGTTCAGTTCAGATATAGTGCTCTTATTATATTTATTTAAAATGGCTGGTGACGAAAAACCAACTGGATCAAGACAAGCAAGCGGAATTTTCTCGAGTTATCTCGTAATGAGCACTCCGGAACTCCCACTTAGTAATCCGTATGGAAAATTCTTGCCCGAGGTGGGTGAAATCATTCCTCTGACCCTTTATTTCACCAAAGAGGTCAGTGTTCAACGGATAGCCTATATTCAGCGTGACCATACTCTTTGAGACTACGTCAGAATTACTTATCGCTGCTCGTGAACACGGTGTGTGGCCGACTGAGAAAGAAATGCCGTTCACTAGTCAGTAAGGTGTGAGTCAATGAGACGTGAGCGGCATGATATCATTCTTTTCCGTTCTCCCTTTGAACGCCAATCTCTAAAAACAGTAGCGTTTTTTGACTCTAGTTTCTGACGGTAATCCTTTGAGCATTTTCGCTCGGGTAACCTAATATTTAGATGAACCCTTCTTGGCAGATACAATGATTTAAGAAACCTAGTGGACCGCGAAATTCAAGAAATAATTACTGAGAAAAATGTGTGATTAAACTTTTGTTAACTTGAACTCGGAAATATTACTTGTTAATCGAGGATTAGATATTCAAATGCAGTCAATGCATCGTGATAAGAGAAATGTCAAACGCAAGAAAACTAAGGGCTCAGGGAACTCACGATCCCTGGAATCCGCGGCCCTTCCCCGTGTTTAACGAAGAAATGTTGAACCTTATTCCTTAACGCAACTCAACTTGATCCCTAGCTGAAAATTGACATAATTTTCACGAACATTTGTTAAATTAATGACTTCTGGTGTTTTAAACTGTGTGTACTCCGAAAAAATAATTTTAGAGAGTGATTTTAATTCCAAAACGATATGAAGATTCATAAGTATGGCAGTGTTTTTCTTTCGAAAATAGGAATATTGTATGCATATAAAATATAAAGTTCGATAAAATTCCAACTAAAGACAAGACTATACAATAATTCCTCTTGCATTCAAGTTATTTTCTTCAAATATAGGTGGGGGCATGGCTTTTAAGTGGTCATGACTAATATGTAACTGAGATATCTGGATAAAATGTAAGCGGAATATTAATTGCTGTTTATCTACGTAATTTTGTAAATCACGGATATTAATGTTGATTTTTTTTTGTTTTAGGAAACCGTAGATTGAAGTAATTCGAAGTATGGAGAAGATAGAGGCTCGCAGTCTGATCGAGTTTCTTCACTTGAAAGGTTATAGTGCCCTGCAAGTCCACAACGCAGTGATTGCAAATTGTTTATGCAAATGACATAGTCATATTACACAGTTTTGGGGTGGATAAGGACTTCTGAAATTGGCCACGTATCCCTAATAGATGATCCAAGACATGGGACCATCATTTATTCTATTAGATCCAAGAGCAGCCATCCAGATGATCATGAATGAGACTAATATTAGCTACGGTAGTGCGTGGCAAATTATTTAGGAAGAACTGCGCTTGTCAAAGGTATCAACACGTTGGGTTTCACGACTACCGACTCATATTTAGGATGCGACCTGCAATTCCGACCACGGCGAGACTACATCTGCCCTATTCTACCGATCTCGCCCCATGCAACGAATTCTTACTGCCAGCGCTAAAAACACATTGCGGTGGAAAGGGGATTTGGCAATACAAATAGGGCAAGGGCAAAAAAATGAATTTTGACGCAATTCTACAATGACCGTTTACGAAATGTCAAGAAACACTGAGAGAAATGTATAACTCTGTAGGTCGGCAATATGGAGAAGTCCTAAGGTTTGCAAATAAAAACTCACTTTGTATTTCGATTATTTTTTAGTAAAAACTAAAAGTGTGCGATAGCCCTCGAATATCCCCAATTAAGTTTAGCTCCAATTTTATATCAGACCCTTTGATGCAGCTTTAAGCACTATTTTTGTACGTAAAGAGGCTCTATTATTTGGAAAGACAGCAAACTGACCCAACTGAGTTATTTTAATGGAGAGATTTTTTCGTGTTGCTCAATATTTTATCCTACTATTCCCGTAATAAAAAAAAGTCAGCCTCTAATCCTTCGAGATTCATCAACAACGGAAAAATTCAATTTGATAAAGATGACAACTATCGAAATATTAAGTGCATATCATAAATTATTATTGCAATGCAAACATTAATCGGTGGAATGACATTTTGCATAAAAATAAAATTGAGAGTATTCTTCAAATGTAGATAGCATTTTGTGGTCCTATTTTATATATTCTCAGGACCAATCTGATCAGTTAAGAAGTACTGAGTTCGATTTTTTGAGATAAAAAAATATTTTTTCAATAAAATGACCTTTTATACCCAAAAATGTTAAATTGAATTCAAAATGGTGAGCGATATGATACACCAGGTAAAAAGCTGAGCTCCTGTATTCCCCACATTCAACCAAAGGATCTGGGGCCATCTGCTCAATAGGGAGCCACCATTGGCAGAAGAAGGGTATCGAATTATCTAAATACAAATTAAAAACTTTGTTCTTGGATTTCCTTGAATGCAAATATTGCTACCATATTTTCCATATCAAAGAAGAATACTAATTATAAATTATTCAAAGTTAAGATGAATTGAATGCATTTTTTTAACTGTTATTTTTTAATGTTAATGAAGTTTACCTAGGAATGAATTAAAACAACAAATTTTGCTGCTATTTGTCGTTTAACACTACATAATTTTTATAAAAAGACATTACAAGTAATGAAATACCTTATATGAAGAATGTTTCCTTCTGCGGTGCAGTCACTTCTCTAAATTACTCAAAGGCTGACGAAATTATAACCTTCGACGATTTCACTTTTATAAATATATCGCCTTAATATTAGAGCTATCTCGCCACCTTAATAGTACTAACCGTGAGTAAACGGCCATACTTTCCAAATTCCCAAGTGAGCATCAAAGGGTCGGAGAAATTTGACGAACCGCTTAATTTTTATGTTGGAGAGGCTATTTAGTTGGCCAAACATCTATTCAAAATGATATAGTCCATGCAGATCTTTAGTAAGTTCAGTAAGTAAGTAAAGTAAGAACGGAAGAATGGAATGCCACCGATACTGGCCGTGTCGCATTAAACTCGTACTCCCCATCAATCGATACGAGGTAGCGCCATTCACCCGACCCATTCCACTCGAGAGACAGTCCTAAATGAGAGTATGAAGAGAGCGTTTTCTTTCTTCAACAAACCTTACAATAGATATTCAAAGAAATAGAGTTATGATAATGCAATAAAACCAAAGAGCAATTAAACATCACTTACCGTGCCCCTTAAGTTCTAGGTTAAAAAATAGAGCAAATCAGGTCAGTCACGGAATATATGACATTACACTGCATCACTTACACCCGGTGGAAGACCCGAGAAAACTTCATGAAGCACATACGCCAGGAAAGCACCAGATCTCTCTTCAATAAAATACACTATTATCATATACCACCATCTAATAATTTTTACGAATCTTTAAGCTATTCGCCCCAGAAATGACCTAAGATCTTCATGGGTTCTCCAAAACTAATTTAGAATCTCTCAACAGATCCACTCGTATATAACACAGAATGTTCTCATATCAATGCAATGAGATACAATCTCTTCAACGGGCAAACATAAAGGCGAAGAGCATATATAATACAGAACTGTGGAAATTTCCATCCTGATAATTGATCCTTTTCATTAAACTATTCTACCAAGAAACGCTCAATGCCTTTTAACATTATGTTATCTCAAGCATGAATCATTGAAGGAAATACTTAATTCACATTAATCACATATTATCTAATTTAAAATTATTCGATTAAGCTAAAAACCTTATCTCCAAGACAAAAGTCTATCGCTGATCAATTGTTATTTAGAGTCCAAAACACATTTACTTTAAGTGGAAAAAATTACATTTCTCAAAATAGAAGCCTCGTATTCATGGGCGAAACACATTACTCTCTTGGTCTGAAAATGTTATATAGGTGCTGTGTGGTTGTATAGGCGTGTTCTTGTTGCAACCTCACCGAATGCATAGATATAGTGTTGATATTCTGTCTATTCCTCTGACTTCTTATCGCGACGTGCCATAACTCCTCCGGGAACCATTTTTGCGCATTGTTTCGAAAACAAAATAATGGCGATTGTAACTTTTCACATTATATTTTGGTGTATTCTATCTCTGAAAAAGGAGAAATAAATATTTTTACAAAATATGTAGTTTTTCAAAAAATAGATTTAGTTTTCCGAAGAGTTTTTTTCCAAATGTTTCTTTCGGCCGTGCATACCAAAAGTGAGAATTATGGATGACTGAAATAAGTAGGAAGAATCCCGGAGGAAGCATTGTCAGCTAAATCTGCAAATTATCCAAAATGGAACAAGTTATACACTTACTAAAAATGTTTGGCTAACAAAGGGGCCTTGAGCACACATTGAGGTAAATAAAAAAATCATTAAATATATATGCAACATTTAAATTTGATTTATTCCAATAAAGTATCATTCTTAAAGCAATTAATTACTGCATTTTGTCTCTGAATTGTCAAAAGATGCTTCATGTAAGCATTGCGCATCATATTTTCTCATTTCAGACACAGTAAAACAGATTTATCATCATATTTTAATCTCTTTTTAGCAGGTATTGACTTTGCGCTTCAATTGTATTCATTTAGTTACCGCTTTAAGTGAAACAATTTTCTACAGTATTGCATAAAAACATCCCTTTTGAAAACACAATGATCCCAAACAGATATACTCAACCCACTACTGCTATGAGGCATATCTGAGTCCTCGCATCTCTATTCTAGGTTTCATGGGAAAAATACGAAAAGGCCATACCCCGATTTATCTTGACTAATAGACTTACTATCCACAAAAATGTTTGACGGAAGAGCATGTCTTATGTAAATATAATTAAAGTTAATTCAATTTGGAAGCAGAAGTAAAGAATCAGAAGTTAAATACGATATTTTTAACAGTCCTTACGTCAGATATGTTTTGCAGCGAGAATTAGTTATGATTAAATTGCCGCTGTATATACTATGGATATTCTAGCATACGCGTTTCTTTTTAAAACCATTTCTCTTCCCTAATAATTTCTTGATTTATGTCGTAGTGAAATCATGAATTCAGGCAATATATTTTTGTACGCATTCACTTAGATTTCCTATTTGGTAAAGAATGTGTTAACTTCTGTACGAAAGCCTAATTAAAATGCCCGAGTGGCATCCGATCAACAGGTACCTCGATGTCACCAGATAACCTGATGCCATCGTGAATAATGCGGAACCTTAACAAGATATGGTTATTAGCAAGGAACAGAATTATAATACTGATGTGCATTAATTTATTTGCGCTGTATTCCCTAGCATACGTGCTCGGAAAGCTAAGGTAAATGAATTACACACTAAATCGAAAGAAAGAGGATATATGAAGAGAAAGGGCATCGATAGACTTCCTAGTATTCAAAGGTTTATATTTATTCCCTCGCTGAGGTTTGGCGTCTCCACAACATAGAAGTCTGAAGAAGGCTGATTTCTGTCTGCGTTCATTCAAAATGCAGAAGCCGGCCAAGTCTATCTCCAACACGTCCAAGGAATACACGCCCAAGATTAAGGCAGCCATTTGCATGTAAACGGATATTGGACTGCAAATCTCATCAAACTTGACCATCCTAGTCCCAATGTTGATCCAATATACTAGTCCACTTTTTTGAACTGAGACTATGCGCGCTTTTAACATGAAATTTGAATTTTAAAACTCTCGGTATGGAATGAAAATATTACTATTGAATATTCAGTATGCTCGGAAAGTAAAGAGAGAGGAATTGATGACGACAAAAGGTTTCAATAGATTTAATCGCACTCAGAAATATATATTTACTTCCACGTTGAGGTTTGGTGTCGCCATGCCAAAGAATTCAAATGTGCTCTCAGTAGTCCCGGGTTCATTTCTCGTTCTCACAATTGGAGGTTGTAATTCTGCCTTATTTTTCCGGGTCGTCATTTTCGGAATGAAGAGGTCTGGCGCTCGGAGATTATACGCCCACGATCAAGTCGACGAAATTATAAGCCTACGGTCCCTTTCGTGAGGTGCAAATCAAACGCAGTATGATATTGAAAGACCTAAATTCCCATCCTTAAAAAGCATAAAACATAAATGATGTCATGAATTAAGTTATTATATGATTTATTAATACCAAAATTTTGAATAGTTTCAATATCTATGATTACCTGTTGATTAGAAGTGTGACAAAAAGTTCAGTAAATCGTATATCAAAGTGATACACTTCTTGACCTAGATCAACATCCCCGACCAGGACCCAGTGCTCTTTATGCACCAGGAAAGCCTTCACTATATTGAATGTGCTCCCAGATGTCTGCCGTTCCTAAAATGGAACCGGAGCCAATTCTAGGAATCCAGGTACAGAGGCAGGAAATCGATATTAATGATGCTACTAGCCTAAGGATCCAGCAGGTGGATTTGCAGGTCTAATAATTGCCCGGGACCTAAGGTGGCTGAATTCAACGATTCGGAGAGAACCACATTAATGCTACTCATTAATAGACAATCAAATATATAAACCAAATGGATTATTTAGCATTTATGCGTCACTCAACGTATTTGCTTGATTACAATAAATGTCACACATCACATGATTACTTTATCCCGTAACCACAGAGACATTGCGATAAAGTGCATTTAAATGCACAAACAATCTCCCTGGTACACACATGAAATCATGCCATATGCCTTGAAAACAAAGAACGGCGCGACACATCGAGCCAAGCCAAGATGGGGTAGGTCAGTTCGTGCAAGGGCATAAAGTCAAAACATCGAAAGCTCTGTACTCCTTCAAACGGCACAAGATGGCAGCAGCAACACCAAGTTTCAACGTGAAATATTTTACCTGATCAAGGAACAATGGCACTTCGAATTAAATATATCACTTTGAAATAAAGCAGAGAATCCAACGCGCACCTTCCTAAACCACTCACGGCCAAAACTGCTAGACGACTGATAGCGGAAGCGCCACCCCACTCCGCCCCGGTGAATTACAGTTTCCAGCTCCTGCCAGAAGATGGCAGGTGTTACACACGCAGGCGCCGAATTTCAAGGACTCATTGATCGAGGCGCTTTGGAGCGTCGCGTTTGGACATCCATCGCAGTGCACATTGTGGGATATTGCTTGCCTGGATGATGATATGCCTATGTTGGTTTAATACTATTGCTATAAGAGTATTAATTACTTTTTCGCCACCATCATACCAGGTTATGGTAGATGGTTACCGACACATTGTTCGCAGACCCATATCTGGCCTGATACGCTCGCATAAGACCTCGTTTGGCGACTGATGGCGAATGAGATAAGTGAATACCTCTTTTTGTCTCTGATTGAGAAATGGCCCCCGCCTCCCCTCGCTTGTTGTGGCCGCTGTCCAGTTTCAGTGCAAAACTACGGAAAAGTCTAAGGAATGCCCTCTCTCAACTATTTCCGAATACGCAGAAGGTTGCCAAAACTGTATATTTACAAAAGCTCCCCCTGAGGAGTCGCACCTTGCGACTAGTAAATGCTAAGAACTTTCTATTTCACCTTTGAGGTCGCTCTCATTTCAAATGGGCTCAAGGAAATTTCTTTATAACAGTATGGCAGTAATGATGCCATTGATAGAGAGGAAAGAGTTTTGCGATTGGAATGTATTACTTTGATTTGTAGATTTCGAGGAGGTTGGGGTCATTTGGGCAGAATTAATGAATGTATTGGAGTAGATCTGCGTAGACCGTAGGGGTTTGTGACTTATCCGCTGCATGCACATGTTTCCAAATGGATCTCTCAGGATCGAGTCTCGGAGGGAGAGTTGAATTGGGTCAGGTTTTTTGGCATGAACTGAAGAGGGCGAAGAAAATTATGAGGGAGCCCACAAAATGAGATCGATTTGCGGATGATCAAATTTTAGTTACTTAATCTGATAAAAAATTACAATAATTGCTCTGTGTGAAAAAACATTGTAATCTTCAGCCGTACAATAAATTCATTAATCATTGAATTTTACAACGGTTTTATTTTGAAGTTACAATGTGAAGTAGAAAGTAAACTTACTAAAGAATATTTTAAGAGTATCTTTGGCTAACTTAATGATTCCTATCTTTGGAATAAATATGAAACAATATTGTTTTGAGTTACTCAATTAAATTTTCGATTGGGTTTCCATTATTTACCATTAACTAAAAAGGTTTCACAAAATATCATCACAAATTAGGCATTTAAATTTACCTATCGGCTGGCCATCAATGCTCAAAGCTAAACATAACCCCTAAAAGCTCAATCATCTAGTTTCATGCACTTGCTAAGTCATACTTAACATTTTCTTTTTCAAATTTATATCTAATTATAGTCGGTGATATAAATCAGCAAGAATTTTAAACACGATCCTTATGAAATCAATCACGAGATGAAAAGCAGAACCTATGTATAAAATATAATATAAAAATATATATGACCATCAGTCATGCCTATGTTTGGCATTACAATGTGGAAAAAGGCATTGCCAGTTTATTCCCTTCACGTCCCCATCAAATTCCTTTTCCCCCCTTCATATTCCTTTTCCTCATTCCCACTCCCTTACCTCCCACTCCCTCCCTACCCAACCAATAGCATCTTTTGGTAATGGGAACTGCATAATCTGATCAATGATGAAATTCAATTGTTATTCGTTGAAAGGAATGCCTATTCTATAAATAGTGACTGAAGCTTAGTCTATTAAAACACCGTGGTATTTTTTGTCTTGTCCTCAAATTGAAAATTATGCACGAAAACTCATTGCCCACGTACCTTCATAATGGAAAGGGTAATGGGCGAACACCAAATAAACATTTTCCAAAGCAAACATGGAAATACATGACTATATATATATGCATATAAATTCTAAGTTTCAGTATCAACCTATACAACTCTTTTCCAAAATATTTATCAAAATTTCAGTAATATATTAAGCATTTTTTTAAATATATCATTTTTATGGATAAATCTGTGGCAGATTTTCCCATGCTAAGTGCACATTTATATGGGAAAACGAATCAAAATAGCTATAAATAATTACAGTGAATAGATCAACGTCTAACGAACTATGGGTAGATAAATAGAGGTCTTAATTGGGCGAAATTGAGAGAAAATGGTCCCTTATTTCATTAAACCCATCATCATATACATGTTGTAATGGCCATACAATTATAATGGAGCTATGAGAAATAAGATAGTAGAGTGGCAGAGTACTTACCAATTTTGAAAGACCACGCCTAGAAGGAGAGATGATGAGCTGTTGGAAGCAATGGTCCGGAACACCTATTTAGCGGATATACTGAAACTAAAATGTTAAATTTCATCTCTTACTTGTGAAAAATATCACAAGGAACATGGTACCAAAAACCTTTCAAAGGAGGATGCTGTAGATTTTCCCAATGATGAATTCAAATACCAGACGAATCACTTCGGAGGTGTCCTACGCTTCCCAAGCTAATATCTTGATCTAAGAACCTTGAAAAGTTAATAACATTTTTCACTGAAATTATAATAAAATATTAAATGAAATTAAACGTTTTCTCATGGCATGCACTGATTATTTACCTATCCATTCTTAATTAAAGTTCAGGTAGGAGTGACGCGATCAGGAACGAGAGTCGGAAGAGAGTCGTCAGATTACGTATCTCAACTTACTTAAGGCCCAAAAAGGCCCTTCAGTGAGTTAAGGATTTTTTCCACTCATACAATAAAATGGAAATACACATATATTTTCATGAAAAATTACAAACAATGCAGCACATATTATTTCACACTCCATGCACCACTTACGAAAAAGGATAAATCTCTTCTGATTTATAATTAACTTAAATAACAGCCGTGGAATGGTGGAAACTAAGTGAAAACCAAGAACAATCTTTTCCAAATGAAGAGATCACTGTGAAAAACTTTATCGGTAAAACTAGGAAAAATAAGTGGGTTTTCGCATAAATGAACATAGTTTGAAAAATTCCATGTGGATTCATATCACCAACACTCATTTATGTATTTCTGATTTCAAATTTTAGCAAAATCAGCTAGGCAGTCATTGTTAAAAGGTTTTATGAATTGGCTCAAGAAATGAATTTAGAGAATACATTAGAAACTGTTTCCAGTAATAGTAAGTAATACACGACAATAATAATTTAGCTTTTTATTAAATATTAGCCAAAAGAGTAATTTTGTAAATGGACAATTAGTGATATTCCATTTCACCATATTTAAATATATTTGTGGTGGCGGGCTAAGAGTTTTTGCACGCAATATATATCTTGATAAATGGAAAGAAGGCCACATTAATAATTATGTGTTCGATCCAGCCTCCGATCAGCCTTCAAACCATACGCCCTTGAGTATCCGAGCAATTGGAAGTTTTTGGGGGAGACAACCGACAACTGAGGTCATTTACGCCATTAGAAATGGATGTGAAAGAAGGAAGGGTGGACAGAAACCCGGCGTCGGCATTAGTCTACTCTTAAGAAAAAGGTACCAAGAGTTCCCAGCTTAATGTCCCATCTGACGGACGGCGCACCGCTCACTCAAAATGCTCCCCACAAAGTACCCCAGCAGGAACCGGGATACTAATGAAAAATATCTACCCTCACCAGGATTGGAACCTGAGCCCTCTCGGTGAGAAGGCAGTAAATTTACCACCACATCATCCCGATCCGCTGAGTTTCTGAGACTGCTTCAAGAAAGCCCACTAATTGTGGGGAACTGAGCTAGAAACAGTCCCCTGAATTTTAAGCAACCATAAACTTTGAAAAACTTCACACGCACATTCTCGCATTTCAATGTGTCGCTTTCCATGGGGAATTTAAATTGAGCTTATGAATTGCAATGCTAGGGCCTTTGAGACAATATGGTACCATGACAGCGTGGATATTGACATAATGTCCTGGGATCACATCACGGACATTGGTGTCAGTGCACCAGACATGTCCAGTACTCATATTTTCAACATTTCTCAAATCACACTGCCCATTCCTTTACAAAGGAATGCCAAACCGGTTCCCGAGGAAACGGTTTTGTTGATTTTGAGTATGTCACGCATGTTCGGAAGTTACACTTTTCCCCATGGAATCCTCCACTACCAGCCTCAAATGAGTTTCATTAATGAATAGCCCGTATTTGTAATCCATGAGGTTGCATAAATTATTCATTCCATTAAACTAAAGGGATTTTGACGACTAAGCAGAGCCGAGCTTTGTTTGTTTGATTTTTAGCCATTCGCGAGCAGTAGAACTTAGTAGGACTATCCTAGCTGAACTTGGGGTTTGTTTTCGGGGTTTTCTCCCCGCCCTTTTAGTCGC
The DNA here is from genome assembly GCF_022747635.1 of Hetaerina americana. Lineage (NCBI taxonomy): Eukaryota > Metazoa > Arthropoda > Insecta > Odonata > Calopterygidae > Hetaerina > Hetaerina americana. The sequence continues at coordinate 259,602 of NW_027287450.1, read as the reverse complement.
CTCTTACGACAAGCAGGTATACTGCGGGAGTATTCTCTATCCCCCTGCCCGCAGGGGTTTTGAGAAAATGAAATCAGGCAAAATTACTCAAATGTAATGCCAGGAATGGCATCAGTGCAAGAAGTGTTGTTGCCAGTGCAGCAGAGGCCACTGTTCTCCGATGGATTCAATGCTTGCCTCCAGTTTTGTCCTACCAAATGACTATTTTAATTTACGAAGGGAAACGATAACAATGGTTCATGAGCAATGCTCATCACCTACAAATATGTTTCACATTATCAGAAGATACAGTTTTCACAGCCAAGCACTTCGCTATTAATCAATAAAGGGTTGCATTAATAAGTGGGGCAATGGATTTAGGAAGCAATGCAGAGGGACATACAAATGTGTCGTTCCATCCAACTCAAAGCTCAGTCTACTTCAAATCCGAGTTGAACTTCGTGCTCCTTTTCTCCTCTCAAGTAAATTGAAGTAGAATGCGTTTTAAATTAGTCTGGCCTTACATGTAACTTATGGTCATCAAACACATCAACGATCTGGATATTTAACCAGAAAATTGATAGAAATACAACCTCGTTTCTGGTTTTCTGGTTACATGGGTTAATAAAAATATTTATTTTTTGTTTTTCGTAAATATCTGGCTTCCACTAAAATATTTAATATTGAAATAGTTTTGCAAGATTATTGCATGATTCCCCAAAAGTTTAGTATGGCAAGTATCGGACGGAAAAGTACGGAAATATGATAATAATCCAGTTGTTTACCAGAATAAACAAGACGACGGGAAGTGAAAGAAAAATGTATTCTTGACGCAAACGCAAAAAAATGACTCCGACAACATTAATATTGAGTAATGTTAAGTTTTAAGAATATACGAAAGGAATCCTTAGCCATGGTGCTAATTGGCTCTTTTAGCTCTCTAATTTATAAACAAATAAGTATAGTTGCTATAATAGTCGCAGCAAGTAGTACTTAGTGGAAATATTTGCTACAAATAAAATAACTTGATTTTAGATGTTTTGAATAATGCGTACTTATCAATTTCCTAAAATACTTAAAGTTTCAATTGATTCAATTTAATCAAATTTCGCACTTTTTACGAATAATATGCTTATTTATTTCATTTTCACCCCAAAATTCTTTAATTGCACTTCATGCTATTAGTTTATTATCACAATGCGTGAAAAGGTAAAGTTTTTCCAGGGAAATGGAAAATTTATTTTTCCAAGAAAAACGAACTTTGTTCTCGTGGATAGATAAGCGACAGTACGATATTTTTAAAAATGTTTTTGACGACGGTGATTTATTGTCATTTGATCCTCTCTCTGTTAGCGCTTAATTCAAAATACCCTCCTTATTGAAAAGTATGGACGGATATAAGGGAGTTAATGCCAACGATAGAAAATATGTTATCCTCAAAGCAACTGGGTGTGTGCATTTTGTCTGGTTACTCTTTATACTGGTAGTGACCGTGGTCAAGTCAAGGAGTTCATCATTCCCGGTAAAGTAATTATAAATACTGGTGGGTCAACAATGGTTGTGTTCGGCCTAATAGCAGCAGCTTTCTCTTACTTAGAGAAAAGGAACGAATAGGAATTCGTTAAAATTAAAAAAAACTTTGTATTTACCTTCTTAGTGTTAAAAATTTTTCCATTTTTTCATTCTGAGAATTTGACTCATTAATTGCAATTCTAAGATGAATTTTTTAAAGTACACCTGTCGCAATAACTTTTGTTCTTAATTTTTCATTGCACTACAAATGAATAGGTGTGCATTCAATGGTACCAAACATACGGCAATATCCTATGGATAGCAGATCATAAAAAGCATGGCATAACCTCTATTTTTATTCATACTTTCACTTTATGGAGCCACTCAATTTTGCTCCGTTGCAACGACTGCCTTTGCGCGGCAAGCCGTTGCTATTCATTGTACTTTCAAACCAAAACGTGGTCGCACAATCTTTAAAACACGACTATGATTCATCTTTAGTTGAAGTCCAATTCGCAAACTCAATCAGAACGGCTGGCGATGCATTGACAACGAAATGGGCGCATACCAGCGGAATCTTAAAGAGGCAGTTCCGAAAGAGCGCTCACTAAGTGAGGAGAAGTTGCGCAATATTCGCCCGGGGTTGATGAGATCATTTCCCTGGAACTCTCTTGAGCAGTTCTAGAAAGAGGTCAGAGTGCAACAGGTGGCACATTTTGACTGTTGTCATAGCCACTGGGACATACACGCCATTGCCTCGTCGCATCACTCGTGAGCACACTATGTCACCGAATTGAAGAGAGATGTACTACACTCGTATAAGGGTGAATCCTTTGGACGTGAGCTATGTGAACTCATTCTTATCCGGTATCGATCTGAAGGCACTTAAGTTCGACTCTAAATACGGCAGAGATTCCTGGAGTTGCTAAAAAAGATTTTTCTCTTTAAAGCAACTGCGCTCGGGGAACCTGGTATTCAGATGCTCTCTTCTCGGAAAATGTGATCAATTAAGCCTAGAGGAACTTCAGCAATTGAGACTCTAAATGAATTATCGCTGGTAAAAATATATGTTCCAATTTCTTTCCCTGTGACTTGGAAATATTATTCCCAAATATATAATTAGGTAGTCAGTTGCATAGTTTATGCGTCGTAATGAAAGAAACATCACACTAAGAAACAAGGGTTAATAGAACCATTAATGGAATTGGAATTAAACAAAAAGGGTTGAAATTATTTCATAGGCCGAGTGAATAATCCGACATGAACCTTTACACGATTTTAATTGGGAATTTTATTTTTATTGACAATGCGACAAAATCATTTAAGACCTTGATTGTATTTCCAAGCGATATGAAATTTTTCAAAGGTAAATATGATAGTGTATCAATGAAAGTATAACGAAACGCTGATTGCCAAATACTGGAGCATGAACACTTTTGTGGGTGGAAATCTTTCTTCTTCACTTGCCATCATTGTGGCCGGATCATGGGTACAAAACAAGGAAAGAGATGTAGAGAAAATTGTCGTTAGGGAATCTGTCAAATATTAAAAAACGAACTTTTTCATGTCCTTAACGAATCTAAAGTCATTCTCTGTTCCCATGTATTTATTCTACAAAAAACACCTCATTTAAACGCTCAAGTTAAGTGTAGCTTTCAAAAATATTAAAGAGAGAAAATGATCAACACGAAAAATTGATGAATTTTGAAATAAAGGGCCATTGAAAATGTTGATCTATGAATCATTTTCCTCCTTCCATTTATGTTGTCTGATATGCAACCATGTGTTTCCATTGCCACTTTGATCCCTGAACGCATGAAATCTCTTGCATGAAATTTTGCAATGCTAAAGAAATTTCAACCAACGGCAAGGATTTCCCATCATTCCTCCTTAATTCACATGATCGCCATTTGAATAATGTAAAAATAACATTATGGAACTGCATAAATAAGCTTTTTTGTGGCCGGAATTTGTTGAATTTTGAAGATGCCGGAAGGAGCTGCACCGTAGTGGAACCTGAGCCGCAATAAAGTTTATTTTTCATGTGGAGGTAGAAAGTTTTATTTTAAAATTATTCATTATGGAGCAATTCCACAAAGTTACGCCTGATACTATTAATTATGATCGTCATTTGTTACGCATGAAAGAAAAAATCCCCTCATGAGTATTTCGATGAAATAGTCGAGCGCTATTCTTATTAGTAAAATGGCATTATTATTTGCAAGGACAGGGTTATGGCTCGATTATGTTCTTGTAATGTACAGAAATTTTTTTTCAAAGCAAAATTTTCTCCTATTCCTTCAAAAATGAATGAAGAAAGCCTATGTGTTCTCCAGGTCCATCGGTAACCTTCAAATCTAGGATATTAAATACTTTAACACAGCAATTTCAGAAATATTCAGCGGGTTTTCCCAAAATATTAATGTAAGTACAAATTTTAATAAATATGAGCAAAATTGAGTAAACATACCTTAAAAATGGGGATCACTTCTTATTCCGTTATGTAATTAACTTCCTCACAATCATTCCGCTAATGATAGAAGTAATCAATTTTCACTTTCAATTAAAAGTAAATGTTTTTCCTCAAGGTTGAGGCTGATTTATTTGAAAAATTTCAATATTATGTAGAAACGTTGCCGATGTGCAGCATCGGTAAAAGAGTTGATCTCTTGACCTTCCTAAAGCAATGAAAAGGTTTGGGGCAGACGGATTATTGCGAAGGAAGGGAAACATTTTCCCAGTAGGTCTCCTCCGGGGAGACGACTTTTTTTGGTGAAATGAAATTTTGAAATTAAGGCTTTCGGTCCTGAATTCTTTTGTTCCCCTTAGTATAAACGTGAAAATTACATCTTAAAAAAAGAAGAAAAAATTGTAATTTAGTATTATTCTGGCCTTCTATAATGGCTTTAAGGAAACCGTTTGTGAATAATAAATTTCATCTAATTTAAATAAATTACATTATGAAAAAGTAGACTTTTTCCCAAATATCTTTGTATCCCAATAGCTCATTTTCTGATCATAGTTTTATTGGCCGCCACATCACTCTGTTACGCAAGAGCATCTTGGAAAATTGATTGCCATCAATGCCGGCTGTGTCGCATTTAATTCGTCCGCCACAAGAATCGACACGGGATCTGAATTGAGAATGAAAGAATTTTTTTCTTCCCTATACGTAAACGCAAGAGAATTAAGTACTCGTAGACGAGTACTCGTACTCAGAATATCATGTTTACTCTCCGAGTGAGGTGTGGTGTCTCCACGACAAAGGATTCAAACGCGCACAGTTGGAGTCCTCAGTTTAAAATCTCGCTCATTCACATCTAGACATTTTCGGAATGCAGAAGTAAGCCACTCGAGAACTATTAGTGAACGTGGCGAATCACAAGCAAAGAGGCATCTGACTGTAAGCCATTTTAGCCGTTTAAATTGTTTGAGTCATGATAATAGATACCAAATAACAAGATTCATTTACCTTTGAAAGACGGATCTTGATGTTAGCATTTAAATACAGACATCGTTTCACTGTACGTCAAAAAAGGTATGCAATTTGCCTTTAAGAACTTTTAACGGCGCCGGCACATGGAGCTAAACCAAGAGGGGGTAGGTCAGTCCATTCAAGGGTGCACAGACAAAACAACGAAAGTTTTGTGCTCCTTAGAGCGGCACAAAGCGGCAGCGACAACCTTGTAGGCTTTAACGTGAACTATTTTATCTGATCAAGGAGCACCGATACTTCAAATTAAATCTATCACCCTGAAATAAGAGAGGGAATCAAATGCGCGTCTTCCTCAAACACCGTTCCCCTCCGCTGCGTGAGACGACTGAATGTGGAACCGCCGCTCCACTCGACTCCGGAGAGCTTTAGTTTCCATCTCTTGCCAAAAGACGTCAGGCGCCATCCGCGCAGGCGCTGAGGATTACGGCCGCATTGATCGACCAGCGAAGATTTGTCGGGCATCCCGACCTTTATCGTTCACTATGAAGGATATTTTCCATCTTAATTTATCGATGAGATTCTGATTTAACAGCCTCTGAACTCGAAGAAAGTTCTCATATACAATACAGTAATATTCCATTTTTTTTAGAATTTCACCGTTGGTCCACTTCCACAGAATTCATGAACGGGACGACGCCCTTTTTATTGGCTAGAGATGTTTTTTCTTCAATGGGTAAACGAAACGTTGGCAAGCCTTTGGAATAGAGCTCTGTGAAAAGCCAATGGAAATTTTATGAACAAATAAAAGAATTCCAACGAATTATACCCGTAATTCCAATAATTTTATACTTGCTTGGAAATGCGGAAAAACAAAGTATTTGATGCAGTGATATTTAAAAGAACTGGACATGTAATGTTTGCATCGCAGATTCAAACTAGAAATTTGAGAAAAATGTCCTCGGTACTTACATAAAATGTTCAAAGATTATTCAGACTGGTTATGAGTTAGTGCGTACGCAGGCCATTTACTCGAATGAGATAAAAATAAATGTCGCAGAATTAATTTAGAAAAATTGTATTCATATGGAGAATATATTTCTCTAATAGCTGAAACTTGTCATTGGTGTTGGGCCAGCCTGGTTGCTGTTTATAGTTCGGCATGGATGTAACGTAACAATTTACGTCTTCCAATGCATTCAAATTCAAAAACTTGGTAACAATGCCATTGCTCACGATTGACTGTTGCTTTAGTGATGTTACAACCAGGCTAAACACAGCTTGATGAGCATCAATGAACATGCTCAGATACAAACATTATCGACGCACGCACAAGGAAATCCATCACGCAGCCGAACATGGCCCGGATGCTTTCCCTCCCCTCCCGCCTTAAAATGACCCGGAGTTAACTCCAGATATCTAGGCGCGCAGGCAGGCAGTGGATATCTAGGATGTATCTTTCCTAATCGTCTGATAGGTGGCTTGACAGGTATAAAACTCGCGGGGTCCTAGACATCTGAATTCAGCGATTCCGAGGCAACTAAGTGAGCTCTGTTGATTAATACTCAACAAAATAATATACTCAACAGATTCAGGCGAAATGTAGTGGGAATTCGTCATCATGAGAAAAAATAAATTTGCACTTTTCCACAGATTTATGTGTAACGGACAACACATTTCAGTTCATCGAACCATCTTCAGGTACAAGACAAGATTCAGATTCTGATACGTTATATTTATATCTGTTTGAGGAAGGGGGGGGGGAGAAAAGAGTGAGGAGTAAGGTAGGTGGGGACAGAGAGGGGAAATATGGAAAACCCAAAGAAACAGAGAAACTAAGGAAATGGAGAGGTAAAAAGAGGGAGGGGAGCACTTATGGTCATTACTTGAGAGGACGGTGACAGGTAGCATGTGCCCTGGCGGCAGGAAGGAGGGAAGAATAAAGAAGGGTAAAGTGGGTAAGGGACATGGCTGACATGCTTGCCTCTATCCCATCCATGTCCTCTTCCCGCGTAGTCCTTCTTTATTCTTCCCCCTTTTTTCAAACAAGTATAAATATGATGCGTCACATTTTGAATCTTGTCTTGTACCAGAAGATGGTTCGATGAACTGAAACGCGTTGTACGTTACCAGAAAATCTGTGGCAAAGTGCACATTTGTTTTTCTCATACCAAATTAATAGAAAAAAAATAGATGATGAAACATTTTGGGACACTTATTATATTTGATTGATAAAAAGAATATTTTTTCGTTAAATTAAGAAGAGATTTCGAGAGTTATCATGAAAACACGCCGATCTTCCTGCGCCAAAAACGAAATCCTTTTCGTTTGCGCCAAATGAAAGTCTTTAAGAACGTTAAACGGCGCGACAAATCAAGGTAAGCCATCATAGGGTAGGTCAGTTCATGCAAAGGACGTAGATTCAAAATATCTAGAGCTCTGTGATCCCTTAAATGACGCCAGTTGAAAGCAACAGGACTGAGTTTCAGCGCGCATTTTTTGCCAAATCGGGAATGATGACACTTCTATGAAATTTATCAATCTGCAAAAAAAGCTGAGAATGTAACAAGCACCGTTCTCAAAAACCGACTCCCAATGGAGAGGGAAGCGACTGAAGGAGGATGCACTACTCCATTGGTTCTGGTAAATCAAAATTTCATGCTGCTGCCACAAGATGGCCGGTGCTACTGACGCAAGCGCAGAATTTGAAGGCCGCATAAAACCAACCCGCGCTAAGGAACGTCCTTCAACTTGAGGGATAGTAAGCTCTTAAAGCTAAAAAGACATGTCGGCCGCCTGAGCACAAAACATTTTCTATTTCGTGCTCATATTTTCAGCGGAAAATTGCTCGTCTTCGTTGCATGAAGACTCATTGCAATTTGTTCGCAAAAGCACCCAGGTGCGAGGAGCGGAAAGGGAGAGTGATCCATGGTAGTGCCATGGCTTTAAGGAATGAGTCATGTCCATTACCTTCCATGATTTTCAAACGTAAGCATGGAGGGAATGGTGCAAAAGCTACATTGCAAATAAAAGGAGATAGGAATGAAAATCACTAAGAATTCCTTGATATCTTACATGCTTGAAATAAACCAGATCTAGTTTCCAAGTCATTCAAAAGATTACAAAAATTTAGTGAGGAAAATACAAAATCCTAGTGTGCTATCCTTCGATGGACATTAAATACACTGAAAATATAAGTACTGAGGGTTTAAAAAAAGGGATGTATAAAGTTAAACTTTAAAAATTAAGGGGAAAATCTGCATAGTACTGAAGAACTCATCTCTTAGGGAGGCTTTAGAGCGATGATAACATTAGAACAGGTTTCGGAAGAAGTCTTGCGTTAGGTTTAGTACCTTTAAAAGAATAACAGTGATGATGAAAGGGACGCCTATTAAGGATGTGAAGAAATTTATCAATTAAAATATTGAATTATTGCGTCGATTCGCATAGCTGGTAAAGTTGTTTATTGCATCCTAATGATAAGGCAAGATCGGAGGTATTTTAGCGATTAGTTTGGAGAATGGCAGAAGAGTGTAGTGGATTATTACATAAGAGAACGACTGGTCATGGAAGGTAGAATATTGACCTAGAATATTGACCAGAACATTATTGCAAAATGAATCGTCAGTTTATTAGGTACACATAAAAAAACCACTTCCATTCATATTCCATTCCTCTTTTACGCTTTCAGACTTCCCTTCCATTCTTCTCGTCTCTTCCCAACGCAAACAGCAGTATTTCATCATAGGAACCACTGAAGATCAACAATGCATAACTAATTTGAAGAAAGGTATACCGAGAGTTTTGAGTGTGAAAAGGTCATATTCAGGCACAGCATAAAAAAGGATCTTGATATTTTGTTCTTTATAAAACTTGTAAAGCAATTTGCCATCCACCTTATCAATGGCTTTTAACCCAATGGGCAAACAAAGTAAGCATTGGTCAACAAAGAAAATGGAATGCAGACTAACATTTAATATGTTAAGTAGCAAAGTTAATTAAAATTTTTATCGAATGATATTTCAGGCACAAATGTTGATGTTATAATATTAAATTGTGTTCAGTGCCATCATAAACTGCTTTTTGCTAAATATAAGTTTAATGATGAGACCAAACAAAGTCCATGACAGCTAAAAATAAAAGTGTAATTCAAAAAGAATAATTAGTAATGGTCATAGTCAAATGTTTGTGAAACATTTCCGATACAATTTCACAACAAAACACAAGATCCATACTTTCAAAATTGATGAAAATGTGATCATACAGGAGGGAAGTAAGCAGAGTCATCTTAAAAACTGGTTCCTTGTAATTCGCAAGTGTCACTTTACCAAAAATTTAAGTTGGTTGGTACTTTTGCTTGTGCGTTTGTAAATTGATTTTTATTTATTTTTTTAGTCCAACGTACTGCTCTCGGCCGGTACAGCGACATACACGCGAGCACTGAACATGTGTGCGAGCTAGACGCAAGATCGGTGTACCAAAAACTGAGTGGGAGCGGTTTGTTTAACGAATGTTTGATTTAATGTTTTACTTGATAAAGCATATTTATTACTTCAAGCTAAGGTTACTGCCGTGGGACTACTTGCTGAATACGATATCGGCTGAGGATAGGGTCGCATGCGTTACGAATTAAGTGTTCACTCATGTGAATCAGACGCTATTTTCCACATTAATGCAAATAAAAACACATTATACCATCACCAATTGGTATTTAATTCTGACGGCTGGTATTTAATGTTACATTATCGTAAAGAAACTCAAGCATAATTATGGCAAGTGAAGTTCAAAACAATTCTTTAAAATTACGTTATATTTATTTATGTGTGTGTGTTATAAGATAGTTCTCCGCTCTAATTACACCATTGCAGGGATATATTTTGGGCCTATACAGAGGGAAAAAGAATTCACAAATTTGAAAATTTCATTGAATTGCACCCATATGGAATGTTGGCGATATTAATCAACATGAATGAAATGATGTACCCATTGCTCATAAAACTTATCAGTGATTTAAACATGCAGGAAAACATTAATCTTCATAAAGGGTGCCTATATTTGCAATGATAGGGCTTCTGACAAAAGTATTGCCAGTCTGTCCACCGCACTTTACCGTGAGACTTCTTTCCCTTGTTCCTCACGGCTTATTTCCAGTCTCCTTCCTCCCCCTGCCGCGTTCCCTGACCGATCTGACAGCAGATGTTCGATAGAGGAACCCATGGTATTATTAACGTAGAAATTTCCGTTTATTTCCTCGAAATATTTAGGCTATCATAATATTTGTCATAACATTTACATAAGGTGTCATGATATAAACAAAAGTACAAAAATGTTCAAAAGCAAAAAAACGCAACAAACATTGAAACTTTAAAAGCTAAACATGTAGAAAAGGCTGTTGACTTCTCTGTTCGATGATTTGCAAATAAATTTTGCAAGATATATATTATTCCATGCACAATAAAAAGCTAGACACATGCCAAAACAAATTTTTTAAATCTCATATTCAACGTCAACGAAAATGTCTTTTGCAAACTATAAACCATGATTCCAGTTTTGATAAGGCTTTTGATAATATATTTTTATTTAAAAATTTGGGGCATCATTTCCCATGCTAAGTACACATTTATATGGGAAAATGAATTAAAAATATGATAATTCATAGAAAGAGAGTATAGAAGCGCCTCAACAACAATAGGAGATGAGAGAGGAGAATTTCAGTGTACTCACCGATTTTCGGAGCAGGAGATTCCCCAGAGCAGAGGAGATGAACTATTAGGAGCAGTGGTCAGGAACACCTAGTTAGCGGGAATGCTGAAACTAAAACATGTATTTTCCTCTCGAATTTGACAAAATGGTCTCAAGAAACATGGTACCAACAAAATCCAAATTGGGAAAACTGAAGAATATCTAAATGATGCATACGATGTCAAGCCACTTCCGAGCTTTCCACGGAGATTGTTAAGCTACAGGACTGAAACAAGTAGCATAAAAGTGTAATAATATTTTGGTTGCAATTATGGCCAAATAATGAATAATATTAAAATCTCTCTGGATCATGTTATTTCTAGAGAGAGATGGATAAATGGAAAACAGTTGTAGAAAATGCTTATTTCAAAAGTCCTTGAATTTCAGTTATGCCATTTTTACGCGTGCTCACATGCAATATGATAAGCACAATTGAATCTTTTAAATGAAATGAAATTATTGAATATGTGATTACATAGCATTACAAAAGATTATTATACTTGAGTACTTTCAGTTAAAAATTATGAAATTTTGATTGTCAAACAAGAGCCTGTCTAAACGCTACACCAAATTTGCGGCTTTTGTCGCAAACAAACTTAGGCCGAAAGAATCGATTAAGATCCAAGTCACCTTTATCTATTTATGTTTTCAAAAATTAGTGATTATCAAACGCCTATGCATCTTTATCTCCTGCATCAGAGACCAATATGATGGAAAATTTCACAGCCTTTTTTACATTTTAAATTTTATAGCATTGTGCTATTTTGCAGTCAGATAAGATTAATTGCCAACTTTCAATACTTTTGTGTATGATAAACTAAGCCCGTCATGAACAATGTTGGCATGTAACAGGTAATGAAGAATTTTATCAAAATCACAAAGATATTCATTTTCTGATATTTATATCTCTTACATAACATAGTTTATTTTGAATCACTTTGTTACACATTCATTGCTGCACAGTAATGAATAATGCATATTTGCATACACCTACTTATGAAGGTAACAAATGAAAGTAATTTCTTGTGCTAATAGTCCTGATAACTGCATATTTAAATATGTGACGAAGTCTGTTTATCTACGAAATGCATGAATAATCGACTTAGAGAGTTACATTGGAAAGCAAAACTTGATATTTCGCAAACTATTATAAACAAAATTGATAAGGGTTGGAAATACAATAACATTTTATTTCATTTACACGAAAGAATGGAGAGTTGCTTATTAACTAAACTGTGTGGGACAAATAACACATTTTAAATAATTAATGCCCATGGAATTAATATCATTTATTAAACATCTTCGAATGAATGATAATATGGATAATATCTACTTGTAATGTATATGCGTTCTTTTACGCCCATCATAATTAATATATTTTAGCCTTAAATATTGTATCTGGGGTTATAACTGAAAGAGGATTACTATAATAAAAAGGAAAAGTGATGGAGGGTTACATGACATTTATATCCAGTGAAATGAAGAGTGTTTAAGCAGTTAAACCAACTTTTTCTTAACATCCCTGCACCTGATTTAAATCTACCGGCAATTGTTGTAGCTACCGCTTAGCCAATGTATGCTGGAATGGAATTAATTTTAGATATTGGCTGACTTAAACAAAATCTTTTATGACTTTGTATGCAGAAGATAGTTAAACGCCAACTGGCCTTCAAGCCAGAATTGGATGAAATGCGATTAATATAATAAGGAGCATGTAAAAGTAGTAGTTCCCCAGCAAAGCAGGAAATGAATTACATACTCACTTGGAAGTTTTCATTTGGTGTCTGGAAACTGAGTCATACATTGTGAGCATTCATTAAATTCGATCAAATCATGGGTATGAATAACAATAAAACAATTATAAAAGTACAACTAATTAAATTTCTTCTTTACACTTGTCTTTATTACACTGGGTAAATCCTAAAGCTAAAAAAATATCTGGGTTGATAATGAGAAATATATACCATTTTAAAACTATATGGGCGCATTCAATTAATGTTATTTACACATATTAGTGGCAGTTATGGTTGATAGATCCAGGGTGTCGTCATCAACACTGAAGTTGATGTAAACATTTTGATGGCCCAACAGACCCTACCAGCCACAGCAAAGCTCTATTTGCTGCAGGTACAAATAAAATGGGAATCTAGGTTATAATTATATGAAAAGTTACAAATATCCATTCATCAACATGAAGAGAAAGAAACGATTGAAGTTTTCATCTTAGATTAAAAATTTCTTCTAAAGTGGGAATTCTAAGATTAATTTAGTGCACTTATAAAACATAACTGTATTATTTTATGATCTCCTTTTAATTAAGTTTTTTATCATGCATTACAAAACTCATATCAGTTGATGCAAATATTAAGATACCAAGAGGAAATTCCTAATTAGAAAACATTGGGAGATTCACATGATGAGCATCAAATGCCCTTAAAATATAGGTGTTATTATTCAGAGATAGAACACCATCAATTTAGAAAGTTATTAATAATTTGGAAAGTTAGAAAGCTAGAGCAAAACCTGTCTTAGGGATTTTGAGTCAATGATATAGCACGGACTTCAAAACAAGTCTTAAGATAGAAAGAAGTCTTTCATTGTATGACAAAATTGAGGATAGTAGAAGGGCGGCAAAAATATTTCTTTAATATTTGCATGGTGCGTTGATTTGCGTAACTGGGCAAATTGGTCATTGAATACTGATTATGTGGCTAGATTGATGGATTTTTAATCCTTAATAATTTTGTTGTCTTTGAGATAAATGGATAAAAGGGAAGTGGAGGATCATATAACAAAATGGCTCTTTCTGGTTTGTGAGGTGGAAGGCGCGTTCAAATAATTTGAAGGGAGATAAAAGATTAATACAATATTTTTTAAATACGTTCCAATACCTACAGATTTAGTTGCTGAGTAACGGGGAAGGATGACCAAAACGTTACTCGATTTAGGGGAATAAGTGTTTTGGTGAACATTATAATTGCCTTTAATAGTTGCTTCTGCCTCGTCCAGGGCGGTTTTAAGTAGCATTTAAGCAGCAATTAATTAAAAAAATCTTTCCTACCATGACGTAAGTTAATATTTAAATAGATTTTGTTCAGAACTTGTTTTTTATATCGAAGACCAACTATTTGAGTACAGATATGTGCATTTAAACATAAACTTAAAAGAGTGAAATGGGGTATCGAGTACTAGTTGATATCAATTATATGAGGTATTTTGTTTTGTGAAAGCAAAATCATTAAAATTGTTAAATTCGTTTTGATTGATCTTCCTATGCATGAAACTATTGATTTAATGGAAAGACATTTGAGTGCTCTTCAATCAGAGTAATTCACTAGCTGGAATTTTTGGTATCTGGAAAATAAGCAAAAATGAAGTAGAAAAGGAAATGGAAGCGAAACGAAACAACTAGGTTCTGACCCCTATGTTTTTTGCTAAAGATATTCTTCAGGGTGGCTCCAAAACAAGTGATATTCTAAGAACAATATGAGAAGTGTTTTCAATGAAAAAATATAAAAATGAAAAACAAATTTCTGTGAAGTATCTGACCGAAATGTGGATTAATTAAACTCTACTTCTCAAAGAAATATGGCGATGAAATGGTTTTACACGGAAAAAAGGAAATGGTCTCCTAAACACTGAGTGACACATGTTTGCCTGCCAGACGATAGAGAATCACACTAGCAAAACCTGATTTGGAGCGGTCTATGTACTCCTTACAAATATTTTGTTTCCAAACATACTTTTAGCCCGTTTTCAAATCAAGAATGCCGCCTAAGGCCAACTAGCCCAATATATTTTTCACCCAATGATGAGATTTGAATTAAATTTTCGTTTGGACTCATTAGGTTAGTTTCTATTTTTCAGGGAAAATTTAAAAGAGTACAAAATTACAATTGTAATGAAACCAAAACACTAAAAAGGTCACCACTCCTCAAGTTGGACTCTAATTTAATGTTGGTGATAATAATCAACATAAATGAACTGATACGTATATTACCCTTCAAATCAATCAATGAAGAAAAAGCACAATCTATAGCAAAACAAGAATCGTATTTCAGTGGTTCCTATAATTTAGCCTTTACATGATTCGAGGCAAAAGTAGTATCCGCAACATTTTTCTTTTTCAAGTTTCAAAAGAAATTTCTTTCCATGATGTTTTCCCTTCATTCTCCTACGCCTTTCTCACTCTTTACCCAACAAACAGTATATTTTCACCATATAAAGGAATGAATTTCATAACTGAAAATAATTAACTCTAATTCTTTAAAAGATACACCTTTCAAAATAAGTGTGAAGAATATGTATTCATTTACAGTCTAATTTGATTGAGAACTAGAAACTTGATATTTGATATTTTGTGCAAAATTTGAACTTTATTCAACAACTACATACCTGTCTTCGTAATTATTTCAAGCAATTAAAATTAAAAACGCAAATATGAAACACTGTAAAAGCAAAAATATATACTGAGATTTAATAAGTGCAGCAATACTAAATAGGCATTGGACGTGGTTCAATTAGCTGTTAACATTAGTATTTGTGCATTAGGGATTGCATGGCAAGCAATAAATAACAAGAGTCTCGCACAAGGGAAGATTTAACCTCAGATCAAAATTAAATTATATTTTATTTCTACGAAATTATTTTACATAATTCTGTTTATCTGAAATGCGTTCTTAAATATATTATAATATATTGTTGTTTGTATAGATAAAATTCATCTATAATTCTCAAATGAAGCATTTATTTTATGGAAAAAGGAATAAAAATATTTGTCGGCACAAAGACAGCATATTAGCGACTCAACAGCAATTGGAGATGAGAAAGGAGAATTGGAGGGTACTTACCGATTTCCGAAGCAGGAGATTCCCCAGAATAGGAGAGAGGTTCGATGCAGTCGTCAAGGGCGCCAAGAAAGCAGGCATGCTGAAACTTGGAATTATATTTTCATCTTAATTTGAAAAATCCTTCCAAGAATCATGGCATTTATTTCTCAAAATAATTCAAACATGGAATTCTGAAGATTTTTTCAATGATATATTAACTTATCAAGTACATCACGTTAGAAGCGTCCGAAGCATTCCAAAATAAAGGATTAGCATAAGTAGTTTGAAAATTTGTAATACATTTGTTTGCTGAACAATTAGTAACTTAGCTTAAATAATCCCTTTTTGCATCCGATTACAATGTCTGTGTAAGATCTCAATTTTTATGTAAGTTTAGTTTAGGCAGATGATAGTAAAAGAAAAGTTTAAAGGAGAGAAGGCATTTGTTAGATATATAAGTACTTCTTTCCCTGTCCTCGTTGAAGTAATGTATTGTTCACGTATGCTTGCATGTACATTGATGGCCATAATTATATCATTTTAATGATTTTATTTCATTCCCGATATAAATGGGTTCTCTTATTAAAAACTAGCAACCCTCGATATATAAAATAAATCATCTCTGAATGTTTGATCTCGAGTTTGTCGCTCACTTTTCCATTTTTTCTCAAATCATATTGCGTTACAGTATGCAAGCGTGTTTCTTTCGCCAAGTTTCGATAATTTTGTGCATTTTAAATTAACCCCAACAGTAACTTAGTAGGAATTTGACAGATATAGACAAATTTAATGAAAATTAGAAATAAAATCACTTGTGTTTGAGGTCACTGTGCTTCATTAACGCGTCTATATTTCTAGCATAGCCTGATTTATTCTGGCAATTTTTGATATCTTTCATTTAATTTAAGCAAAAATACGAAATTATTGATTTCTGGTATAGTAATGTTCAACCCCTATTGTTTTGTAGATTATTGTTATTTAATCCTAAATTCTCATTTTTTTCATATTAAGAGCCGGACATTCACTTTTTCTTAACTTCATTGGTCTGAAGGCCATTGACAAATTCAAATTTTTATGAAATTATTTTTTTAATTATTACTCATTTTTTACCTCTGCTGAAATATAATTGAAGAGCGGCAGTAACTCTCCATTGTTTTATTCATCCATCCACCCAAAGCTCTCGGCATTCTATTCAATTTGCAGATTTTCAAAAATCATGAAAAAGTATTGAAATTTTCAATTTTAATTTCTCCAAAATATATTTACTGCAAATTACTTTGTTGATGAATATTTAATAAAGCGTACGAATAACAAAGATATACAAGGGAGATTGAACATCAACATGTGTGAAACTTATACGCATCCCACAAACAATTATTCAGTGTAAATATTTTTACACTGAATTTACACTGTTTATAGTGTGCAATATTGTCATCGAAGTTTTTGAGTGAATAATTACAAATGCATTATAATTTTTAAATATGGATTGTTGATGGGAGCTGTCGTCAAGTTTCACTTCTTCTATATAAACCAAAATAAGCCCTATACAAAAAAGTAGAACTGAAAAATTATGTTTAGAATATATAAAAATTGAAATGGAATTCTATTTCATATATTCATATCTTTTGCTTAACCTTGTTGATTTTGAAATATTTTACTCGGCCCTTATTAAAATTTAACTATAAACGAGATTATTAAAACTAACTCAAAATAGTTTGAAAAAGTAATTGCTTGGGTAAAAATATATTTTATTTTCATAGGAAAACTGTCTAAGCACCATATTAAATTCGTTAAAGAGACAAAACGTATGTCTATCCTCTTTCCTCGCAACACCCCAAATATTCTTCGTGTGCAATAAAATGAGGATTTGGAATGGAATTTGTGTCAAAAAAAGTAAGCACTAAAAAACTACACAGTATGGTAGAGCTCACGCCAAGTCATGAGTTCGGGATTGATTTTTTTGCGAATCTACCAGCAAAATGTTCGAGGAAGAGTTTCACGGACTAATTCGTAGAGAGAGGCATTTCGCCGGAGGGCTTTCTCGTAGTAGCGTTTGTTCCTATTCCAAAAAAGGTAAAGGGTACTTCAACTGAGGCTTACAGAAAAATAAGTTTGATTTCGCACCCAGCTACATTGATTCTCAAGATACTCAGCAAAAGGATAGAGAACAGGGCAAATGATTGACCTTAGCGGATGAAAAGTTTGGGTTGAGGAAGGGGAGAGGCACGTCCGACCTACAGTAATGAATCACAAATCCAGGGGAATATAGAATACAATCCGGACGCATATTCCCGTTTTCTGGACTTTGGGAAGGCTTTTGATAGAATTGGGAAAACTAATGAATTTATTGCAGAAAATAGGAATTTATTGGAAGGACGGGAGGCTAATCCACAGCCATTACTTGTCTCAGACTGCTCAGCTTCGAGAGGGAGACAGTGAGGAAAGAGCTAGAAAGTGATGTAAAGCAAGGTTGTCCATTATCACCGGTGATTCTCATTCTATTTGTGGAGGAAATGATAAAAGAGGCATGGGAATAACTGGAGATAAGAATATAATTTGGCGGGGAGCTTGTAAAATCAGTTAGATTTTAGCAGTTAGCTGTTAGCAGTTAGCTGACAAAGCTTCAGTCAACCAAAGGATTGCCAGCATTGCTTAGTACTTTGGAAATTTATTACAACAGGTATGAGATGAGAATAAATGTCAGTAAATCAATGATTTTGCAGTGTTACAAAAAGAGAAAGTGTAAGTTAAACGTGAAATTAGGAGGGGATAATTAGAGCAAGAGTGGCAGTTTACCTGTTCACGATACAAATGTAGTAGGATTATAAGGAGAAAAATTGTGCTAATCAAAGAAGCTATCGTAAGAAAAAGAATTCATGATAAGGATGTTCAGTAATGATGCGAAGATGTTTAAGGCTTGTCAAAACTTTGCTACGTACAAAAGAGTGGTATTGTACGGCGCTGAAGTGTAGCCATTGAAGCATGATGATAGGCGTGGATTGAAGGCTTTCGAAATGTGGGTGTGGAAAAGGACGGAGAGGATGAAATGGAATGAAATGAAAAAATTGAAGGCATGCCAGGAAAAGCGAGGAGTAGCAGAGGAAATAAATGGGTGAAATTATTAGCGGAGAGGAAAAACCATATTGATTGGCAATGGGACATTGAAGGCTGAGGTAGAAGGGGAAATGTTAGGAAAGAAATATTACTGCATAGGTTCCGAAATTGAAATATGATTCGATATAAATTGAGTTTCCAGTGAGACTGAAGGGTTTCAAAACACTTAACTTCGTTTTGATAGTTAACATTTACTCCGGGGAGAAACGCAGCGCCTCATGGTGAAAGAGTACCAAAGTGAACAGTGGACTCCGGGGTTAAAATCACGTCATTCCATTTCACAGATTTACAGACATCCTTGTATTTCAGGACGTCAGTTTTGGAATAAATAATTCAGCTCCTCGGAGAATACACGTCGGCGATAAAATACGCCGAAGTTTCCTTTCACCTTTAGTACCACGAATATTGGAAGTGAAAAGACATTAATGGATCTTTAACGCCCAGCTTTTAATAGCCATTTAAACGACGTGATGTCAAAAACAAGTCCGAAATGATGAAATTATGAAATAATTAGAAATGTCAATGCCTAAGATTACCTGAGCTGGTTTCATATGGAATGTCAATTAGAGCATGATGTTAAACAATGACGAACAATCTATGACTGCACCTAATTCCCAGGCTAGGCCAAAAAGGGTTTCGATACACGCACCGGGGAAGCCTTCACGGAACTGATTTCGCGCCCAGATATCTCCCGTCCCTACGCCCACATCAATCAGACCTCGAGCTAATTCCAGGAACCCAGGGACGCAGTCAGGAAATCAATATTTATGACACTACTTTCCTAAGCTTCCAGCAAGTGAATTAGTAAAATTCCCGGGGACAAAATATACTGAAATCAACGTTTACGGGATTACCAAATAGTTCCTTATTATAGCCGGCATATTAAACACCAATTGGACGAGCAAGCAGTTCGGCAAAAATAGCCTTGTTTTTGGATAGTTCAATCAAATGAGTCATAGAGGAATTCAACTGAAAACTTGGTCAAATTGACGATAGTTAGCATTTTAATACACAATCAGTCTCCCTGCCACCCAAAAGGAATCATGCCTTATGGCTTTGAAAACATTTATCTAGACGAAACATTGAGCTACATGAAGATAGGGCACGTCAGTTGAGATAGGTCAGTGCGTGCATGGCCATAAAGTACAAACATCGAAAGCTCTGTGCTCCTTCAAAAATGAAACATGGATGAAGCAGCGACACCAAGTTAAACACGTGAAATGTGTTACCTGATAACGGGAAATGACACTTCAAATAATATATTTCGCTCCGAAATAAGAGGGAGAATCCATCCCGCACCTTTCTCAACGACTGATCCCCATTGCTGCGCGAGACGACTGTCGGGGAAAGCACCAACCGAGACATCTCATGTGAATCCCAGTCTGCCTCCCTTTCCACGAGATGCCACGGGTCCACGCGCAGGCGCAGAATTTGACGGCCGCGCGGAGTGACGCCCAACAATACGTCGAGACCTTCCATAGACATATAGTACTTCCGTACACGTATCAGAATTTTTTCTTCTCAAAATGTACGGACTATTTTTTACTATTCCTTCGGGGCTGTGAAATAACCACTTTGAACTGAATGGTATATTCCTAAGTGAAATATTTTGTCTATCATCTGCTCCCATACAACTTATGAACTTTACGACGGCCTTTCTAAGCGCTGAAGCCTTTTTCTCTTTGATTGGAATTTTCACGGTGGTGAATATTTTAACTGGAGATCTGAGGATAATAATAGAGTGATTCTATTAAAGATAAGACAAGACTTCTGAATGTATTTGAAAAAAAAATTCCAAAGAATAAATCCCCTTGTTTTTTCTATCTAATAATTTGTAGATGAACATACCAATGCCGTAATCTTGAACATTTTATTTCGACTGGTCATGAGCTATTGCGTACTTATTACATTTGCTCCAATAAAATATTAAGTAACATGATTTATTGGCACATCGCATGCCTTTGCGAAATGCCTTAGGCTTTAAGCTGAGCATTTTACGGTCGAGTCTGCTGAATTAATCTCTACAATCCCTTCAAAGTGACTTGGTGTGAATTTTTTTTGGCATAAAAATGGATCACATACCAAGGGATTCATATTTTTTTGATTATTCACCAACCATTTCTACGATATTATTTTTCCGGGTTTTCCTCACCTGAAATATAGGTTGCAACTATTATACTCTTATTTCCGATGCACGTTTTGTGAGCCTTTAATGGCCGCATGGTCAGCGGATGGAAAAGTACGCTGAAATCAAACGCAATTATTTGAGGATCCTTACAAAATGAAACGAATTTAAGGTCTAAGTACAGAAGTCCATTTTCAATAAAATTATGTTCATGGTTAACAAGTTTCCCGACCT
Organism: Hetaerina americana; assembly: GCF_022747635.1. Classification (NCBI taxonomy): domain Eukaryota; kingdom Metazoa; phylum Arthropoda; class Insecta; order Odonata; family Calopterygidae; genus Hetaerina; species Hetaerina americana. The sequence goes on along the minus strand of NW_027287450.1, from coordinate 238,634 downwards.
ATGCATTAATATTTCCCGTAATCAAGCCCGAAAAATTAATAGAGGCGTCTCTTATTTAAAAGAGTATTAAAACTTTCAAACATTTTTATTAGAACTATTGAATATTAATGGAATTAAGTTAAAATCAACATGTTTCACCAGATTTGCGTAATTATTTTCCTGCGATAAGTACTTCCGATTATTTCCAAAGGACATACCGCAAATGAACGTGTTACAGAATGCTAGGAATGTACAGAGTTTTGTTTGAGCAATGGGAACAAGGTACTGCCAAAAATTAAGATCAAGTAAAACAATCATGCATTAATTAGAGCAATAAAAAACGAATATTTAGCGAATATCATAGCCCTGATACAATAAGGTACAATAGGTACAATAGCCCTGGTGTTGTCCTTTATGCTCTTAATGTGTTATGGCTCATTTTTGTACTTGTAGATCCATTACATCTGAAAACTTAACTTCATCTAAAAAATATTAACAATGTTTTTGACTTGGTTCTTTCCACCTTAGTTTGATGTAATCAAACGGCTCAATTATTGCTAGCATACAGATTTCTGATGGGAGTTGTTTCCGTGTTTCACTACTTTGAATTGAATATTTAAAATTAGACTGAACTCAATTTAGTATGGGAGTATTATATATATATATATATATATTTTTTATATATATATATATATATATTATTATATATATATATATATATATATATATATATATTTTATATATATATATATATATATTATATATATATATATTTTAGCATTCGTTTGTCATGGATTTATTAGGAACATCACCATCAAGGTGGGGTAAGTCTGTTTTAACTTATTTTAAATGAAGGGCAATGGAATGGCCGCTGATTTCGGTCGTGTTGCATCCTGCTCACAAATAAACTCTGGGTGGTGTCACTATTCCGATGCACTACACACGGGACCTGACACCTAGTGGTGGATAAGAGGAGCTTTCCTTTCTTCCGAAAAATGCCCGCAACAGGAATGGAAATTAGTCTTGGCGGCATACATTATGCGTGCTAATGACTAAGTTTGAATATACAAGGTTCGTCCGGAAAATAAGTGTACTGAGCTCAGGAAAAAAAATTTATTACACTTTTACATATCTTAAGCTAATACTATAGTATTCCTCAAAATAGGACCCTTGTGAGTCGATACATTTGTTCCAGCGGCGTTCCCATTCCTGGAACGCTCCCGCGAAGGCATCATCGGGAACCTCTCGAAGACTCGTCGTCGACCTCTTCTCTGCCCTCCACGAACATCTTGTGCCACCGAAAGATCATGTTTCTGGACATGGCTGACTCCCCGCAAGCCTGGTTAATCATACCGACAGTTTCGGTAGACGATTTCCCAAGCTTTACCGCAAATTTGATGGAATAACGCTGCTCCAAAAACTTCGGCATCGCGTTCCGTGACGTGGGTCGAAGCGTGGAGGTTCGCGTTAACAGAGCTCCTCACTACACCACAGCTCAGAGCCGACTGCCTTTTTCAGCGTCGCTTGCCAACATACCCCCGTCCAATCGCAGCCCGTCAGAGCGGTGCTGGGCGCGCCTGGAGCGGCGCGCCCAGCCCAGGAGTCAGTACACTTATTTTCCGGACGAACCCTGTAGGATTTAGATTGTAGTTTTGTTGGCCGACTACTAGATATTATCCTTTCATGTAGGCTCATTTGAAATTAATATAAATATCTCAAAGGACAATATTTGTTCGCACAAAAAGATGCATCATTTCCAGATAATATACTTTTTCAGATATTTTTTCTAAATGTTTACACCATCAGCTCAAATCATTAGATTAATTATGATAAACACGAGATCTTTTGAAAAAGTATCACGAATTTTTCATTTTCGCAAGTTACGTTTATTTTATTTGCGATTTTTTATGGCTTTATTTTGGTACTTATGCCTTTCACTTATGCCGAGAAGTAGCCATTTTGAATGCTCAGTTAATTGCTGACAGCTGTTTTGCTTGAACGTGTTTTGGTTTGTCTTCGATTTTTGCCTGTTCCAAAAAATGGATCAAAGAGCCTGAAACAAATTTCGAGTGAAAAATGCGCGGACGCATCCCGAACTTTGGCTGCGGCATATGAAGAAGCAATCTTGGATCAAAGCAATGTTGATCGGTGGCACAAAATGTTCGACGAAGAGCATGCCGGACACCCAAGCACATCAAAAACAGACGAAAACATTGATGAAGTGAAGACAATGGCATTGGCCAATCGTAGAATCACCGTTAGAGAATTTGCTGAAGGCCTAAACATATCGATTGGCTCGTGTCATTCCATTTTTACCAATGACTGAGACACGACAAATGACCTGGAAATTCGTACCGAAATTGCTCAAATTCCACCAAAAATAGAACGCATTAACATTGCTAATGATGTATTGGACTCTTGTCTGCGACGGCCCAAATTTGCTCCGGAGGGTCATAACTCGTGGCGAATCATGTGTTTTAGGTTCTGACGTCCAAACTAATGTCCAATCATCACAATGGAAGCTGCAGAACGAGCCAAAACCGAAAAAAAACGCGCCAAGTTTGGTGGAATGTGAAAGTTTGCCTCATAGTTTTCTTCGATTGCAGGGGGTGGTGTATAAGAGTTCTTGCCACAGGGTAGAACAGTAAATAAGGAGTATTACCTGCGAGTTGTGCGCAATTTGCGCGAAGCATTCCGCCACAAACGCCCGGATTTGTAGAAGAACAAAATTAGCCTTTGCGCCATGGATACGCCCATGCTCACCCATCGTTACTTTTGCGCGATTTTTTGGCCAAAAACAAGACACTGATGATGCCACAGTCACCTTATCCCCAGTGCCTTTTCCTTGTTCCCGAAACTGAAGAGGCCCATGAAAGGACGACGCCACGTTACGATCGACGAGATAAACATCGACTGCATCGAAAGAGGAGCTGAACAAGGACACAAAGAGTGATATTTTGAAGAGCTTCGAGGTTTGAAAAAACGTTGGCACAAGTGTATAATATGAAATGGGGATTACTTTGAAGGGGAAAAAATTGATATTCATGAATAAATAAATAATTTTTGAAAAAACACAGAAGTCGCGATACTTTTTGAACAGACCTCGTATTCGTGGAAAAAGTCAAATTAAAAAAATTCCAAAAATTGCTTTAAATTGCCTAGACTACTTTAAAAAAATAAATTTGCAGACTCAGTTATTTAATCGATCCAAATGCTTCGCAGGTTTTCATTATTGAGCACGCAATCAAAGAGGTCTACCATCTTACTAAAAGAGTTTTCACCGAGAATTAGCATTTTAACTTTAATACGAAAAGTAGTCATACAACAGACCATCAATATAATTCCACAGGCTAATCCGCACATATTCACTGACTATTCGCAATAAATAAAAATATTTCTCCCAGTATTTTCTTTAGTAGCACACATGAATATTATAATTGTTACCAAACGGTTAATTCGATGGCTGTCCTTAAAAATAACGGAAATATTTAGTAGACCTTTTCAATCTTTTTACGTTTCTTCCGAAAGAAGAAGACTGTAAAATTGATATCATTAATGCAATGCATTAAAAATCGAATTCGAAACTGTACCGAGACGCACCTCCTAATCCTACTTAATTAATATTGAATAAAGGCTTAAAATTTACTTCCTTGAAATTTTCTCTCCAACATTATCTAAAAACATTTACTGCATAGGTTCCAAATTTGAAATATTTTGAAATGCGTTCAAAGAACTGATATATGAGACTGGTTCAAGTGGACGGTGAGATTAAAGGTCTTCAAAACACATAATCCCATTCTGCCTTTTAATATTCCGCTATAGTGAAACGCAGAGCTTCTTGGTCAAAGTGCACGAAGGCACACTGTGGAATGCGGGGTAAATATCTCGTCTTTAACCACTGCGCTCCTTCGCACATCCTCGTTTGTTCATGGCGACAATTTTGAAATAAATCATTCAGCAACTCGGAAAATGCACGCCGTCGATAAAGGCGGAGCATCAGAAGAAAAAATATCCCGGACTGATCTCATCTTCCCTGATTTTATTTGTCCCAACGTTAAAGCAATATTTAATTCCAAAACATCATCTCAAATAGGGCCTACAGTTAACGTGAAATTTGTTTCAATAAAGAAGAAGCCTTAATTTCATTAATTTACACAGCGCCAAGGTGTAACTACCATTTATCTCCATGTAAAAACTTAAAGGTTATTATCCTTCTGAAATGCACCGCTGATATACCTCCACGAGAATTTCCTGTATCCTTTAGTATGATGTATATTATAAGCAGGAAGACACAAGAGGATCTTTAACGCCCAGTATTTGAAAGCCGTTGAAATAACGTGTTGTCAAAATCAAAGTACAAAAGGATGAAATAATGAAATAATTAGACATATCATTGCCTACGATTACCTGTGCTGATCTTATGTTGGATGCCAAGTAGAGCAATACGTCAAACAATGCGAAACAATGCTTTCCTACACCAGGTCCCCAGGCTAGGTCAAATTGGTTTCGATGCACGCACCGGGAAAGCCTTCGCCCAACTGAATTCGCGCCCGGATGTCTCCCGTCCAACGCCCACATCAATCAGACCTCGAGCCAATTCCAGGAACCCAGGGACGCAGTCAGGAAATCAATATTTATGATGCTACTTTCCTAAGCTTCCAACAGGTGCATTTGAACAGTCTAGGAAATTCCCGGGGACATAATATGCTGAAATCAACGTTTTCGGGATTAGAGATACATAAATACAAATAATGACGGGCTTATTAAACGCCAACGTGACGAGCAAGCAGTTCGGCAAAAATAGCCTTGTTTTTGGATAGTTCAATTTAATGATTCATAGAGGAATTCAACTCAAAACTTGGTCAAATTGACGATAGTTAGCATTTTAATACATAATCAGTCTCCCTGCCACCCAAAAGGAATCATGCCTTATGGCTTTGAAAACATTTATCTAGCAGAAACATTGAGCTACATGAAGATAGGGCACGTCAGTTGGGATAGGTCAGTGCGTGCATGGCCATAAAGTACAAACATCGAAAGCTCTGTGCTCCTTCAAAAATGAAACATGGATGAAGCAGCGACACCAAGTTAAACACGTGAAATGTTTTACCTGCTAACGATAAATGACACTTCAAAAAATGTATTCCGCTGGGAAGAAGAGGGAGAATCCATCCCGCACCTTTCTCAACGACTGATCCCCATTGCTGCGCGAGACGACTGTCGGGGAAGTACGACCCTAGACATCTCATGTGAATCCCAGTCTGCCTCCCCTTCCACGAGATGCCACGGGTCCACGCGCAGGCGTAAAATTTGACGGCCGCGCGGAGTGACGCCCAACAAATGGTCGAGACCATTGATAGACATACACTAAGCAGAATTTTTTCTTCTGAAAATATAAGAACTATTCGGCGATGAGAAAAAACCCACCTCAACCAAATTGTTTTTTCGAAAGTTAAATATTTTGTCCATCATCTTCTCCCACACAACTTATGAACTTTGCGACGGCCTGTCTAAGCGCGCAAGCCTTTTTCTCTTTGATTGGAATGTTCACGGTGGTGAATGTTTCAACTGGAGATCTGTGGATAATAAGAGGGCGAATCGATTAATTTGAAAGAAAATACTACTTCTATATGTTTAAAATAATTGAAAGAATAACGTCCTTTGTTTCTTGTGTCTGTTAATTTGTAGATGAAGCTTCCAATGTGATGTGCCACACATCAATGTATCAATCCTGGCATATAATTGTATTTAGTGCTACTACTTTTGGGAGAGATTTCTTATGACTCGAAAATGTAATTTTTTTTTAAACTCTTCATTAATATTAAGCAGCAAACCTATGGAACTGATTACGTAAGAGGTACTTAGCGTTGGCAATTAAAAAGATATAAATTTTAACCTTTTCCGAAGTCCCATGCATAACAACCGACAAGTTATTACATTCGAAATAGATTACACATTTCAATTATTCAAGCATTTTCTTTAAAACATTTTTTTAATGATTTTAATACAGTGACCATGAGTTGTTTAATCATTATACTGTGCCATTATTATGCAATTCGGATACGAAAGCATGTTTAACAATGGTACTGACTGCAGTCAGCTTTGGGAGATGATAATCAATTCCGAGGTTCCAGGAATATCGGTTTTTCCAACAATCGGTTTTTGTCCACCAAAGAAGGGATGTTTTACTTCCAATAAAGAACGAAGGACGTGAGAAAATACGCAATACGTTACCTGTGTGTATGTGTGTATGTATATATATATATATATATATATATATATATATATATAAGAACATAAAAAAATCACTCGCACGTTATTTCTTGATCATTTCAACGGAATTCAGCTCCGTCTTCTTCGGAAGAAATAGAAGTAATGACTACTGGAATTAGAGAGGTGAGGGGTGCGAGAGAAAACTGGTTGAAGGGGGTTTTATGAAACCACCTTCAACCATATAATTATATATATATATATATATATATATATATATATATATATATATATATATTATTAGGTAATGCGGTTAAGGTAGGTTTTTGGATGGACACGGCTATTAAATAAATATTATGTGACTCCTAAGAAACAGAAAATCCAGCATCCTACTCTATATCAGGTCCCTCCTTATCTCTGAGTACTTTCTTCCTCCCTTCATCCCGTCCAACATCCCTATCCTGTTTCTTCCCTTTCCTCCTTCGCCTAACAATCTCCCCTCAATTACAGTTTTCATCATCCCACTGGGCCGGCTAAATTTTAAACAATATCTAGTTCAAGATTCCATCCCGTTGCGGCCTGTGGACTGTTTCGAAATGTTACATGTGACTTGTGTGGAATTGTGTAGGTTTTGATGGAAACTTGAACGCTGAATGAGCCGTACGGCATCCTTCCAACTATGTGGCCGCTATGCCAGAAGGAGCAACTGCTACCGCAAAGTCCGATTTCACACGAACAGTGGCCAAAACCAATGGAGTGAGGAATGTCTTCCCAGTTCCACCAGGGGCATCCAGGGAAAATAAGCCACCATTTCCATCATCAATTGGCCTCATTAATGTATCATACTATATACTTTCTTCTGTTGGGGGTTCAGCATGAATACATTCCTATGAACTAATTGGTTTAATTCATGTCGATCATATTCACGTTCAGGTTCCAATTCTCTATCAAACGCGTCGTTCATCCCACAATCTGGCATCCCTAATTTCACTAATAAACTACCGCACATGTCTTCAATCAACAGCAAAGCCTGGTTATGCATCTCCTCATTTACCTCAATATAATGATTTCTTGACCTCCTACGAATGCGATCTAAAATGTCTTCTGACATGTTATCCTTGTATTCGTTCCACAGGTCACGTGAATTGAACCCGAACGAGGTTGGCCCTTGAGCATTCATCAGTAACAACCGTTAATAGAATAATTTTGCATTCTTCGGATGACCTGCATAAATATGGCAAAGAGCATCAATAGAACGCCCATCCGGATGACGAAGAACCACGTCACCTTGCTTCCGGCGCAGAAATTTCTTCGATGAAGTGATATGATACGAAAGTTCACGAAACGAAGCTGTGATACGATACTATAAACCATAAACACAGTAATCAACCCGAAAGTCGGTTTGGCAGGTAATGGTAGAGTTCACCCAGTACTAGGCCCGACAGCGCGTGAAATTCGAAAATCAGGGTGAGAGGGCCCGTTCCTTTCCTTGTGCCGGCAAAGGTTTCCCAGGAGGATGTGGTACTCCAAAAATCACATAGCTTGGGTGGAGCTGAAGGTGCCCAGAGAGGCTCGCCCTGGAGTCGAACCCGGGACCCGCCAGTCAGTAGTCCAACGCTCTACCCCCTGGACCAACGCGACCCATTCGATACGATTAATGTGGTTTTACGATACTATAGCGACACTTTAATGGGAATTATGCTATTTTCGGCTAAGAAGAATCCAAAAAACCAAACATCATTAAAATCCGCAATGTGATACGATATTTTCGATAGGATTCCACAATAGGATAATTCTACGATATTTTAATGGTATTCCTGCCATTCTTGGCTGACATGAATTCAAAAAACAAAATGTAATTCAAATCGACGTTACGATACGATTTTTTACGATGCGATACATTCACAATATTTAAATGGTTATTCTGTTATTCTGGGCTGAGTTGTATCGAAAAAATTAAGCATCATTAAAATCAGTACAGCCGATATCGTGTTAGAAATGGTGTACCTAACACGATTTACGACTTTGTTTGTTTATATACGATAATATTGCAGATTTACATTTGATTAAATCGAAAACATGATTGTAAGCAAAACGAATTACATGCTGTAAACCGCACGGATAATAATTATTCTGAGATGAAATCACATGCGCCAGACAACTCAATTGCTGTGGACATTATTTTAGTCCGCGATGTAAGTCCCAAAAATTCAACGCCGTATTGTTGCTACAATTTGGTATTCTCGAAAAATGGCCATATTCCTCCTTGATAAAACAAAAGCTTTGAAGCAATATCACTTATCATGAAATAATTAAGCATGTCACAAGCCGTTGAGCTTAGTACTAGATGAACTCTGCCATCAACTACTAAAACAAACTTAGAGATAATCCCTGTTTTCGCGTTTGTTTTATATGTATTACAATGGAGAGGCCAACGATTTTGGACGAGTAAGCTCGGCGTGGTGCCAATGTTCCGATTCATTCAACCCGGGACCTGACACCTAATAACAACAATACAGTTACAACCCAAAACTAGTTGACACATTACTACGGAAAAAACAAAAAGCAATGGCCATAAAAAGCATTTTCGTATCACAGCCCGACGCATCTAAAGATTTTAAGTGGTGCTCGATCGCATTTCTGGGAGATCTTTCATATAGGATTTCGACTGCCTACCCACCTCACTCAAAGCAGCCTTCTACCCACCCATAACCCTCTCCAAACTTCTAGCCAATGGAAAAGACACCCAGGATAGCCTTCTCAAATCAGGCATTTATAAACTGAAATGCGAGGATTGCAACAGCGTTTATGTCGGTCAGAACGGCAGGAATATCAAGTTACGAGTCAAGGAACAAGCAAGATGTCAGGTCTCAGGCCTCTCAGGTCCTTCCAACCCTCCCCGCCCCCACTCTGTCCTGAGGGTATATATTTTTGCTCTGTCTGTTTTGCAAATTTGTACCTGATGATTCCGCAAGTGGGTGAAACGCGTTGTACCGTATAATAAAATCTGTGGAAAAGTACGAGTCTTTCTTTTTAGAATGGAAGCTAGTAATGTTTTGACACACAGTAATACTCAGGGAAACTACATTCAAAGGTTCAACAGGAAAAAATCGTAGAGAAATGTTAAACGCATTATGTTTTCTTCAAGATTTGAGCTCGTGCGTACTTATAATATTCGCATCAATAAAATATTTTCTACCATGAATTTTTGGCACTTCGGATGCCCTTACGAAATCATTACGCTTTAAGCTAAACTTTTTATCGGTCGAGTCCACTGGATGACTCTCTATAATTCCTCTATAGTGATTTCTATTTTTTTGCCTACAAATGAATAAATACTATAATTTTACATATAATGATTCATTTTACTAATGTTCATTTGCTAAACATTTCTCCGACATTATTTCTCCGGGTTCTCCCTAGGACATACTATAAATGAACGTGCTTCTGGATGGGTTCTGCACAGTTTTTTTTAGTAATGGGAACAGGTACTGCGAACAAATAAGGAAAAGTAATGCAATCATGCATTATATGGAGCCATAAAAAACGACGCTTTAGACAAAATTATGGCATGAAAAAAAACAATAGCTCTGGTGTTGCCTTTAGGCTCAATGAAAATTTGTTGGCCCATTATCAGATATTATCCTTTTATATTGGTTCGCTTAAAATTATAAAAGATTAATATCTCAAATAAGATATTTTTCCCCATAAAAAGATGCATCATAAACAGATAATATACCTTTTCGGATAATGTTTTAAATATTTACACCGCCAGCTCAAATTAAATAGGTAAAATATGATAAATACGAGATCTTTTGAAAAACTATCGCGAATTTTCCGCGCGTTGTCATGATGAAGCACCCAGCAGTTTGCGATGACCGGTCGGACCCTTTTCACGCGTTCTCGGAGGCGGGTGAGCACCTGCACGTAAACGTTCGCATTCACAGTCTCCCCTGGTGGGACAAACTCCTTGTGAACCACTCCATTACGGTCGAAAAACACAATCAACATCGTTTTGATTTTTGATTTGCTCATGCGAGCCTTTTTTGGACGTGGGGACGCGGGAGTGTGCCATTCCGCGGATTGTCTTTTCGTTTCGGGGTCATATTGAAAAACCCATTTTTCTACACCAGTTATCACAGAGTCCACACAATTTTCATTTCGGTGCAAATTGGCCCACACTTCTTCAGAAATGCGCACACGCGTTGCCTGTTGGTCGACACTCAGAATTTTTGGCACCATGTTGGCGCACACCTTGCGCATGGCCAAATCCTGTGAAATAATGCGTTGGACGTTGGATGCAGACAGACCCAACTGCTCTGCAATTTCTTCACTTTTTAAGCGTCGGTCTGTGTTCAGCAGTGTCCTCACTCTGTCCACATTCGTGTCGGTACTTGCCGTCGACGGCCGTCCGGAGCGATGTTCGTCTTCAAGTGAACAACTTGTGCCACTCAAATACTGTGGAACGGCTTAAGGTAGTGTTCCCATAAGCCTGCTTGATCATATCGAGGGTCTCAGTTGCCGTCTTCCCGAGTTTCGCACAAACTTCACGGAATAACGTTGCTCTAAATTCAGATTCATTTTGTTTTTCGACGTGGACAAAACACTTGCTTCACTAAAAACGGTGTCCTCACTCAAGGACAGCCGGCAGGCGACTGAGGTTGGTGTCGGTCTGTTGCTAAGAGCCCCCTCCACCTTACCCTTCCAGACAGACCCGCCTCCACCGCTCCGTTCGCGCCAGAGAAAATCAGTCCTACCACTTTTGGGTGCGACCCTGTATGCTCAGCTGAGAAACTGTAACATTCTCATAATCGTCAATGCTGCGTAAAATTTACTTCATTAAAATTTTCTCTCCAACTTTAATTAAAAAAACATAACTGCATCGGTTCCAAATTTGAAATATTTTGCAATATATTAATATGACTGATATATGAGACTGATTCAAGTGGACGGTGAGACTAAAGGTTTTCAAAACACGTAATCCCATTCTGTCTTTTAATATTTACTCCAATTTGAAAAGCAGAGCTTCTTGGTCCAGGTGCACGAAGGCACACTCTGGAATGCGGGGTAAATATCTCGTCTTTACCCACTGCGCTCCTTCACACATCCTAAGCTTCATGGCGACAATTTTGCAATAAATCATTCAGCAAATCGGAATATGCACGCCGTCCATAAAGGTGGAGCATTAGAGGAAAAAATATTTCGGACTGGATCTCATCTCCCCTGATTTTATTTCTCTCAACGTCAACGCAAGTCTACAACATGATCCCAAAGAGGGCCCACAATACATGTGAAATTTCAATCTTAAATCAATAGTCTCAACTTCATTTATTTACAAAGCGCCAAAGTGTAACAACCATTTCTCTACATGTAAATACTTAAAGATGATTATCCTACTGAAATGCACCGCTGATATTTCTCCACGAGAATTTCCTTTAACCTTTAGTATGATGTATATTATAAGCAGGAAGACACAAGAGGATCTTTAACGACCAGTATTTGAAAGCCGTTGAAATAACGTGTTGTCAAAATCAAAGTACAAAAGGATGAAATAATGAAATAATTAGACATATCATTGCCTACGATTACCTGTGCTGATCTTATGTTGGATGCCAAGTAGAGCAATACGTCAAACAATGCGAAACAATGCTTTCCTACACCAGGTCCCCAGGCTAGGTCAAATTGGTTTCGATGCACGCACCGGGAAAACCTTCGCCCAACTGAATTCGCGCCCGGATGTCTCCCGTCCAACGCCCACATCAATCAGACCTCGAGCCAATTCCAGGAACCCAGGGACGCAGTCAGGAAATCAATATTTATGATGCTACTTTCCTAAGCTTCCAACAGGTGCATTTAAACAGTCTAGGAAATTCCCGGGGACATAATATGCTGAAATCAACGTTTTCGGGATTAGAGATACATAAATACAAATAATGACGGGCATATTAAACACCAACGTGACGAGCAAGCAGTTCGGCAAAAATAGCCTTGTTTTTGGATAGTTCAATTAAATGAGTCATAGAGGAATTCAACTGAAAACTTGGTCAAATTGACGATAGTTAGCATTTTAATACACAATCAGTCTCCCTGCCATCCAAAAGGAATCATGCCTTATGGCTTTGAAAATATTTATCTAGCACAAACATTGACCTACATGAAGATAGGGCACGTCAATTGGGATTGGTCAGTGCGTGCATGGCCATAAAGTACAAACATCGAAAGCTTTGTGCTCCTTCGCAAATGAAACATGGATGAAGCAGCGACACCAAGTCAAACACGTGAAATGTGTTACCTGATAACGGGAAATGACACTTCAAATAATATATTTCGCTCCGAAATAAGAGGGAGAATCCATCCCGCACCTTTCTCAACGACCGATCCCCGTTGTTGTTCTAGACGACTGGCGGCAGAAGCGCCACCCGAGACATCTCATGTGAATCTCAGTCTGCCTCCCCTTCCACGAGATGACATGGGTCCTCGCGCAGGCGCAGAATTCGACGGCCACATTGATTGACATCCAATAGTGCGCTGAGACCTTCCATAGACATAGCAGATTAATTTCTTTCTAAAATATCGGGACTTCTCGTTATCGATAGGTTCGGCGCTCTTAAATTTCTTCTGAAATGGTGGACAAGATTTAGAGCTCGCCGAACGTCCAGGATGCCGCGATAAGATACCAAAATCTTCAAAAAGCGAAGGACAGGGATTGTAGATTATTAATTCATATCTAAGGAAGTTGGTCCTCCACTTGGTTTCCTTGTGATGGAAAACATGGGAATGACGATGTTGTATGTCAATTTGGTTCCGCGAGTGCTTTTGGACAAATAAAAGGACACTCGTTTGCAAATCTACCAAGAACTTTTCGACCATGTGTTAGACAATCAAAATTTTGAGAAAATACCCCACCAGACTTCTTTCTCTTCCCTCGCCTCAAATCCTTGCTGAAAGAACGTCTCCACGGGTTGGTGGAAGCGTTACAACACGCCGTGACGGGGGAGCTTAGCAGTGTTCCGGGGGTCGTCTCCCAGAAGGGCTACGAGGCGTAGAAAACACACTATCCGTGGTTTGTGGACGCGCCAGGGTGCAACTTCTTTGAATTTCGTGTGAATATATCAATCCTGGCATAGAATTGTTTTAAGTCGATTCAACACTAGTATTTTAGGACACATCTCTTATGACTCGAAAATCTATTTTTTCTAAAATCTTTATAATTTATAGGCAGCAAACCTATGGAACAAATTACGCTAGAGGTACCTAGCGTCGGTAATTAAAAAGATATAAATTTTCCCCAATTCCGAAGTCCCCTACATAACTACCGACAAGTTATTACACTCAAAATAGATTACACATTTCAATTAATCAAGCATTTTCTTTAAAATATTTTACCTGATTTTAATAGAGTGACCATGCATGTATAAGTTGTTTAATGATTATACTGTGCCATTATTATGAAATTCGGATACGAAAGCATGTTTTATAATGGCACTGACTGCAGTCAGCTTTGGGAGATGATTATGAATGCCGAAGTTCCATAGACTACGGTGGCTCCACAAAACGGCTTTTGACCAACAACAGGTGGGATTTTTTACTTCCAATAAAGAACGAAGGAAGATAGAAAATACACAATGCGTCACCCGTATGTACACTTATTGTTATTCCATGCAATAATGCAAAAATATTGTGAGTTTCTTGTACGAATAGAGCACCCAGGAACGCCAACTAAAGGATCTGTTTGCAAAATATTTACTTCAGCTGGTGGAAACCGATCTCTTGTATCTCGTTGACCCAACTGCCCCTTTGGAGGCTAGAATGCAACAGATGCGACATTGCCGGACAAGTATACTTTTTATTTATTCACACTAAATTTTATTACACTTCAATCGATTTCCAAGCATTGGCCACTTCCTCCCGTGTGGAGGCATCATGACGAATAGACACAGTCTCTGCCCTTAAAACTACTGGGACACTTGAATTTAAATATATATTCTCTGAAGCCTATGATACAGAATGTACTTTAATGAGGAGCAAACAAATCTTGATTAATATGTTTACAATCTATCGCAAATAATTGATTGTTTCCGACGTAAATTTATGGATTCGATTCATATTGGGAATAAAAGTAGTAGCTTTGTGATTCCACTGAAAATTTATTGCTGGCCTTGACTGCGTTACTGGTGAATTTGATATAATTGATGGTTTCCGGCATGACTTTATGGAATCGGTTCCTATTGGAATTTTCACTGCAATCGCACACTTACAGTTTTTCATTTCCAATAAATCTATTGCAGAATTTTCATGTTAAAGTACATGAAAAAATGATATAATTCAATATAATATTGCAGATCTGCACCTGATTAGATCAAAAACACGATTGCAAGGAAAACGAATTACATGCTGTAAATCGCACGGATAATAATTGTTCTGAGGTGAAATCACATGCTCCAGAAAACTCAATTTCTGCGGGCATTATTATTGTCCGCGATGTAAGTCTCAAAATTTCAACGCCGTATTGTTGCCACAATTTGTTATTCTCGAAAAATGGTCATACTCCTTCTTGTTTCCACATTTGAAACCATAATTGAAAGAAAAGCTTTGAAGCAACATCCCTTGTCATGAAATAATTAGGCTTTTCACAAGCATTTGAGCTTAGTACTAGATGAACTATGCCATCAACTACCAAACCAAATTTAGTTAGAATTAATCCCTGTTTTCACGTTTTCTTTAAATGTATAACAATTAAAAATCCGCCGATTTTGGCCATATTGCTTTTGAATCGTTCTGCACACGAATAAGCTCGGCGTGGTGCCAATTTTCCGATTCATTCAACCCGGGACCTGACTTTTAATGGAGGAATAAGACGACTTCTTCCCCTTTGCAATAAAATGCCCCAAGATAAGAGGAATGGAAATGAGTCATGGCGGCACTCATCATGCGTGCTAATGACTAAACTGGAAAATAGTTTTTAGATTGAAGTTTAGATGACCGACTACTAAAGATTACTCTTTCATATTGGTTCATAAAAAACTATAAGAGATTAATATCCCTAAGGCAATTACTTTTTCACAAAAATTGACGCATCAGTTAAACAATGTTTACCGATAATAAACATTTAAAGATTATCTACTTTTATTTTTATATCCCTAGTTCAAGTCATATGGGAATAAAAGATAACGAATAAATAAATACGCATAGATATACACAAGATAATAAAATATATATATATATATATATATATATATATATATATATATATAAACATTTATATATTATTAGGTAATCTACCGGTTAAGGTAGGTTTTTGGATGGACATAATTACTAATTAATTAATTTGTGACCCCTAGCAAAACACAACATCCTACTCTACATCAGGTCCCTCTTCACCTCTGAGTACTTTCTTCCTCCCTTCATCCCGTCCAACATCCCTCTCCTGTTCCTTCCCTTTCGTCTTTTGCCCAACATTCTCCCCTCTATCACAGTCTTCAACATCCCACTGCCGGTAAACACCCCTTCATCCACCTTTCCTGCCTCCATCGGATTTCTCCCAACAAACCCCTCTCTTCGCCCACCGTACCTCCATCTTACATCCTTCCTCATTTGTTTTCTTCTCTGTCCATTTCACCTTTTCCATTCTTCTCCACACCCACATTTCAAAAGCCTCCAGTCTACGTGTATCCTCCTGCTTCAATGACCACGTTTCCGCGCCGTACATAGTTACGCTCCATTTCAAAGTTTTTACGAGTTTTTCTTAACACCATTGCACAACGTCCCTGTCATCAATTCCCTCCTCCTTGTGAAAACCTCTTTGCCTAGCGCAATTCTTCTCCTTACGTCCCTACTACTTTGACCGTGTTGGTCGAAAACACTACCCAGATACGTAAACTGTTCTACCTGCTCTAGTTTTTGCCCTCCTATTTTAATGTTTAGCGTAGCCTTTTTCTTTCTAGAAAATCGCATAACCTTTGTTTTATTAATATTCATTCTCATCCCATACCTGTCGCACTGAATTTCGAATTCACTCAGCAATGCTTGCAACCCCTTGGCTGACTGACAACCTTAAGTTTGGTTATCAGCAAACCTAACTGATTTTACGAATTCCCCGCCCACTTTCATTCCTACCTCGAGTTCTTTCCATGCCTCTTTAATCATTTCCTCTGCATACAGGTTGAACAGCAACGGTGATAATGGGCAACCCTGCCTTACACCTCTTCCTAACACTCCCCGTTCCCCACCCGCACCTGAGCAGTGAGACATGTACAGGTTGCGGATTAGCCTCCTGCCCCTCCAATCAATTCCTATTTTCTGCAATATACTCATTAGTTTTCCCCAATTCACTCTATCAAATGCTTTTTCGAAATCTACGAAACAGGCAAATACATCCTGGTTATGTTCTATATTCCTCTGGATTAATAATCTCATTACTGCAGTGGTATCACGCGTACCTCTCCCCTTCCTAAACCCAAACTGACCATCCCCTAAGTAATCATTTGCCCTACTCTCTATCCTTTTGTTTATGATCTTGAGAACAACTTTAGCTGCGTGGGATATCGAACTTATTGTCCTAAAGTCGGGTCTCACAAAGACGTCCGGCCAGATTCCTTCCTCATAGATCAGCCCGAATCAGCCCATGTAGCCTCTTCCTCCCATATTTCCCTAAATATTTCAGTAGTTCCGCAGAAATGTTATCCACCCCCACGGCCGTATTTAGCTTCATCTCCCTTAATGCCCTTTTTCCTCATCATCCAGTATGCCTGTGCCTACGCTATCTTCCTCTACATCTAGTTCCATTTTTCTGTCTAACTTTGTCGAAGTTCTTTACCATACAGTTCTTCTATATATTCCTTTCATCTGTCTTGGATCTTTCCTGTGTCAACTATTACCTTACCCGCCTTATCTCTAACTGTTAGCATAGATCTCCCTTTCTTACTGCCCGATATATTTTTAACTTTGCTGTACAGCGCACCGATTTCACCCTTCCTCTGTAGACTTTCCATTACCTCGCGCTGCGTCTTCCACCATGCTTCTTTTGCTTTATTTGTTGCCCGCCTCAATTTATTGTTTGACTCCTTGTACTTTAATTTGCGAATCTCTTTATTTACATTCTTCCATTTTCGCCGCTCATCCATCTTTGTAATCATTTCATCTGTGATCCATGGTTTCCTAGTCCTTTTAGCGTTAACGGTTCCAATAGTGTCTTTTGTGGCTTTCGATAACCCTTTCTTGATATATTCCCATTTTTCTTCGTTAGTACTTAGCTCTTTACCATCCTCCATGATTTCCTCTAACGCCTGTTTTTATTCTTTCCTTTTCAAACATTTAATGCTTCTACATTCCATTTTATAACTCGCCACCCCTGCCTCATCTTTTTGAAACGGACGCTACATCTCATAAAAACTAAATTGTGGTCAGAGTCCGCATTCGCTCCCGGGAAGCTGTGCGAATTTATCACACTGTTCCTAAACCTGTATCTAAGTATATAATCTAGCTTATACCTTTCTGAGTCACCTGGCATTTTATATGTATACCTCTTTATATATATGTGCGTCTTTTGTGGTGTCTAAACCAGGTGTTGGGGATGACTAGCCCCTGTCTCTTGCAGAACTCAACTGCTTTCTCCCCGCGGTAATTCCTCGGGCCTAAACCGTCGTCCTCCACCTCATCACCATCTCTTCCTACACCTACCGTCGCATTCAAATCCCCCATCACTATCAAATGTTTGCCTGCAGGAACACACGCAATTATGTCCTCTAACTGATCGTATATCCTATCGACCTCTTTTTCCTTATGGTTGCTCGGTGGCATGTATACCTGAATAATAAGCAAGTTCGTCGGTTCTGCTTTTATTTATATTAGTAATAATCTATCCGTTACCTGCTCTATGTCGACAGCGCTTCTTCCTACCTCTTCATTTAATACTATGGCACCCCTCGTTGGCTCTCGTCCCCGCCGCTGTATATTATTCTATAATTATCACTCCAGTAATCCCCGCTATCCTTCCATCTCACCTCCCAAAGACCTAAAATATCTACTTTTTTCCCTTTCCATCTCTCGCTTAACATTCTCCAATTTCCTTGTCCTCATCATTGTCCTAACATTCTACGTTCCTATTCTCACTTATTTGGTCGTCTTTTCCTGCGTCTTCTGTCCTGCTGCTGCTAATTTTCCCTTGCAAGGGTTTCGTGGGATGACGACCGCGGAAGCCTTGCCTTCCCCGCTGCCGGGTGGGACACACGGCCGATTGGGCCGAGCCCCGTAGTTGCCTGGACTCAAAATCTCTGCATTGTCCATCACATTTATGATGGGAATGATAATTGAGGTGGTTTCGCGTTGCCTTCCTCAATAGTGATTTTAACGTGACACCATCACGTACTGGCCGCCACACTGAGGTCAAACGCCATTGCAGCCGCCTCACTGAGGAACAGACTACCTGCAGACAGCTGCGTGGACTACCTTTCGTCTGGCTCCTAACCTTCGACCTATCTGGCATGGTTGACCCTACCAGGAGCAATTATTATTACTCCCGCCAGCACAGCTCCAGGGGTCATCGGAACGCACAAGCCCTTCCACCACGTCAAGGTTGTAGTCCGGGGAGGGGATATATACATATGTATATACATATAAATGTATATATATATATATACACATATATTATTCAAAGTCGTAGATCGTGTTAGTTAGCATTTATAACTCGAGAACGGCTTAACCGATTTTAAAAATGTTTGATTTTTTTCGATAAGACTCATTCCAGAATAGCAGAATAACCATTTAAATATCGTAGAAATATTGAATCGTAAAATATCGTATCGTATCGTCGATTTTATTGATATTTGTTTTTTGGGATTCGTCTCAACCCATAATAGCAAAATAACCATTAAAATATCGTTTATGTATCTTATCGTAATATCGTATCGTAAAATATGGAATCGTTGATTTTAATGACATCTGATTTTTTTGGATATCCCATCCAATCCAAGTGACCCGTGGCTAAGACTCATTCCAGAATAGCAGAATAACCATTTAATTATCGTAGAAATATTGAATCGTAAAATATCGTATCGTATCGTCGATTTTATTGATATTTGTTTTTTGGGATTCGTCTCAACCCATAATAGCAAAATAACCATTAAAATATCGTTTATGTATCTTATCGTAATATCTTATCGTAAAATATCGAATCGTTGATTTTAATGACATTTGATTTTTTGGGATATCCCATCCTGATCCAAGTGACCCGTGGAACCAATGCAAGTATAACATGTCCAAAGATATTTTACATCGAATCGTGTAGAAATCTCGACATTGAGGTAAATTAGAAGATGCATAACCAGGCTTTGCTGTCGTTTGAAGACATGTTACTATGCCATGTGCCGCAGTTTATTTATGAAGTTAGGAATGCCAGCTCCAGATCGTGAAATGAACGACGCGTTTAATAGTGAATTGGAACGTTAACGTGAATATGATCGACATGAATTAAACCAATTAGTTCATAGGAATGTATTCCTGCTGATCCCCCAACAGAAGGAAGTATATGATACAATAATGAGGGCAATTGATGATGGAAGTGTTGGCTTATTTTTCCTGGATGCCCCTGGTGGAAAAGGGAAGACATTCTTCACACCATTGCTTTTGGCCACTGTTCGTGTGAAATCGGACTTGGCGGTAGCAGTTGCTCCTTCTGCCATAGCGGCCACATAGTTGGAAGGATGCCGTACGGCTCATTCAGCGTTCAAGTTTCCATTAAACCTAGAACATTTTGAACAAGTGACGTGTAACGTTTAGAAATAGCCCGCAATTGGCAAAATGTTAGCAGTGTTTAAAATCACCAAGTGGGACGAATGCACGATGGCGCTCAAACGCGCATTCGAAGCTCTTCACCGGACTTCCAAAGATCTGCTCAATGACTCGAGATACTCTGGTACCGCAATGATTCGACTGTCTGGCGATTTCCGCCAAACACTGCCAGTCATTCCAAGATCGACTGCTGCCAACGAAATAAAGGCTTGCCTCAAATCATCAAATCTGTGGCGCTATATGAGGAAACTTAAACTGAAAACAACCGAGTTGCATTCCTGAACGAACCATCTGCTGAAGATTTCTCCAATCAATTGTTGACAATCGGTGAGGGCCGTGTTCCTGTCGATTAATCGAGCGGATTGATTTCACTTCCTCGGATTTAAGCAATTTCGTTTCATTGAAGAATGAGCTCATCACCAAACTGTTCCCGAACATCATTGATGACCACAAAAATCACAAATGGTTTAGTGAGCGAGCACTTTTGGGAGCTAGAGACAAAGATTTGGACGACTTAAACTTTGTAATTCCATATCAAATCGTTGGTTCTCTGCATTCATTCAAATCTATTGGCTGTGTAACAAACAAATCACAACGAAATCACAAACTATCCTTTTGAATTTTTTAACTCCTTGAACGTGCCTGGCTTACCACTACACAATTTACAGCTCAAGGTTGACTCAGTGGCCACGACGCTTCAAAACCTAAGCCAACCAAAACAATGAAATGGAACGCGTTTAGTAAAAAAAACTGATGATCTATGTGATTCACGCGACTATACTTTAAAAAATTTCAAAGATGACGAAGTTCTCGTTCCGAGGGCTTCCATGATCTCAAACGATATGCCCTTCGAGTTTAAATAAATTCATTTTCCAAATTGGGGTTGCATCCGCGATGAGGATTAACAAATCACAAGGCCAATCGTTGACTATTTGTGGTCTGAATCTAGAAATCCCATGTTTTTTCATGGCCAATTATATATGTCATGTTCAGGAGTTGGTACACCATCAGCTTTATTTGTTCTTGCGCATGATAACAAAACGAAAAATGTTGTATATCAGAAGGTGCTTGACTCAAGAGAATAATGCGAATGTATAATAGATCGAATAAAGAAAATGTCTTTCTGAAGAGCCATTGTAATACTTATTAATGTAGTTTTATTGATTTTTCCATATGTTATTGCAACAAATCAAATATTATTAAAATTGCTCCAGCCGTTCTTGATTTATAAATGGAGTGGATAGAGTGTTATTGATTGTTAGGCGGTACGAAGTTCGCCGTGTAAGCTAGTATATATATATATACATATGTATATATATATATATATATATATATATATATATATATATATATATATATATATATATATATATATATATATATATATATAATTATATATATACTATATATATATATATATATAAAAGTGTATAGAAAATCGCACCCAAAAGTGGTAGGACTGATTTTTTTACAAGAATTTTATTGACGATATACTTACCTCGACTTAATAATCTTCAAAGTATGCTCCTTGAGCTGCTACAAACTTAGTATAATGTTGCTCTCATTCCCCGTACGCCCGCTGGAAATTTTCTTTGGGGATGCTGTTGATGACCCTCGTCGAAGCCTTTTGAACGGCCTTTATCGAGTCAAAACGTCGTCCCTTGAGCTGTCTTTTCATCAGGGGGAAGATGAAGAAGTCCGGTGGTGCCAGATAGGGAGAATAGGGCAGGTGCGGCAACGTGGCAACGCCGTATTTGGCCAGGAGCTGTCTGACGACGACCGCGCCATGGAAAAATTTTCGGCACCATCTTGACGCACAACTTGCGCATGGCCAAATCCTGTGAAATAATGCGTTGGACGTTGGATGCAGACAAACCCAACTGGTCTGCAATTTCTTCACTGGTTAGGCGTCGGTCTGTGTTCAGCAGTGTCCTCACTCTGTGAGTCTCGTGTCGGTTCTTGCCGTCGACGGCCGTCCGGAGCGATGGTCGTCTTCAACGAGCTCCCTACCCTCTTTAAACACCTTGTGCCACTCAAATACTGTGGAACGGCTTAAGGCAGTGTCCCCATAAGCCTGCTTGATCATATCGAGGGTCTCAGTTACCGTCATCCCGAGTTTCACACAAAACTTCACGGAATAACGTTGCTCTAAATTCAGATTCATTTTGCTTTTCGACACGGACAAAAAACTTGCTTCACCAAAAGCGGTGACCTCAGTCAACCCGCAGGCGACTGAGGTTGGTGTTGGTCTGTTGCTAAGAGCCCCCTCCACCTTACCTTGCCAGGCAGACCTCCCTCCCCCGCTCCGGTTGCGCCAGAGAAAATCAGTCCTACCACTTTTGGGTGCATCCCTGTATATATACATATGTATGTATGTATGTATATATATTTATATATGTTAGTGTATATATACATATGTATGTATATATATATATATATATATATATATATATATATATATATATATATATATATATATATTTATATATATATATATATATATATATATATATGTGTGTATCTATATATATATATATATTTATATATATATATATGAATAAGATGAGGGTACATAAATATCCAAAAATGCTTTAAATTACCAAGGATCATGCAGAAAAATGAAATTTCGCATTCAATAATTTAAAATATTAAAAAGCGTCGCTGGTTAGTATTTTTGAGCAGACATTAAGAAAGGTAGTTTATCTTCATAAAAGATTGATTTCAACGAGAATTTACCTTTTTAGAGGTACTATATGCCCAATATAGCCCTTATACAGGAATTATAGTTGAAAGAGAACTAATCTTTAAAATTCTTTAGGCTATCACGTAAAAGCTCAACTATTAAATCGCAATAAAAAAAACTATTCCTTCAAGAATTTTTCGTCGCAGAAAACCTACATATTAATGCTGTTACTGCGGCGAAAAAAATTAATGTAAAGCAGCAAAACTTGAAATAAATCGGAAAGGTACAATGAGGGATCCGGGGAAAAAACATATCTTTCCCGCTTAGCTTTTACGGTCATCCTAGTTTTTCAAAGGCGACAATTTGGGAATAAATAATTCAGCTACTCGGATAATACACTCCGACGATAAA
Organism: Hetaerina americana; assembly: GCF_022747635.1. Lineage (NCBI taxonomy): Eukaryota > Metazoa > Arthropoda > Insecta > Odonata > Calopterygidae > Hetaerina > Hetaerina americana. The sequence continues at coordinate 215,563 of NW_027287450.1, read as the reverse complement.
GGCGGAGTATTACCCACGATGGGCCCCAGGACAATCTCATCACCCCTGACCTCATTCGTCTTAATGTTTATGCAATATAGAAGTCCACAGCATGATCTCAAATGGGGTCGATAGTAAACTTGAAATTTGAATTGATATAGCAAAACTCCCAAGTTCATCCATTCATCGAGGGTCTAAGTGTAACCATATTTTCTGCCCAGAAAATACTTAAAGGTGAATCATCGCCAAATATGTACCGATGACACTTCTCCCCAGCAGCTTCCTTTCGCCTTCCGTGTGATGCATATTGTGCGTAGGAATGCTTAAGAGGACCGTTAATGCCCTTTATTTGAAAACCGTTGAAATGAGGTGATCAAATTCTAAATACAAAATCATGATATAATGAAATAATTGGAAATGTCATTGCCTACTAATACCTGTGCTTATCTTATGTGGGATGCCAAGTAGAGTATGACGTTAGACAATGCGAAACAAGGCTTGTCTACACCAGGTCCCCAGGCTAGGTCAAATTGGTTTCGATGCACGCACCGGGAAAGCCTTCGCCCAACTGAATTTGCGCCCTGATGTCTCCCGTTCCTACGCCCACATCAATCAGACCTCGAGCCAATTCCAGGAACCCAGGAACGCAGTCAGGAAATCAATATTTATGATGCTACTTTCCTAAGCTTCCAACAGGTGCATTTAAACAGTCTAGGAAATTCCCGGGGACATAATATGCTGAAATCAACGTTTTCGGGATTAGAGATACATAAATACAAATAATGACGGGCATATTAAACACCAACGTGACGAGCAAGCAGTTCGGCAAAATAGCCTTGTTTATGGATAGTTCAATTAAATGAGTCATAGAGGAATTCAACTGAAAACTTGGTCAAATTGACGATAGTTAGCATTGTAATACACAATCAGTTACCCTGCCACCCAAAAGGAATCATGCCCTAAGGCTTTGACAACATTTATGCAGCAGAAACATTGAGCTACATGAAGATAGAGCACGTCAGTTGGGATAGGTCAGTGCGTGCATGGCCATAAAGTACAAACATCGAAAGCTTTGTGCTCCTTCGCAAATGAAACATGGATGAAGCAGCGACACCAAGTCAAACACGTGAAATGTGTTACCTGATAACGGGAAATGACACGTAAAATAATATATTTCGCTCCGAAATAAGAGAGAGAATCCATCCCGCACCTTCCTCAACGACTGGTCCCCGTTGTTGCTCTAGACGACTGGCGGCAGAAGCGCCACCCGAGACATCTCATGTGAATCCCAGTCTGCCTCCCCTTCCACGAGATGCCACGGGTCCTCGCGCAGGCGCAGAATTTGACGGCCGGGCGGAGTGACGGCCAACAATAGCCTTTTGTTTTAGCCTTAACAATTTGTCTTCGGCAATAATAGCCTCGTTTTTGGATAGTTCAATTAAATGAGTCATAAAGGAATTCAAGTCAAAACTTGGTCAAATTGACGATAGTTAGCATTTTAATACACAATCAGTCTCCCTGCCACCCAAAAGGAATTATGCCTTGTGGCTTTGAAAACATTTATGCCGCAGAAACATTGAGCTACATGAAGATAGGGCACGTCAGTTGGGATAGGTCAGTGCGTGCATGGCCATATAGTACAACCATCGAAAGCTCCTTCAAAAATGAAACATGGATGAAGCAGCGACACCAAGTGAAACACGTGAAATGTGTTACCTGATAACGGGAAATGACACGTCAAATAATATATTTCGCTCCGAAATAAGAGAGAGAATCCATCCCGCACCTTCCTCAACGACTGGTCCCCGTTGTTGTTCTAGACGACTGGCGGCAGAAGCGCCACCCGAGACATCTCATGTGAAGCCCAGTCTGCCTCCCCTCCCACGAGATGCCACGGGTCCTCGCGCAGGCGCTGAATTTGACGGCCGGGTGGATTGACGCGCAACAGTCCGTTAAGGCCTTACATAGACACACATAGCCCAATTTTTTCTTCAAAATAAAAGAACTATTTTTCATTTTTAGCCTCGGTGCAATGTGATACGATATTTTCGATAGGATTCCACGATAAGATACTTCTACGATATTTTAATGGTATTCCTGCCATTCTTGGCTGACATAAATTGAAAAAACAAAATGTAATTCAAATCGACGTTACGATACGATTTTTTACGATGCGATACATTCACAATATTTTAATGGTTATTCTGTTATTCTGGGCTGAGTTGTATCGAAAAAATTAAGCATCATTAAAATCAGTACAGCCGATATCGTGTTAAAAATGGTGTACCTAACACGATTTACGACTTTGTTTGTATATATACGATAATATTGCAGATTTACATTTGAATAAATCGAAAACATGATTATTAGCAAAACGAATTACATGCCTTAAACCGCACGGATAATAATTGTTCTGAGGTGAAATCACATGCGCCAGACAACTCAATTGCTGTGGACATTATTTTAGTCCGCGATGTAAGTCCCAAAAATTCAACGCCGTATTGTTGCTACAATTTGGTATTCTCGAAAAATGGTCATATTCCTCCTTGTCACAAGAAGAGAATCATATAGCCAATAAAAATAATTAAGAAGAACTCAATACCGGTATTTCGGTCACCTGGTGACCATCTACGGGGAGAATCAAATGGGGCCTTGAATTTGGAAGGCTATGCACTTGGCACTGTCCAAAGGCAAGTTCACTTGACTTTGGACAGTGCCTAGATAGACTCAGCATAGATTCTCTCAATTCCTTCATCTTCCAACTCAATGATTCCTCATATCTCTCTTTCACCTCGACCATTTCATCCTCTCAGATTACCTTCCTCGATGTTAATATTTCCCTCAGTAACAACAAATTCCTTACCTCTGTTCACACCAATCCTACTAATAAGCAGCAATACCTTCATTGCAGCAGTTGTCACCCCTCCCATACCAAGCGCTCCCTCCCTTACTCTCTCTCTCTATCCGCGGTCACCGCATTTGCAACCATCCCTTAACAAATACCTTAACAACCTTCACCACTCCCTCCTCCAACGAGGATACCCTGATTCTCTCCTCCATAAAAAAATACTTAAACACTCCTACACCCCCAAGCCTGCCTCAACCACAGACTCCCAGCCTCTCTCAATCTGTACTACCTACTTCCCAGGCATTCCGTCTCGCAAATTCATCCTCAAAGACCTATTCCCCATCCTCAAAAATCACAACACTTCCTCCAACCTTCTTCCCAATTGCCCCTCTGTCACCTTCAAACGTCCCGCCAACCTAGCAGATATCCTCAAATCCACCAGGCCACTCTCAAAATCCCCTCACACCCCCAGAGCCATACCCACTCCATGTCATCGAGCAAGCTGCAAAACCTGCCTTATTTTCACCACTCCACCCCACTCCATCCCACCATTTAACTCTCTCCCGCCCTTCCCCTATTCCTCTTGCACTTCCAAGAATATTGTTTATCTTCTTACCTGTAAACTCTGCCCGTCCTTTTAAATAGGCCAATGTTCCACACCACTTAACATTAGGATTAATAACCACCGCGTCTCGTGCAATCCCTCCTCCCCGTCCGCGGGTCTCCCCATCCCTAAACATGCTTCCCATCATAATACCCCTTTCAACCAGTGTTACAATGTTTCCGTCCTGGCGTCCCTTCCCACATCCGATAACCCTATAGAATTAAAAACTCTTGAAATGGCATTCATTTACATCTGTATGGCCTATCAGCATCCGGGCCTCATTGTCGTTCACTGATGGGAGTGGCCTAAAATTGTTACTTTGTGGAAGCAAAGCATATCGAGGGGTGGACACTGTGTTTTTCCGAATGAGTTTTGGTGTACGTGGCCTTTGTTTTGACTTGCGAGGTCTTTATCAATACTTTGTAGGTTGAAACATAAGTCTCGTATGTTGCAATAGTTGCGGTGAGCATGTTGTTCTATTTTCCGATGTTGTGTCAATTCCACCACTTCCCTCTCCCTTTCCTCTCCCCAACCATTCCTTTCACCCCTCCTTCGCCTCCCGTTCTCCCCTTCCTCTGGCCCCCTTCCCTTTCTCTCGCACCCCTCACCTCTAGAATTCCAGCAGTCTTTACTTCTATATCTTCAGATGAAGACGGATTGTTTCCGTCGAAATATCAAAAAAATACGTGTCAGTGTTCTTCTTTTTTTTGTGTTTCTATATTGTGTGTTACTGTGTATTATATATATATATATATATATATATATATATATATATATATATATATCCCTCCCCGGACTACAACCTTGACGTGGTGGAAGGGCTTGTGCGTTCCGATGACCCCTAGAGCTGTGCTGGCGGGAGTAATAATTATTGCTCCTAGTAGGGTCACCCATGCCAGAAAGGTTGAAGGTTAGGAGCCAGACGAAAGGTAGTCCACGCAGCGTCTGTTCCTCAGTGAGGCGGCTGCAATGGCGTCAGACCCCAGTGGGGCGGCCAGTAAGTGATGGTGTTACGTTAAAAACACTATTGAGGAAGGCAACGGGAAACCACCTCAATTATCATTCCCAAGATTTAAATGATGGGAAAAACAGAGATTTTGAGTCCTGGCAACTACGGGGCTCGGCCCAATCGGCCGTGTGTCGTGCCCGGCAGCGGGGGAGGCAAGGCTTCCGCGGTCGTCATCCCACGAAACACTTGCAAGGGAAAACCGACAGCAGCAGGACCGAACACGCAGGAGAAGAAGACCACATTAGTTAGAATAAGAAGGTGTAATTTTAGGACAATGATGAGGACAGGAAAATTGGAGAATATTATGCCAGAGATGGAAAGGGGAAATATAGATATCTTAGTTCTATGCGAGGTGAGATGGAAAGATAGCGGGGATTACTGGAGTGATAAGTATAGAATAGTATACAGCGGTGGGGACGAGAGCCAACGAGGGGTGGCCAAAGTATTAAATGAAGAGGTAGGAAGAAGCGTTATCAGCATAGAGCTAGTGACGGATAGAATACTACTAGTGGAGATAAAAGCAGAACCGACGAACTTAGTTATTATTCAGGTATACATGCCACCGAGCAACCATAAAGAAGAAGAGGTCGATAGGATATACGATCAGTTAGAGGACATGATCGCGTGTGTCACCGCAGGGAAACATTTGATAGTGATGGGGGATTTGAATGCGACGATAGGTGAAGGAAGAGATGGTGACGAGGTGGGGGACTACGGTTTAGGCACGAGGAATGACCGCGGGGAGGAAGCAGTTGAGTTCTGCAGGAGACAGGGGCTAGTCATCACCAACACCTGGTTTAGGCACCACAAAAGACGCAGGTATACATGGAAAATGCCAGGTGACTCAGGAAGATATCAGCTAGATTATATCCTGGTTAGACACAGTTTTAGGAACAGTGTGATAAATTCGCACAGCTTCCCGGGAGCGGATGCGGACTCAGACCACAATTTAGTTGTTATGAAATGTAGCGTACGTTTCAAAAAGATAAGGCAGGGGCGGCGAGTTAGAAAATGGAATGTAGAAGCATTAAAAGGGTTGAAAAGGAAGGAATACAAACAGGCGGTAAAGAAAATCATGGAGGATGGTAAAGGGCTTAGTACTATCGAAGAAAAATGGGAAATGATCAAAAAAGGGTTGTCTAAAGCCGCAAAAGACACTATTGGATCCGTTAACGCTAAAAGGACTAGGAAACCATGGATCACGGATGAGATGATTACAAAGATGGATGAGCGGCGAAAATGTAAGAATGTAAATACAGAATTAGGCAAAATGAAGTACAAAGAATTGAACAATAAATTGAGGCGGGCAACAAATAAGGCAAAAGACGCATGGTGGAAGACGCAGTGCGAGGATATGGAAAGTCTGCAGAGGAAGGGTGAAATCGGTGCGCTGTACAGCAAAGTTAAATCGTTATCGGGAAGTAAGAAAGGAAGAGCTATGCTAACAGTTAGAGATAAGGCGGGTAAGGTAATAGTTGACGCAGGAAAGATCCAAGAGAGATGGAAGGAGTATATAGAAAAACTGTATAGTAAAGAACTCAGACCAACAAAGTTAGACATTGAAAAAGAAAATGACGTAGAGGAAGACAGCTTAGGTCCAGGCATACTAGACAATAAGATAGAAAGGGCATTAAGGGAGATGAAACTAAATAAGGCCGTGGGGGTAGATAACATTCCCGTGGAACTTTTAAAATGCTTAGGAAAATGTGGGAGGAAGAGGCTATACGGGCTGATCCGTAGCATTTATGAGGAGGGAATCTGGCCGGAAGACTTTGTGAGAGCAGTTTTAGTTCCGATTCCGAAAAAGGTAAAGGCCACGTAATGTGAGGACTATAGGACAATTAGTTTGATATCCCACGCAGCTAAAGTTGTTCTCAAAAGGATAGAGAGTAGGGTAAATGATTACTTACGGGATGGTCAGTTTGGGTTTAGGAAGGGGAGAGGTACGCGTGATATAACTGCAGTAATGAGATTGTTAATCGAGAGGAATATAGAACACAACCAGGATGTATTTGCCTGTTTCGTAGCTTTCGAAAAAGCATTTGATAGAGTGAATTGGGGAAAATTAATGAGTATATTGCAGAAAATAGGAATTGATTCGAGGGAAAGGGGGCTAATCCGCAACCGGTACATGTTTCACTGCTCAGGTGCGGGTGGGGAACGGGGAATGTTAGGAAGAGGTGTAAGGCAGGCAGTTATCACCGTTGCTGTTCAACCTGTATGCAGAGGAAATGATTAAAGAGGCATGGAAAGAACTCGAGGTAGGAATGAAAGTGGGCGGGGAATTCGTAAAATCAGTTAGGTTTGCTGATGACCAAGCTTTAGTTTGTCAGTCAGCCAAGGGGCTGCAAGCATTGCTGAGTGAATTGGAAATTCAGTGCGACAGGTATGGGATGAGAATCAACATTAATAAAACAAAGGTTATGCGATTTTCTAGAAAGAAAAAGGGCAAGCTTAACATTAAAATAGGAGGGCAAAAACTAGAGCAGGTAGAACAGTTTACGTATCTCGGTAGTGTTTTCGACCAACACGGTCAAAGTAGTAGGGACGTAAGGAGAAGAATTGTGCTAGGCAAAGAGGCTTTCACGAGGAGGAGGGAGTTGATGACGGGGACTTTGAGTAGGGATGTTAAGAAAAGACTCGTAAAAACTTTGATATGGAGCGTAGCTATGTACGGCGCGGAAACGTGGTCATTGAAGCAGGAGGATAGACGTAGACTGGAGGCTTTTGAAATGTGGGTGTGGAGAAGAATGGAGAAGGTGAAATGGACAGAGAAGAAAACAAATGAAGTGGAAGTACTTGGTATGGTTGGCGAAGAGAGGGGTTTGTTGGGAGCAATCCTATGGAGGCAGGAAAAGTGGATGAAGAGGGTGTTGACCGGCAGTGGGATGTTGAAGACTGTGATAGAGGGTAGAATGTTGGGCAAAAGAGGAAAGGGAAGGAACAGGATAGGGATATTGGACGGGATGAAGGGAGGTAGAAAGTACTCAGAGATGAAGAGGGACTTGATATAGAGTAGGATGATGGATTTTGTGTTTTGTTAGGAGTAATAAAATATTTGTTTGGTAGTTGTGTCCATCGAAAAACCTACCTTAACCGGTAGATTACCTTAAAAAAAAATATATATATATATATATGAACAAGATGAGAGTATCTATAAATAAAAAAACGCTTTAAATTACCCAAGATCGATTAAAAAATATAACTCTTGTGCGAAAGAGCATAAGAGAGCTAATCTCGATAATACTTAAGGCTGACTCGTACAAATTCCACCATCTAAACGCAATAAAAATACTATTTTTTCCAGCATTTTGCTTAGTAGCACACCTGTATATTATTATTGTTTCTGTGGCGTGAAATTGATTGCTCTTCTAAAAAATTACAAAAACATTAAGTGCACCTTCAAAAGGTTTTTGGGTTTTTTCAAAAGGAGTGAGAAGTGAAAACGACACCATTCATGTAATGCACTCAACATCCAATTTCATACTGTACCGGCACGAAATCTTCAGCTACGTGGAGATAGGGCACGCCATTTGAGATAGGCCAGTGCGGGCTAGACCATTAAGTAAAAACATCGAAAGCTTTATCCTTTAAAAACGAAAATGGATGAAGCGGCGACACCAAGTTAAACGCGTGATATACAGGTATTTTACCTGATATTGAGAAATTACATTGATTGATGACCTTTCTCAACGACTGATCCCCATTGCTGCACGAGACGACTGTCGGGGAAGGCGCCACCCCAGACATCTCATGTGAATCCCAGTCTGCCTCTCCGTCCACGAGATGCCACGGGTCCACGCGCAGGCGCAGAATTTGACGGCCGCGTGGATTGACACCCAACAGTCCGTTAAGGCCTTACATAGGCGCACATAGTAGATTTTTTTTCTTTTAAAATAAAAGAACTATTTTTCATTTACTGCCTCGGTGCTGTAAAATTACAAGTTGAACTGAAGGCTATCCTACAAATTTAAATATTTTGTCTTTTGCCTGCTACCATGCAACCTAATTACTTTACCATAGTGATGGACTCTGAAAGTGTTTTTCCTTCGATTGAAAATCTATATGGTGGTAAATATTTTAGACCGAGAACGAATCATGAATAAAAAAGGCAATACTATTTCTATACGTTTTTTAAAATATTTAAAGAATAATGCCCCTTGTTTTTCCTGTTTGTTAATTTGTAGATGAAGCTAGTAATGTTTTGACACACAGTAATACTCTGGGAAACTACATTCAAAGGTTCAACAGGAAAAAATCGTAGAGAAATGTTAAACGTAAATGTTTTCTTCAAGATTTGAGTTTGTGCGTACTTATAATATTCGCATCAATAAAATATTATCTAACATGAATTATTGGCACTTCGGATGCCCTTACGAAATCATTACGCTTTAAGCTGAACTTTTTATCGGTCGAGTCCACTGGATGACTCTAAAATTCCTCCATGGCGATTTCTATTTTTTTTGCCTACAATTGAATAAATACTATAATTTTACATATAATGATTCATTTTACTAATGTTCATTTGCTAAACATTTCTCCGACATTATTTCTCCGGGTTCTAGTAGTTTTTAGGGGAGGCGACCGACTAAGCTAAGGTCATTTGCGCCATAGGGGATGGACAGGAAAGGATGAAGGGTGGAGAGAAACCCGACGTCAGCATCAGCCTTAGATAGGTTTTAACAGAGCAAGACGACAGATTCATTTCCATCAAAATACAATCCAGGCACAATGTGAGAGTGGCGGAAGAGGAGCAATGGATATGTCTTCGGTTTCCTCCGTCTCTCCCGACATTTTCTTCGCGTGTAGTAAAAGAAGGATTTGATAGGAATGATTTCATTGAAATTCATTGAAAACACTTGAAGACAAAACAGTACCGTATTACCCACTCTGCGCCATAAGGTGGGAATGGAATATGCCTTTAAAACAAGCGTGGAGAGATAAATGAGCATTTGGCGTCATAGGCGTGTAGTCACTCATTTCAAAATAAACAGTGATAGATGGTAAGGATATGGGGGCGAAATCTAAGATATATGACATTAATTAATACTATGTATTTCTAATATTTAAGTTAAAAAAAGATTGCATTTATAGTCTATAACTAAAAATATTCTTCGCATTAAGTAATTTTTTTTCTTCAGAAGCTCACATTCCTATCTTCTAGCAATGAGAGGTGCACACATTTTTTGGCCATTTTATCGTACACTTGATCACTTTTCTGAAATCTAACAGAAAACGTGACTTCAAAAGCATATCATATAACTTCCATAGGGTCGCGGTAGTCCAGGGGGTAGAGCGTTGTACTACTGGCCGGGAGGTCCCGAATTCAATTCACGGGCAAGCCTCTCTGGGCATCTTCAGCTTCACCCAGCATATGTGATTTTTCGGGTACCAGATCTTCCTGGGAAACCATAACTGGTACAGGGAAAGAAACTGGTCCCCCTACCCTGATGTGTGAATTTCACACGCCGTCGGACTTAATACTAAGTGAAATTAACCATCACCCATCAACCCGACCTTCGGGTTTATTACTGTGTTTATGGATTTATAACGTCCAGAATACTATTTGCAACGATGATAATCGAAATGCAAAGCCTCCAACTGCGCCTTTCACATCTATCGTTGCACTTCTTTGTTCTATTTCCAAACCTCTCGAGCGGATCGTTCATACGGTTACAGTGGAGCATCTGACACGGCAAAATTTCTTCGATGAGTATCAGTCGGGCTTTCGTAAGCTCTATAGCACTCAGTCGGCTTTGATAAAGGTAACTGATGATATACGCAAATCCATAGACGCAAAAAAGGTAACAGTTTTAGTCCAATTCGATTTGAGCAAGGCTTTTGATTCAGTAGACCACGGCATACTACTGGAACGTATGAGCAAACTCAAGTTTTCCTACTCTGTCCTTCGCTGGTTTTGCTCCTATCTGTCTAATCGTCAGCAAGCTGTTAAAGATGAAGACGGGAATGTATCTGCTTTCCAACCTGTCCTATGTGGCGTTCCACAGGGGTCAATTCTCGGACCTTTATTATTTACTATTTTTGTAAAAGAACTAGCTGCCATAATAACTCATTGTAAACATCACTTTTATGCTGACGATCTACAAATATATCTTGAGTCCTACCCCTCTGAATTTAACCATGCCATTGACTTGGTCAACAAGGATATCCAACTCATCCGTGAATGGCTGACTGAAAATCGGCTAAATCTGAACCCCAAAAAGACCAAGTCGATAATCTCTGGAAGCACCGCCAATGTACATATGCTGCTCGCAAGTGATCTCTCTAAAATAGTATTCTTTTAAATATTCAAATTGACTACTCATATACAGTGAAAAGCCTAGGAGTTTATCTAAGCAGCACCTTTACCTGGCGCGAGCAAGTAAATGCCATTTCTAATAAAGTTCACAAAATTCTTTACTTAATGAAGCATTTCAGACACCTAATCCCTATAACATTACGCCAGAAGCTTGTTCAAACGTTAGTATTACCACATCTCGACTATTGCTCAGTTGTCTACGCTGATGTGAACAAGGAGCTAAGTAAAAAATTGCAAAGGCTCCAAAATTATTGTTTGCGATTCATCTTTAATATGCGTTTTAATGAACGTGTAACTCCTTACTATAAAATGTTGAATTGGCTAAAACTCGAACAGAGGAGAATGCTTCAAAAGGCCTCACAATTATTTAAAGTTCTGAATTCTAAAACCCCTTCATATTTATATGAAAATTTTATATTCAATTCACTTACGACAAAGAGATCAACCCGCATTCCAAAAACATTCCATCTTCCCAAATACCGCACGGTTATGTATGAAAAGTCATTCAGTATTTCATCCTGTAAACTATGGAACTGCTTGCCCAATAAAGTGAAATTATCCAGGAACACATCCCAATTCAGCAAGAAAATGTTTGAATATCTGTCTACCACACTACCAAAATGACCTATTACTGTTCTATCAGACTAAATATTTAACTATTGTTCTTTGTATTTGTATGTTTGTATTGTACTATATGTTTCGTTCAAATGATGTTAAATTGTGTTTTGTGATTGGTTTAGTTACCTTATTCTATGCATTATGTAAACCTGTTTCACTCCATAGGCTTCAAAACCTCATGTAACATGTATTCTGCTGCAAGGGACTTTGCTCCCAGAGCAATAAAAATTGTTTATTATTATTATTATCGTACAATCTTTTCGTTTCAATTCGTTTTCGAAATATCTATAACGTGACTTTTCTACGCTAGGTCATGACCCGATTATTGGAACAGCGCTACGTCATCAAATTTTGCATGAAACTGTGTAATGCTGGCAAAGAGGCTCATGGCATGCCCGAGGCAGTTTATGGTGATAACGCTATTGGGTAGGTCGGATGTTTTTCAGTGGCACAGGATGTTGCGGGAGGGTAGAGGAGATTTTGAAAGCGCCGAACGTTCAGGAGACCCTTTGACATCAAACAGAACAAAATCTTCCGCGAGGGAAAGACAGTGATTGAAGATTCCGTCCATATACCTTCTGAGGAGCTTGGCATTCCTAACAGTGATGTGTAGTTTCTTTCATTTTCCTCGTTCTACATCAGCTCAAAGAGATAACTGAACAAAAGCTAACTGCATCATCGTTTGCTATGGATTTATTACGAATTTCACAAGAAAGGGGGGGTTAGCGCCAAGAGAACTCAACCATCACCTACCACACCGACCTTCAAGGTGATCCCTAATAAATTTTTTTTAAGTGCAGGGTAATGAAATGGCCACCTATTTTGGCCATGCTGCATTCTAATCGTACTTCCATCAAATAAAAGCGTCGAAAAATGGTCATATTCCTCTTCGCTTTCACATTGGTATGATAACGCAACTAAAACTAAATCTAACTGGGCTTAGGGCTAGGTGAACTCTGCCGATATCTACCAAACCGACCTCCGACTTGATCCCTGTCTTAATATTTTTTCTAATTCAGGGTAATGAAAGGCCACCACCTTTGGCGATGTTGCATTTTAATCGTACTTCCAACAAATAAACTAGGGGTGGAGCCATTATTCCAATCCACGGAACACGGGACCTCATTACTGATGGAGGAATAAGAAGAGCTTTCCTTTCTTTCATAAAATTCCCGAATAAATGAAGAATAGAAATTCTTCATACCGGCATACATCATGCGATCTAAAAATAATGCTGGAAAAAAGGATTTAGATTGAAAATTTGTTGACCCATTATTAGATATTATCCTTTTATAATGGTTCGCTAAAAATTCTAAAAGATTAATATCTCAAATAAGATATTTTTCCCCATAAAAAGATGCATCATATACAGATAATATTCCTTTTCGGATAATGTTTTAAATATTTACGCCGCCAGCTAAAATTAAATAGGTAAAATATGATAAATACGAGATCTTTTGAAAAACTATCGCGAATTTTCCGCGCGTTGTCATGATGAAGCACCCAGCAGTTTGCGATGACCGGTCGGACCCTTTTCACGCGTTCTCAGAGGCGGGTGAGCACCTGGACGTAAACGTTCGCATTCACAGTCTCCCCTGGTGGGACAAACTCCTTGTGAACCACTCCATGACAGTCGAAAAACACAATCAACATCGTTTTGATTTTTGATTTGCTCATGCGAGCCTTTTTTGGACGTGGGGACGCGGGAGTGTGCCATTCCGCGGATTGTCTTTTCGTTTCGGGGTCATATTGAAAAACCCATGTTTCTACACCAGTTATCACAGAGTCCAAACAATTTTCATTTCGGTGAAAATTGGCCCACACTTCTTCAGAAATGCGCACACGCGTTGCCTGTTGGTCGACACTCAGAATTTTCGGCACCATGTTGGCGCACACCTTGCGCATGGCCAAATCCTGTGAAATAATGCGTTGGACGTTGGATGCAGACAGACCCAACTGCTCTGCAATTTCTTCACTTGTTAAGCGTCGGTCTGTGTTCAGCAGTGTCCTCACTCTGTCCACATTCGTGTCGGTACTTGCCGTCAACGGCCGTCCGGAGCGATGGTCGTCTTCAACGAGCTCCCTACCCTCTTTAAACAACTTGTGCCACTCAAATACTGTGGAACGGCTTAAGGCAGTGTCCCCATAAGCCTCCTTGATCAGATCGAGGGTCTCAGTTGCCGTCATCCCGAGTTTCGCACAAAACTTCACGGAATAACGTTGCTCTAAATTCAGATTCATTTTGTTTTTCGACATGGACAAAAAACTTGCTTCACTAAAAACGGTGTCCTCACTCAACAACAGCCCGCAGGCCACTGAGGTTGGTGTCGGTCTGTTGCTAAGAGCCCCTTCCACCTTATTCTGTCAAGCAGACCCCCCTCCACCGCTCCGTTCGCGCCAGAGAAAATCAGTCCTACCACTTTTGGGTACGTTCCTATATGCTCAGCTGAGAAACTGTAACATTCTCATAATCGTCAATGCTGCGTAAAATTTACTTCATTAAAATTTTCTCTCCAACTTTAATTAAAAAAACATAACTGCATAGGTTCCAAATTTGAAATATTTTGCAATATATTCATATGACTGATATATGAGACTGATTCAAGTGGACGGTGAGACTAAAGGTCTTCAAAACACGTAATCCCATTCTGTCTTTAGCTCTGCCAAGTAGAGCAATACGTCAAACTATGCGAAACAATGCTTTCCTACACCAGGTCCCCAGGCTAGGTCAAATTGGTTTCGATGCACGCACCGGGAAAGCCTTCGCCCAACTGAATTCGCGCCCAGATGTCTCCCGTCCAACGCCCACATCAATCAGACCTCGAGCCAATTCCAGGAACCATAAGGCATAAGAGGATTTTAACGCCAAGTATTTGAAAGCCGTTGAAATAACGTGTTGTCAAAATCAAAGTACAAAAGGATTAAAAATTGAAATAATTAGAAATGTTATTGCCTACGATTACCTGTGCTGGTCTTATGTGGGATGCTAAGTAGAGCATTACGTAAAACTATGCGTAACAATGATTGCCTACTCCAGGTCCCCAGGCTAGGTCAAAATGGTTTCGATGCACGCACCGGGAAAGCCTTCGCCCAACTGAATTCGCGCCCGGATGTCTCCCGTCCAACGCCCACATCAATCAGACCTCGAGCCAATTCCAGGAACCCAGTGACGCAGTCAGGAAATCAATATTTATGATGCTACTTTCCTAAGCTTCCAACAGGTGAGTTTGCACAGTCTAGGAAATTCCCGGGGACATAATATGTTGAAATCAACGTTTTCGGGATTAGAGATACATAAATACAAATAATAACGGGCATATTAAACACCAACGTGACGAGCAAGCAGTTCGGCAAAATAGCCTTGTTTATGGATACTTCAATTAAATGAGTCATAGAGGAATTCAACTGAAAACTTGGTCAAATTGACGATAGTTAGCATTGTAATACACAATCAGTTACCCTGCCACCCAAAAGGAATCATGCCCTAAGGCTTTGACAACATTTATGCAGCAGAAACATTGAGCTACATGAAGATAGAGCACGTCAGTTGGGATAGGTCAGTGCGTGCATGGCCATAAAGTACAAACATCGAAAGCTTTGTGCTCCTTCGCAAATGAAACATGGATGAAGCAGCGACACCAAGTCAAACACGTGAAATGTGTTACCTGATAACGGGAAATGACACTTCAAATAATATATTTCGCTCCGAAATAAGAGGGAGAATCCATCCCGCACCTTTCTCAACGACCGATCCCCGTTGTTGTTCTAGACGACTGGCGGCAGAAGCGCCACCCGAGACATCTCATGTGAATCTCAGTCTGCCTCCCCTCCCACGAGATGCCACGGGTCCCCGCGCAGGCGCTGAATTCGACGGCCGGATTGATTGACATCCAATAGTGCGCTGAGACCTTCCATAGACATAGCAGATTATTTTCTGTCTAAAATATGGGGAATTCTCGATATCGATAGGTTCGGCGCTCTTAAATTTCTTCTGAAATGGTGGACAAGATTTAGAGCTCGCCGAACGTTCAGGATGCCGCGATAAGATACCAAAATCTTCAAAAAGAGAAGGACAGGGATTGTAGATTATTTATTCATATCTAAGGAACTTGGTCCTCCACTTGATTTCCATGTGATGGAAAACATGGGAATGACGATGTTGTATGTCAATTTGGTTCCGCGAGTGCTTTTGGACAAATAAAAGGACACTCGTTTGCAAATCTACCAAGAACTTTTCGACCATGTGTTAGACAATCAAAATTTTGAGAAAATACCCCACCAGACTTCTTCCTCTTCCCTCGCCTCAAATCCTTGCTGAAAGAACGTCTCCACGGGTTGGTGGAAGCGTTACAACACGCCGTGACGGGGGAGCTTAGCAGTGTTCCGGGGGTCGTCTCCCAGAAGGGCTATGAGGCATAGAAAACACACTAGCCGTGGTTTGTGGACGCGCCAGGGTGCAACTTCTTTGAATTTCGTGTGAATATATCAATCCTGGCATAGAATTGTTTTAAGTCGATCCAATACTAGTAATTTGGGACACATCTCTTATGACTCGAAAATCTATTTTTTCTAAAATCTTTATAATTTATAGGCAGCAAACCTATGGAACAAATTACGCTAGAGGTACCTAGCGTCGGTAATTAAAAAGATATAAATTTTCCCCAATTCCGAAGTCCCCTGCATAACTACCGACAAGTTATTACACTCAAAATAGATTACACATTTCAATTAATCAAGCATTTTCTTTAAAATATTTTACCTGATTTTAATAGAGTGACCATGCATGTATAAGTTGTTTAATGATTATACTGTGCCATTATTATGAAATTCGGATACGAAAGCATGTTTTATAATGGCACTGACTGCAGTCAGCTTTGGGAGATGATTATGAATGCCGAAGTTCCATAGAATACGGTGGCTACACAAAACGGCTTTTGACCAACAACAGGTGGGATTTTTTACTTCCAATAAAGAACGAAGGAAGATAGAAAATACACAATGCGTCACCCGTATGTACACCTATTGCTATTCCATGCAATAATGCAAAAATATTGTGAGTTTCATGTACGAATAGAGCACCCAGGAACGCAAACTGACTGATCTGTTTGCAAAATATTTTCTTCAGCTGGTGGAAACCGATCCCTTGGATCTCGTTGACCCAACTACCCCTTTGGAGGCCAGAATGCAACAGATGCGACATTGCCGGAAAAGTATACTTTTTATTTATTCACACTAAATTTTATTACACTTCAATCGATTTCCAAGCATTGGCCACTTCCTCCCGTGTGGAGGCATCATGACGAATAGACACAGTCTTAGATACGTAAACTGTTCTACCTGCTCTAGTTTTTGCCCTCCTATTTTAATGTTTAGCTTAGCCTTTTTCTTTCTAGAAAATCGCATAACCTTTGTTTCATTAATATTGATTCTCATCCCATACCTGTCGCACTGAATTTCCAATTCACTCAGCAATGCTTGCAACCCCTTGGCTGGCTGACGAACTAAAGCTAAGTCATCAGCAAACCTAACTGATTTTACCAATTCCCCGCCCACTTTCAGTCCTACCTCCAATTCTTCTAATGCCTCTTTAATCATTTCCTCTGCATACAGGTTGAACAGCAACGGTGATAATGGGCAACTCTGCCTTACACCTCTTCCTAACACTCCCCGTTTCCCACCCGCACCTGAGCAGTCTGAGACATGTACAGGTTGCGGATTAGCCTCCTTTCCCTCCAATCTATTCCTATTTTATGCAATATACTCATTAGTTTTCCCCAATTCACTCTATCAAATGCTTTTTCGAAATCTACGAAACAGGCAAATACCTCCTGGTTGTGTTCTATATTCCTCTCGATTAATAATCTCATTACTGCAGTGGTATCACGCGTACCTCTCCCCTTTCTAAACCCAAACTGACCATCCCCTAAGTAATCATTTACCCTACTCTCTATCCTTTTGTTTATGATCCTGACAACAACTTTAGCTGCCTGGGATATCAAACTAATTGTCCTGTAGTCCTCACATGACGTGGCCTTTACCTTTTTCGGAATAGGAACTAAAACTGATCTCACAAAGTCTTCCGGCCAGATTCCCTCCTCATAGATAATCCGAATCAGCCCATATTTCCCTAAATATTTCAGCAGTTCCGCAGGAATGTTATCCACCCCCACGGCCGTATTTAGCTTCATCTCCCTTAAATCCCTTTTTTCTCATCGTCCAGTATGCCTGTGCCTAAGCTATCTTCCTCTACATCTAGTTCCACTTTTCTGTCTAACTTAATCTAAGTTCTTTACAATACAGTTCTTCTATATATTCCTTTCATCTCTCTTGGATCTTTCATGTGTCAACTATTACCTTACCCACCTTATCTCTAACTGTTAGCATAGATCTCCCTTTCTTACTGCCCGATATATTTTTAACTTTGCTGTACAGCGCACCGATTTCACCCTTCCTCTGAAGACTTTCCATAACCTCGCACTGCGTCTTCCACCATGCTTCTTTTGCTTTATTAGTTGTCCCGCCTCAATTTATTGTTTAACTCTTTGTACTTCATTTTGCCAATCTCTGCATTTACATTCTTCCATTTTCTCCTCTCATCCATCTCTGTAATCATCTCATCCGTGATCCATGGTTTCCTAGTCCTTTTAGCGTTAACGGTTCCAATAGTGTCTTTTGCGGCTTTCAATGACCCTTTCTTGATACTTTCCCATTTTTCTTCGTTAGTACTTAGATCTTTACCATCCTTCATGATTTCCTCTAACGCCTGTTTTTATTCTTTCCTTTTCAAACTATTTAATGCTTTTACATTCCATTTTCTAACTCGCGCCCCGGACTTAACTCTTTGAAACGGACGCTACATTTCATAACAACTAAATTGTGGTCAGAGTCCGCATCCGCTCCCGGTAAGCTGTAGTATTCTGTCCGTTACCTGCTCTATGTCTACTACGCTTCTTCCTACCTCTTCATTAAATGCTATGGCAACCCCTCGTTGGCTCTCGTCCCCACCGCTGTATATTACTCTAAAATTAGCAATCCAGTAATCCCCGCTATCCTTCCCTCTCACCTCGCATAGACCTAAAATATCGTTTTTTCCCGTTTCCATCTCACGCTTAACATTCTCCAATTTCCCTGTCTTCATCATTGTCCTAACATTCCACGTTCCTATTCTAACTAATTTGGTCTTCTCCTGCGTCTTCTGTCCTGCTGCTGCTGGTTTTCCCCCGCAAGGGTTTCGTGGGATGACGACCGCGGAAGCCTTGCTTCCCCCGTTGCCGGGCACGACACACGGCCGATTGGGCCGAGCCCCGTAGTTGCCAGGACTCAAAATCTCTGTATAGTCCATCATATTTTTCTTGGGAATGATAACTGAGGTGGTTTCCCGTTGCCCTCCTCAATAGTGTTTTTAACGTGACACCATCACTTATTGGCCGCCCCACTGGGGTCAGACGCCATTGCAGCCGCCTCACTGAGGAACAGACGCTGCGTGGACTGACTTTCGTCTGGCTCCTAACCTTCGACCTATCTGGCATGGGTGACCCTACCAGGAGCAATTATTATTACTCCCGCCAGCACAACTCTAGGGAACATCGGAACGCACAAGCCCTTCCACCATGTCAAGGTTGTAGTCGAGGGAGGGATATATATATATATACATATATTATTCAAAGTCGTAGATCGTGTTAGTTAGCATTTATAACTCGAGAACGGCTATACCGATTTTAATAATGTTTGATTTTTTTCAATTAGACTCATTCCAGAATAGCAGAATTACCATTAAAATATCGTAGAAATATTGAATCGTAAAATATCGTATCGTATCGTCGATTTTCTTGATATTTGTTTTTTTGGATTCGTCTCAACCCATAATATCAGAATAACCATTAAAATATCGTTTATGTATCTTATTGTAATATCGTATCGTAAAATATCGAATCGTTGATTTTATTGACATATGATTTTTTTTTTGATGTCCCATCCAATCCAAGTGACCGTGGAACCAATGCAAGGATAACATGTCCAAAGATATTTTACATCGAATCGTGTAGAAATCTCGACATTGAGGTAAATTAGAAGATGCATAACCAGGCTTTGCTGTCGTTTGAAGACATATGTTACTATGCCATGTGCCGCAGTTTATTAAGGAAGTTAGGAATGCAAGCTCCAGATCGTGAAATTAACGACGCGTTTAATAGTGAATTGGAACGTTAACGTGAATATGATCGACATGAATTAAACCAATTAGTTCATAGGAATGTATTCATGCTGAACCCCCAACAGAAGGAAGTATATGATACATTAATGTGGGCAATTTACGATGGAAGTGGTGGCTTATTTTTCCTGGATGCCCCTGGTGGAAAAGGGAAGACATTCTCCACACCATTGCTTTTCGCCACTGTTCGTGTGAAATCGGACTTTGCGGTAGCAGTTGCTCCTTCTGGCATAGCGGCCATATAGTTGAAAGGATTCCGTACGGCTCATTCAGCGTTCAAGTTTCCATTAAACCTAGAACATTTTGAACAAGTGACGTGTGACGTTTAGAAACAGCCCGCAATTGGCAAAATGTTAGTAGTGTGTAAAATCACCAAGTGGGACGAATGCACGATGGCGCTTAAACGCGCATTCGAAGCTCTACACCGGACTTCGAAAGATCTGCGCAATGACTCGAGATACTCTGGTACCGCAATGATTTCACTGTCTGGCGATTTCCGCCAAACACTGCCAGTCATTCCAAGATCGACTGCTGCCAACGAAATAAAGGCTTGCCTCAAATCATCATATCTGTGGCGCTATGTGAGGAACCTTAAACTGAAAACAACCGAGTTGCATTCCTGAACGAACCATCTGCTGAAGATTTCTCCAATCAATTGTTGACAATCGGTGAGCGCCATGTTCCTGTCGATTAATCGAGCGGATTGATTTCATTTCCCCGGATTTAAGCAATTTCGTTTCATTGAAGAATGAGCTCATCACCAAACTGTTCCCGAACATCATTGATGACCACAAAAATCACAATTGGTAGAGTGAGTGAGCACTTTTGGGAGCTAGGGACAAAGATGTGGACGACTTAAACTTTGTAATTCACAATCAAATCGTTGGTTCTGTGCATTCATTCAAATCTATTGGTTGTGTAACAAACAAATCACAACGAAATCACCAACTATCCTTTTGAATTGTTAACTCCTTGAACGTGCCTGGCTTACCACTACACAATTTACAGCTGAAGGTTGACTTTGTGGTCACGACGCTTCGAAACCCAAGCCAACGAAAACAATGAAATGGAACGTGTTTAGTAAAAAAAACTGATAATCTATGTGATTCACGCGACCATACTTTAAGGAATTTCAAAGATGAGGAAGTTCTCGTTCCGAGGTCTTCCATGATCTCAAACGATATGCCCTTCGAGTTTCAATAAATTCATTTTCCAAATTGGGGTTGCATCCGCGATGAGGATTAACAAATCACAAGGCCAATCGTTGAGTATTTGTGGTCTGAATCTAGAAATCCCATGGTTTTTCATGGCCAATTATATTTGTCATATTCAGGAGTTGGTACACCATCCGCTTTATTTGTTCTTGCGCATGATAACAAAACGAAAAATGTTGTATATCAGAAGGTGCTTGACTCAAGAGAATAATGCGAATGTATAATAGATCGAATAAAGAAAATGTCTTTCTGAAGAGCCATTGTAATACTTATTAATGTAGATTTATTGATTTTTCCATATGTTATTGCAACAAATCAAATATTATTAAAATTGGTCCAGCCGTTCTTGATTTATAAATGGAGTGGATAAAGTGTTATTGATGGTTAGGCGGTACGAAGTTCGCCGTGTCAGCTAGTATATATATATATATATATACATATGTATATACATATATATATATATATATATATATGAATAAGATGAGGGTACATAAATATCCAAAAATGCTTTAAATTACCAAGGATCATGAAAAACAATGAAATTTCGCATTCAATAATTTAAAATATTCAAATGCTTCGCAGGATAGCATTTTTGAGCTGACATTAAGAAAGGTAGTTTATCTTCATAAAAGATTGATTTCAACGAGAATTTACCTTTTTAGAGGTACTATATGCCCAATATAGCACTTTTATAGGAATTATTGTTGAAAGAGAACTAATCTTTAAAATTCTTTAGGCTATCACGTAAAAGCTCAACTATTAAAACGTAATAAAAAAAACTATTCCTTCAAGCATTTTTCGTCGCAGAACACCTGCATATTAATGTTGTTACTGCGGCGTAAAATCGATCGCTCTTCTGAATAATTACGGAAATGTTTAGTACACCTTCACAAAGTGTTGAAATTTCCCAAAAGAATGCGAGGTTAAAACGACGCCATTAAAGCAATACATTCAACATCCAATTTAAAACTGTAACGGCTAGCACCTCTTAATTCCACAGTCATGCCCAATTCCGTTTAAAGGTGATCACCATGCATAGGAGAGTAACTGTCATATTTTTATAATCATGAATAATGCGAAAAATTGACATTACTATAACGTTCTTTTCAACATTAAGTGGAAAAAAATTAATGTAAAGCAGCAAAACTTGAAATAAATCGGAAAGTAACAATGAGGGATCCGGGGAAAAACATGTCTTTCCCCGCTTCGCTTTTACGGTCATCCTAGTTTTTCCAGGGCGACAATTTGGGAATAAATAATTCAGCTACTCGGAGAATACACGCCGACGATAAAGGCGGAGTATTACCCACGATGGGCCCCAGGACAATCTCATCACCCCTGACCTCATTCGTCTTAATGTTTATGCAATTTAGAAGTCCATAGCATCATCTCAAATGGGGTCGATAGTAAACTTGAAATTTGAATTGATATAGCAAAAGTCCCTAGTTCATCCATTCATCGAGGGTCTAAGTGTAACCATATTTTCTGCTTAGAAAATACTTAAAGGTGAATCATCGCCAAATATGTACCCATGACACTTCTCCCCAGCAGCTTCCTTTCACCTTCCATGTGATGCATATTTTGCGTAAGAATGCTTAAGAGGACCATCAATGCCCTGTATTTGAAAACCGTTGAAATGAGGTGATCAAATTCTAAATACAAAATCATGATATAATGAAATAATTGGAAATGTCATTGCCTACTAATACCTGTGCTTATCTTAAGTGGGATGCCAAGTAGAGTATAACGTTAAACAATGCGAAACAATGCTTGTCTACACCAGGTCCCCAGGCTAGGTCAAATTGGTTTCGATGCACGCACCGGGAAAGCCTTCGCCCAACTGAAATCGCGCCCAGATGTCTCCCGTTCCTACGCCCACATCAATCAGACCTCGAGCAAATTCCAGGAACCCAGGGACGCAGTCAAGAAATCAATATTTATGATGCTACTTTCCTAAGCTTCCAACAGGTGCATTTAAACAGTCTAGGAAATTCCCGGGGACATAATATGCTGAAATCAACGTTTTCGGGATTAGAGATGCATAAATACAAATAATGACGGGCATATTAAACACCAACGTGACGAGCAAGCAGTTCGGCAAAAATAGCCTTGTTTATGGATAGTTCAATTAAATGAGTCATAGAGGAATTCAACTGAAAACTTGGTCAAATTGACGATAGTTACCATTTTAATACATAATCAGTCTCCCTGCCACCCAAAAGGAATCATGCCTTATGGCTTTGAAAACACTTATCTAGCAGAAACATTGAGCTACATGAAGATAGGGCACGTCAGTTGGGATAGGTCAGTGCGTGCATGGCCATAAAGTACAAACATCGAAAGCTTTGTGCTCCTTCAAAAATGAAACATGGATGAAGCAGCGACACCAAGTTAAACACGTGAAATGTTTTACCTGCTAACGATAAATGACACTTCAAAAAATGTATTCCGCTGGGAAAGAAGAGAGAGAATCCATCGCGCACCTTCCTCAACGACTGATCCCCATTGCTGCGCGAGACGACTGTCGGGGAAGTACGACCCTAGACATCTCATGTGAATCCCAGTCTGCCTCCCCTTCTACGAGATGCCACGGGTCCTCACGCAGGCGCAGAATTTGACGGCCGGGCGGAGTGACGCCCAACAATACGTCGAGACCACCGATAGACACATTTAGCAGAATTTATTCTTCTTAAAAAATAAGAACCATTTTCTATTCTTGGTTAGGCGATGAAAGAAACCCATCTTATCAAATTTGTTTTTTCGGAAGTTAAATATTTTGTCTATCATCTTCTCCCATACAAATTATGAACTTTGCGACGGCCTTACTAAGCGCTGAAGCCTTTTCCTCTTCGATTGAAAATTTCACGGTGGTGAATATTTTAACTGGAGATCTGTGGATAGTAAGAGGGCGAATCGATTAATTTGAAAGAAAATACTATTTCTACATGTTTAAAAAGTCGAAAGAATCATTCCCTTTGTTTCTTGCGTCTGTTAATTTGTAAATGAAGCTTCTAATGTGATATGGCACACACCAATGCATCATTCCTGGCATATAATTTTATATTTTGTACCCAGCACTTTTAATATTTCCTCTATGGCGAAACGCAGAGGTACTTGCTCAAAGTGTACGAAGGCACACTGTGGAATGCGCGGTAAATATCTCGTCTTTAACCACTGAGCTCCTTCGCACATCCTCGTTTGTTCATGGCTACAAATTTGAAATAAATCATTCAGCAACTCGGAAAATGCACGCCGTCGATAAAGGCGGAGCATCAGAAGAAAAAATATCCCGGACTGATCTCATCTTCCCTGATTTTATTTGTCCCAACGTTATCTTAATATTTAAGTCAACAACAACATCTCAAATAGGGCCTACAGAACGTGAAATTTCAATCTTGAATCAATAGTCTCAACTTCATTTATTTACACAGCGACAAGGTGTAACAATACATTCAGTCCATGTAAATTTTTAAAGGCGATTATTATTCTTAAATATACTGATGATATTTCTCCACGAGAATATCCTTTAACCTTTAGTATGATGTATATTATACGAAGGAAGGCATAAGAGGATTTTAACGCCAAGTATTTGAAAGCCGTTGAAATAACGTGTTGTCAAAATCAAAGTACAAAAGGATTAAAAATTGAAATAATTAGAAATGTTATTGCCTACGATTACCTGTGCTGGTCTTATGTGGGATGCTAAGTAGAGCATTACGTAAAACTATGCGTAACAATGATTGCCTACTCCAGGTCCCCAGGGTAGATCAAAATGGTTTCGATGCACGCACCGGGAAAGCCTTCGCCCAACTGAATTCGCGCCCAGATGTCTCCCGTTCCTACGCCCACATCAATCAGATCTCGAGCCAATTCCAGGAACCCAGGGACGCAGTCAGGAAATCAATATTTATGATGCTACTTTCCTAAGCTTCCAACAGGTGCATTTAAACAGTCTAGGAAATTCCTAGGGACATAATATGCTGAAATCAACGTTTTCGGGATTAGAGATGCATAAATATAAATAATGACGTGCATTTTAAACACCAACTTGACGAGCAAGCAGTTCGGCAAAAATAGCCTTGATTTTGGAAAGTTCAATTAAATGATTCATAGAGGAATTCAACTCAAAACTTGGGCAATTAGCATTTTAATACACAATCAGTCTCCCTGCCACCCAAAAGGAATTATGCCTTGTGGCTTTGAAAACATTTATGCAGCAGAAACATTGAGCTACAAGAAGATAGGGCACGCCAGTTGGGATAGGTCAGTGCGTGCATGGCCATATAGTACAACCATCGAAAGCTCCTTCAAAAATGAAACATGGATGAAGCAGCGACACCAAGTGAAACACGTGAAATGTGTTACCTGATAACGGGCAATGACACTTCAAATAATATATTTCGCTCCGAAATAAGAGGGAGAATCCATCCCGCACCTTTCCCAACGACCGATCCCCGTTGTTGTTCTAGACGACTGGCGGAGAAGCGCCACCCGAGACATCTCATGTGAATCCCAGTCTGCCGCCCCTTCCACGAGATGCCACGGGTCCTCGCGCAGGCGCTGAATTTGACGGCCGGGTGGATTGACGCGCAACAGTCCGTTAAGGCCTTACATAGACTCACATAGCCCAATTTTTTCTTCAAAATAAAAGAATTTTTTTTCATTTTTAGCCTAGGTGCAATGTGATACGATATTTTCGATAGAATTCCACGATAAGATACTTCTACGATATTTTAATGGTATTCCTGCCATTCTTGGCTGACATGAATTCAAAATACAAAATGTAATTCAAATCGACGTTACGATACGATTTTTTACGATGCGATACATTCACAATATTTTAATGGTTATTCTGTTATTCTGGGCTGAGTTGTATCGAAAAAATTAAGCATCATTAAAATCAGTACAGCCGATATCGTGTTAAAAATGGTGTACCTAACACGATTTACGACTTTGTTTGTATATATACGATAATATTGCAGATTTACATTTGAATAAATCGAAAACATGATTATTAGCAAAACGAATTACATGCTGTAAACCGCACGGATAATAATTGTTCTGAGGTGAGATCACATGCGCCAGACAACTCAATTGCTGTGGACATTATTTTAGTCCGCGATGTAAGTCCCAAAAATTCAACGCCGTATTGTTGCTACAATTTGGTATTCTCGAAAAATGGTCATATTCCTCCTTGTCACAAGAAGAGAATCCTATAGCCAATAAAAATAATTAAGAAGAACTCAATACCGGTATTTCGGTCACCTGGTGACCATCTACGGGGAGAATCAAATGGGGCCTTGAATTTGGAAGACTATGCACTTGGCACTGTCCAAAGGCAAGTTTACTTGACTTTGGACAGTGCCTAGATAGACTGAGCATAGATTCTCTCAATTCCTTCATCTTCCAACTCAATGATTCCTCATCTCTCTCTTTCACCTCGACCATTTCATCCTCTCAGATTACCTTCCTCGATGTTAATATTTCCCTCAGTAACAACAAATTCCTTACCTCTGTTCACAACAAACCTACTAATAAGCAGCAATACCTTTATTACAGCAGTTGTCACCCCTCCCATACCAAGCGCTCCCTCCCTTACTCTCTCTCTCTATCCGCGGTCACCGCATTTGCAACCATCCCTTAACAAATACCTTAGCAACCTTCACCACTCCCTCCTCCAACGAGGATACCCTGATTCTCTCCTCCATAAAAAAATACTTAAACACTCCTACACCCCCAAGCCTGCCTCAACCACAGACTCCCAGGCTCTCTCATTCTGTACTACCTACTTCCCAGGCATTCAGTCTCTCAAATTCATCCTCAAAGACCTATTCCCCATCCTCAAAAATCACAACACTTCCTCCAACCTTCTACCCAATTGCCCCTCTTTCACCTTCAAACGTCCCGCCAACCTAGCAGATATCCTCAAATCCACCAGGCCACTCTCAAAATCCCCTCACACCCCGAGAGCCATACCCACTCCATGTCATCGAGCAAGATGCAAAACCTGCCCTATTTTCACCACTCCACCCCACTTCATCCCACATTTAACTCTCTCCCGCCCTTCCCCTATTCCTCTTGCACTTCCAAGAATGTTGTTTATCTTCCTACCTGTAAACTCTGCCCGTCCTTTTACATAGGCCAATGTTCCACACCACTTAACATTAGGATTAATAACCACCGCGCCTCGTGCAATCCCACCTCCCCGTCCGCGGGTCTCCCCATCCCTAAACATGCTTCCCATCATAATACCCCTTTCAACCAGTGTTACAATGTTTCCGTCCTGGCGTCCCTTCCCACATCCGATAACCCTATAGAATTAAAAACTCTTGAAATGGCATTCATTTACATCTGTATGGCCTATCAGCATCCGGGCCTCAATGTCGTTCACTGATGGGAGTGGCCTAAAATTGTTACTTTGTGGAAGCAAAGCATATCGGGGGGTGGACACTGTGTTTTTCCGAATGAGTTTTGGTGTACGTGGCCTTTGTTTTGACTTGCGAGGTCTTTATCAATACTTTGTAGGTTGAAACATAAGTCTCGTATGTTGCAATAGTTGCGGTGAGCATGTTGTTCTATTTTCCGATGTTAAGTCAATTCCACCACTTCCCTCTCCCTTTCCTCTCCCCAACCATTCCTTTCACCCCTCCTTCGCCTCCCGTTCTCCCCTTCCTCTGGCCCCCTTCCCTTTCTCTCGCACCCCTCACCTCAAGAATTCCAGTAGTCATTACTTCTATATCTTCAGATGATATATCGGACGATATCTGATCCCCACATCTGCACGAGACAACTGTCGGGGAAGGCGCCACCCCTGACATCTCATGTGAATCCCAGTCTGCCTCTCCGTCCACGAGATGCCACGGGTCCACGCGCAGGCGCAGAATTTGACGGCCGCGTGGATTGACACCCAACAGTCCGTTAAGGCCTTCCATAGACACATAGTAGATTTTTTTTCTTTTAAAATAAAAGAACTATTTTTCATTTACTGCCTCGGTGCTGTAAAATTACAAGTTGAACTGAAGGCTATCCTACAAATTTAAATATTTTGTCTTTTGCCTGCTACCATACAACCTAATTACTTTACCATAGTGACGGACTCTGAAAGTGTTTTTCCTTCGATTGAAAATCTATACGGTGGTAAATATTTTAGACCGAGAACGAATCATGAATAAAAAAGGCAATACTACTTCTATACGTTTTTTAAAACATTGAAAGAATAATGCCCCTTGTTTTTCCTGTCTGTTAATTTGTAGATGAAGCTAGTAATGTTTTGACACACAGTAATACTCTGGGAAACTACATTCAAAGGTTCAACAGGAAAAAATCGTAGAGAAATGTTAAACGTAAATGTTTTCTTCAAGATTTGAGTTTGTGCGTACTTATAATATTCGCATCAATAAAAAATTATCTAACATGAATTATTGGCACTTCGGATGCCCTTACGAAATCATTACGCTTTAAGCTGAACTTTTTATCGGTCGAGTCAACTGGATGACTCTAAAATTCCTCCATAGCGATTTCTATTTTTTTGCCTACAAATGAATAAGTACTATAATTTTACATATAATGATTCATTTTACTCTATATTTACCTCTCGAGCGGATCGTTCATACGGTTACAGTGGAGCATCTGACACGGCACAATTTCTTCGATGAGTATCAGTCGGGCTTTCGTAAGCTCTATAGCACTCAGTCGGCTTTGGTAAAGGTAACTGATGATATACGCAAATCCATAGACGCAAAAAAGGTAACAGTTTTAGTCCAATTCGATTTGAGCAAGGCTTTTGATTCAGTAGACCACGGCATACTACTGGAACGTATGAGCAAACTCAAGTTTTCCTACTCTGTCCTTCGCTGGTTTTGCTCCTATCTGTCTAATCGTCAGCAAGCTGTTAAAGATGAAGACGGGAATGTATCTGCTTTCCAACCTGTCCTATGTGGAGTTCCACAGGGGTCAATTCTCGGACCTTTATTATTTACTATTTTTATAAAAGAACTAGCTGCCATAATAACTCATTGTAAACATCACTTTTATGCTGACGATCTACAAATATATCTTGAGTCCTACCCCTCTGAATTTAACCATGCCATTGACTTGGTCAACAAGGATATCCAACTCATCCGTGAATGGCTGACTGAAAATCGGCTAAATCTGAACCCCAAAAAGACCAAGTCGATAATCTCTGGAAGCACCGCCAATGTACATATGCTGCTCGCAAGTGATCTCTCTAAAATAGTATTCTTTTAAATATTCAAATTGACTACTCATATACAGTGAAAAGCCTAGGAGTTTATCTAAGCAGCACCTTAACCTGGCGCGAGCAAGTAAATGCCATTTCTAATAAAGTTCACAAAATTCTTTACTTAATGAAGCATTTCAGACACCTTATCCCTATAACATTACGCCAGAAGCTTGTTCAAACGTTAGTATTACCACATCTCGACTATTGCTCAGTTGTCTACGCTGATGTGAACAAGGAGCTAAGTAAAAAATTGCAAAGGCTCCAAAATTATTGTTTGCGATTCATCTTTAATATGCGTTTTAATGAACGTGTAGCTCCTTACTATAAAATGTTGAATTGGCTAAAACTCGAACAGAGGAGAATGCTTCAAAAGGCCTCACAATTATTTAAAGTTCTGAATTCTAAAACCCCTTCATATTTATATGAAAATTTTATATTCAATTCACTTACGACAAAGAGATCAACCCGCATTCCAAAAACATTCCATCTTCCCAAATACCGCACGGCTATATATGAAAAGTCATTCAGTATTTCATCCTGTAAACTATGGAACTGCTTGCCCAATAAAGTAAAATTATCCAGGAACACATCCCAATTCAGCAAGAAAATGTTTGAATATCTGTCTACCACACTACCAAAATGACCTATTACTGTTCTATCAGACTAAATATTTAACTATTGTTCTTTGTATTTGTATGTATGTATTGTACTATATGTTTCGTTCAAATGATGTTAAATTGTGTTTTGTGATTGGTTTAGTTACCTTATTCTATGCATTATGTAAACCTGTTTCACTCCATAGGCTTCAAAACCTCATGTAACATGTATTCTGCTGCAAGGGACTTTGCTCCCAGAGCAATAAAAATTGTTTATTATTATTATTATCGTACAATCTTTTCGTTTCAATTCGTTTTCGAAATATCTATAACGTGACTTTTCTACGCTAGGTCATGACCCGATTATTGGAACAGCGCTACGTCATCAAATTTTGCATGAAACTGTGTAATGCTGGCAAAGAGGCTCATGGCATGCCCGAGGCAGTTTATGGTGATAATGCTATTGGGTAGGTCGGATGTTTTTCAGTGGCACAGGATGTTGCGGGAGGGTAGAGGAGATTTTGAAAGCGCCGAACGTTCAGGAGACCCTTTGACATCAAACAGAACAAAATCTTCCGCGAGGGAAAGACAGTGATTGAAGATTCCGTCCATATACCTTCTGAGGAGCTTGGCATTCCTAACAGTGATGTGTAGTTTCTTTCATTTTCCTCGTTCTACATCAGCTCAAAGAGATAACTGAACAAAAGCTAACTGCATCATCGTTTGCTATGGATTTATTACGAATTTCACAAGAAAGGGGGGGTTAGTGCCAAGAGAACTCAACCATCACCTACCACACCGACCTTCAAGGTGATCCCTAATAAATTTTTTTTAAGTGCAGGGTAATGAAATGGCCACCTATTTTGGCCATGCTGCATTCTAATCGTACTCCCATCAAATAAAAGCGTCGAAAAATGGTCATATTCCTCTTCGCTTTCACATTGGTATGATAACGCAACTAAAACTAAATCTAACTGGGCTTAGGGCTAGGTGAACTCTGCCGATATCTACCAAACCGACCTCCGACTTGATCCCTGTCTTAATATTTTTTCTAATTCAGGGTAATGAAAGGCCACCACCTTTGGCGATGTTGCATTTTAATCGTACTTCCAACAAATAAACTAGGGGTGGAGCCATTATTCCAATCCACGGAACACGGGACCTCATTACTGATGGAGGAATAAGAAGAGCTTTCCTTTCTTTCATAAAATTCCCGAATAAATGAAGAATAGAAATTCTTCATACCGGCATACATCATGCGATCTAAAAATAATGCTGGAAAAAAGGATTTAGATTGAAAATTTGTTGACCCATTATTAGATATTATCCTTTTATATTGGTTCGCTAAAAATTCTAAAAGATTAATATCTCAAATAAGATATTTTTCCCCATAAAAAGATGCATCATATACAGATAATATTCCTTTTCGGATAATGTTTTAAATATTTACGCCGCCAGCTAAAATTAAATAGGTAAAATATGATAAATACGAGATCTTTTGAAAAACTATCGCGAATTTTCCGCGCGTTGTCATGATGAAACACCCAGCAGTTTGCGATGACCGGTCGGACCCTTTTCACGCGTTCTCAGAGGCGGGTGAGCACCTGGACGTAAACGTTCGCATTCACAGTCTCCCCTGGTGGGACAAACTCCTTGTGAACCACTCCATGACAGTCGAAAAACACAATCAACATCGTTTTGATTTTTGATTTGCTCATGCGAGCCTTTTTTGGACGTGGGGACGCGGGAGTGTGCCATTCCGCGGATTGTCTTTTCGTTTCGGGGTCATATTGAAAAACCCATGTTTCTACACCAGTTATCACAGAGTCCAAACAATTTTCATTTCGGTGAAAATTGGCCCACACTTCTTCAGAAATGCGCACACGCGTTGCCTGTTGGTCGACACTCAGAATTTTCGGCACCATGTTGGCGCACACCTTGCGCATGGCCAAATCCTGTGAAATAATGCGTTGGACGTTGGATGCAGACAGACCCAACTGCTCTGCAATTTCTTCACTTGTTAAGCGTCGGTCTGTGTTCAGCAGTGTCCTCACTCTGTCCACATTCGTGTCGGTACTTGCCGTCAACGGCCGTCCGGAGCGATGGTCGTCTTCAACGAGCTCCCTACCCTCTTTAAACAACTTGTGCCACTCAAATACTGTGGAACGGCTTAAGGCAGTGTCCCCATAAGCCTCCTTGATCAGATCGAGGGTCTCAGTTGCCGTCATCCCGAGTTTCGCACAAAACTTCACGGAATAACGTTGCTCTAAATTCAGATTCATTTTGTTTTTCGACATGGACAAAAAACTTGCTTCACTAAAAACGGTGTCCTCACTCAACAACAGCCCGCAGGCCACTGAGGTTGGTTTCGGTCTGTTGCTAAGAGCCCCTTCCCCCTTATTCTGTC
Organism: Hetaerina americana; assembly: GCF_022747635.1. Taxonomy (NCBI): domain Eukaryota; kingdom Metazoa; phylum Arthropoda; class Insecta; order Odonata; family Calopterygidae; genus Hetaerina; species Hetaerina americana. Next base: position 183,518 of record NW_027287450.1, on the reverse strand, counting down.
AAGCAGACCCCCCTCCACCGCTCCGTTCGCGCCAGAGAAAATCAGTCCTACCACTTTTGGGTAAGTTCCTATATGCTCAGCTGAGAAACTGTAACATTCTCATAATCGTCAATGCTGCGTAAAATTTACTTCATTAAAATTTTCTCTCCAACTTTAATTAAAAAAACATAACTGCATCGGTTCCAAATTTGAAATATTTTGCAATATATTCATATGACTGATATATGAGACTGATTCAAGTGGACGGTGAGACTAAAGGTCTTCAAAACAGGTAATCCCATTCTGTCTTTAGCTCTGCCAAGTAGAGCAATACGTCAAACTATGCGAAACAATGCTTTCCTACACCAGGTCCCCAGGCTAGGTCAAATTGGTTTCGATGCACGCACCGGGAAAGCCTTCGCCCAACTGAATTCGCGCCCGGATGTCTCCCGTCCAACGCCCACATCAATCAGACCTCGAGCCAATTCCAGGAACCCAGTGACGCAGTCAGGAAATCAATATTTATGATGCTACTTTCCTAAGCTTCCAACAGGTGCATTTAAACAGTCTAGGAAATTCCCGGGGACATAATATGCTGAAATCAACGTTTTCGGGATTAGAGATACATAAATACAAATAATGACGGGCATATTAAACACCAACGTGACGAGCAAGCAGTTCGGCAAAATAGCCTTGTTTTTGGATAGTTCAATTAAATGAGTCATAGAGGAATTCAACTGAAAACTTGGTCAAATTGACGATAGTTAGCATTGTAATACACAATCAGTCTCCCTGCCACCCAAAAGGAATCATGCCCTATGGCTTTGACAACATTTATGCAGCAGAAACATTGAGCTACATGAAGATAGAGCACGTCAGTTGGGATAAGTCAGTGCGTGCATGGCCATAAAGTACAAACATCGAAAGCTTTGTGCTCCTTCGCAAATGAAACATGGATGTAGCAGCGACACCAAGTCAAACACGTGAAATGTGTTACCTGATAACGGGAAATGACACTTCAAATAATATATTTCGCTCCGAAATAAGAGGGAGAATCCATCCCGCACCTTTCTCAACGACCGATCCCCGTTGTTGTTCTAGACGACTGGCGGCAGAAGCGCCACCCGAGACATCTCATGTGAATCCCAGTCTGCCTCCCCTCCCACGAGATGCCACGGGTCCTCGCGCAGGCGCAGAATTCGACGGCCGGATTGATTGACATCCAATAGTGCGCTGAGACCTTCCATAGACATAGCAGATTATTTTCTGTCTAAAATATGGGGAATTCTCGATATCGATAGGTTCGGCGCTCTTATATTTCTTCTGAAATGGTGGACAAGATTTAGAGCTCGCCGAACGTTCAGGATGCCGCGATAAGATACCAAAATCTTCAAAAAGCGAAGGACAGGGATTGTAGATTATTTATTCATATCTAAGGAAGTTGGTCCTCCACTTGGTTTCCTTGTGATGGAAAACATGGGAATGACGATGTTGTATGTCAATTTGGTTCCGCGAGTGCTTTTGGACAAATAAAAGGACACTCGTTTGCAAATCTACCAAGAACTTTTCGACCATGTGTTAGACAATCAAAATTTTGAGAAAATACCCCACCAGACTTCTTCCTCTTCCCTCGCCTCAAATCCTTGCTGAAAGAACGTCTCCACGGGTTGGTGGAAGCGTTACAACACGCCGTGACGGGGGAGCTTAGCAGTGTTCCGGGGGTCGTCTCCCAGAAGGGCTACGAGGCATAGAAAACACACTAGCCGTGGTTTGTGGCCACGCCAGGGTGCAACTTCTTTGAATTTCGTGTGAATATATCAATCCTGGCATAGAATTGTTTTAAGTCGATCCAATACTAGTAATTTGGGACACATCTCTTATGACTCGAAAATCTATTTTTTCTAAAATCTTTATAATTTATAGGCAGCAAACCTATGGAACAAATTACGCTAGAGGTACCTAGCGTCGGTAATTAAAAAAATATAAATTTTCCCCAATTCCGAAGTCCCCTGCATAACTACCGACAAGTTATTACACTCAAAATAGATTACACATTTCAATTAATCAAGCATTTTCTTTAAAATATTTTACCTGATTTTAATAGAGTGACCATGCATGTATAAGTTGTTTAATGATTATACTGTGCCATTATTATGAAATTCGGATACGAAAGCATGTTTTATAATGGCACTGACTGCAGTCAGCTTTGGGAGATGATTATGAATGCCGAAGTTCCATAGAATACGGTGGCTACACAAAACGGCTTTTGACCAACAACAGGTGGGATTTTTTACTTCCAATAAAGAACGAAGGAAGATAGAAAATACACAATGCGTCACCCGTATGTACACCTATTGCTATTCCATGCAATAATGCAAAAATATTGTGAGTTTCATGTACGAATAGAGCACCCAGGAACGCAAACTGACTGATCTGTTTGCAAAATATTTTCTTCAGCTGGTGGAAACCGATCCCTTGGATCTCGTTGACCCAACTACCCCTTTGGAGGCCAGAATGCAACAGATGCGACATTGCCGGAAAAGTATACTTTTTATTTATTCACACTAAATTTTATTACACTTCAATCGATTTCCAAGCATTGGCCACTTCCTCCCGGAGATGGAGGAGTTTACCCGGATGAAATCCCGAGAAGAATTCACTGCCATCATCCGCCGGGAGAAATTGAAGTCCTACATCCCCTAAGTAATCATTTACCCTACTCTCTATCCTTTTGTTTATGATCCTGACAACAACTTTAGCTGCCTGGGATATCAAACTAATTGTCCTGTAGTCCTCACATGACGTGGCCTTTACCTTTTTCGGAATAGGAACTAAAACTGATCTCACAAAGTCTTCCGGCCAGATTCCCTCCTCATAGATAATCCGAATCAGCCCATATTTCCCTAAATATTTCAGCAGTTCCGCAGGAATGTTATCCACCCCCACGGCCGTATTTAGCTTCATCTCCCTTAAATCCCTTTTTTCTCATCGTCCAGTATGCCTGTGCCTAAGCTATCTTCCTCTACATCTAGTTCCACTTTTCTGTCTAACTTAATCTAAGTTCTTTACAATACAGTTCTTCTATATATTCCTTTCATCTCTCTTGGATCTTTCCTGTGTCAACTATTACCTTACCCACCTTATCTCTAACTGTTAGCATAGATCTCCCTTTCTTACTGCCCGATATATTTTTAACTTTGCTGTACAGCGCACCGATTTCACCCTTCCTCTGAAGACTTTCCATAACCTCGCACTGCGTCTTCCACCATGCTTCTTTTGCTTTATTAGTTGTCCCGCCTCAATTTATTGTTTAACTCTTTGTACTTCATTTTGCCAATCTTTGCATTTACATTCTTCCATTTTCTCCTCTCATCCATCTCTGTAATCATCTCATCCGTGATCCATGGTTTCCTAGTCCTTTTAGCGTTAACGGTTCCAATAGTGTCTTTTGCGGCTTTCAATAACCCTTTCTTGATACTTTCCCATTTTTCTTCGTTAGTACTTAGATCTTTATCATCCTTCATGATTTCCTCTAACGCCTGTTTTTATTCTTTCCTTTTCAAACTATTTAATGCTTTTACATTCCATTTTCTAACTCGCGCCCCGGACTTAACTCTTTGAAACGGACGCTACATTTCATAACAACTAAATTGTGGTCAGAGTCCGCATCCGCTCCCGGTAAGCTGTAGTATTCTGTCCGTTACCTGCTCTATGTCTACTACGCTTCTTCCTACCTCTTCATTAAATGCTATGGCAACCCCTCGTTGGCTCTCGTCCCCACCGCTGTATATTACTCTAAAATTAGCAATCCAGTAATCCCCGCTATCCTTCCCTCTCACCTCGCATAGACCTAAAATATCGTTTTTTCCCGTTTCCATCTCACGCTTAACATTCTCCAATTTCCCTGTCTTCATCATTGTCCTAACATTCCACGTTCCTATTCTAACTAATTTGGTCTTCTCCTGCGTCTTCTGTCCTGCTGCTGCTGGTTTTCCCCCGCAAGGGTTTCGTGGGATGACGACCGCGGAAGCCTTGCTTCCCCCGTTGCCGGGCACGACACACGGCCGATTGGGCCGAGCCCCGTAGTTGCCAGGACTCAAAATCTCTGTATAGTCCATCATATTTTTCTTGGGAATGATAACTGAGGTGGTTTCCCGTTGCCCTCCTCAATAGTGTTTTTAACGTGACACCATCACTTATTGGCCGCCCCACTGGGGTCAGACGCCATTGCAGCCGCCTCACTGAGGAACAGACGCTGCGTGGACTGACTTTCGTCTGGCTCCTAACCTTCGACCTATCTGGCATGGGTGACCCTACCAGGAGCAATTATTATTACTCCCGCCAGCACAACTCTAGGGAACATCGGAACGCACAAGCCCTTCCACCAAGTCAAGGTTGTAGTCGAGGGAGGGATATATATATATATACATATATTATTCAAAGTCGTAGATCGTGTTAGTTAGCATTTATAACTCGAGAACGGCTATACCGATTTTAATAATGTTTGATTTTTTTCAATTAGACTCATTCCAGAATAGCAGAATTACCATTAAAATATCGTAGAAATATTGAATCGTAAAATATCGTATCGTATCGTCGATTTTCTTGATATTTGTTTTTTTGGATTCGTCTCAACCCATAATATCAGAATAACCATTAAAATATCGTTTATGTATCTTATTGTAATATCGTATCGTAAAATATCGAATCGTTGATTTTATTGACATATGATTTTTTTTTTGATGTCCCATCCAATCCAAGTGACCGTGGAACCAATGCAAGGATAACATGTCCAAAGATATTTTACATCGAATCGTGTAGAAATCTCGACATTGAGGTAAATTAGAAGATGCATAACCAGGCTTTGCTGTCGTTTGAAGACATATGTTACTATGCCATGTGCCGCAGTTTATTAAGGAAGTTAGGAATGCAAGCTCCAGATCGTGAAATTAACGACGCGTTTAATAGTGAATTGGAACGTTAACGTGAATATGATCGACATGAATTAAACCAATTAGTTCATAGGAATGTATTCATGCTGAACCCCCAACAGAAGGAAGTATATGATACATTAATGTGGGCAATTTACGATGGAAGTGGTGGCTTATTTTTCCTGGATGCCCCTGGTGGAAAAGGGAAGACATTCTCCACACCATTGCTTTTCGCCACTGTTCGTGTGAAATCGGACTTTGCGGTAGCAGTTGCTCCTTCTGGCATAGCGGCCATATAGTTGAAAGGATTCCGTACGGCTCATTCAGCGTTCAAGTTTCCATTAAACCTAGAACATTTTGAACAAGTGACGTGTGACGTTTAGAAACAGCCCGCAATTGGCAAAATGTTAGTAGTGTGTAAAATCGCCAAGTGGGACGAATGCACGATGGCGCTTAAACGCGCATTCGAAGCTCTACACCGGATTTCGAAAGATCTGCGCAATGACTCGAGATACTCTGGTACCGCAATGATTTCACTGTCTGGCGATTTCCGCCAAACACTGCCAGTCATTCCAAGATCGACTGCTGCCAACGAAATAAAGGCTTGCCTCAAATCATCATATCTGTGGCGCTATGTGAGGAACCTTAAACTGAAAACAACCGAGTTGCATTCCTGAACGAACCATCTGCTGAAGATTTCTCCAATCAATTGTTGACAATCGGTGAGCGCCGTGTTCCTGTCGATTAATCGAGCGGATTGATTTCATTTCCCCGGATTTAAGCAATTTCGTTTCATTGAAGAATGAGCTCATCACCAAACTGTTCCCGAACATCATTGATGACCACACAAATCACAATTGGTAGAGTGAGTGAGCACTTTTGGGAGCTAGGGACAAAGATGTGGACGACTTAAACTTTGTAATTCACAATCAAATCGTTGGTTCTGTGCATTCATTCAAATCTATTGGCTGTGTAACAAACAAATCACAACGAAATCACCAACTATCCTTTTGAATTGTTAACTCCTTGAACGTGCCTGGCTTACCACTACACAATTTACAGCTGAAGGTTGACTTTGTGGTCACGACGCTTCGAAACCCAAGCCAACGAAAACAATGAAATGGAACGTGTTTAGTAAAAAAAACTGATAATCTATGTGATTCACGCGACCATACTTTAAGGAATTTCAAAGATGAGGAAGTTCTCGTTCCGAGGTCTTCCATGATCTCAAACGATATGCCCTTCGAGTTTCAATAAATTCATTTTCCAAATTGGGGTTGCATCCGCGATGAGGATTAACAAATCACAAGGCCAATCGTTGAGTATTTGTGGTCTGAATCTAGAAATCCCATGGTTTTTCATGGCCAATTATATTTGTCATATTCAGGAGTTGGTACACCATCCGCTTTATTTGTTCTTGCGCATGATAACAAAACGAAAAATGTTGTATATCAGAAGGTGCTTGACTCAAGAGAATAATGCGAATGTATAATAGATCGAATAAAGAAAATGTCTTTCTGAAGAGCCATTGTAATACTTATTAATGTAGATTTATTGATTTTTCCATATGTTATTGCAACAAATCAAATATTATTAAAATTGGTCCAGCCGTTCTTGATTTATAAATGGAGTGGATAAAGTGTTATTGATGGTTAGGCGGTACGAAGTTCGCCGTGTCAGCTAGTATATATATATATATACATATGTATATACATATATATATATGTATATGTATATATATATATATATATATATATATATATATATATATATATGAATAAGATGAGGGTACATAAATATCCAAAAATGCTTTAAATTACCAAGGATCATGAAAAACAATGAAATTTCGCATTCAATAATTTAAAATATTCAAATGCTTCGCAGGTTAGCATTTTTGAGCTGACATTAAGAAAGGTAGTTTATCTTCATAAAAGATTGATTTCAACGAGAATTTACCTTTTTAGAGGTACTATATGCCCAGTATAGCACTTTTATAGGAATTATTGTTGAAAGAGAACTAATCTTTAAAATTCTTTAGGCTATCACGTAAAAGCTCAACTATTAAAACGTAAAAAAAAACTATTCCCCTAAGCATTTTTCGTCGCAGAACACCTACATATTAATGTTGTTACTGCGGCGTAAAATCGATCGCTCTTCTGAATAATTACGGAAATATTTAGTACACCTTCACAAAGTGTTGAAATTTCCCAAAAGAATGCGAGGTTAAAACGACGCCATTAAAGCAATACATTCAACATCCAATTTAAAACTGTAACGGCTAGCACCTCTTAATTCCACAGTCATGCCCAATTCCGTTTAAAGGTGATCACCATGCATAGGAGAGTAACTGTCATATTTTTATAATCATGAATAATGCGAAAAATTGACATTACTATAACGTTCTTTTCAACATTAAGTGGAAAAAAATTAATGTAAAGCAGCAAAACTTGAAATAAATCGGAAAGTAACAATGAGGGATCCGGGGAAAAAACATGTCTTTCCCCGCTTCGCTTTTACGGTCATCCTAGTTTTTCCAGGGCGACAATTTGGGAATAAATAATTCAGCTACTCGGAGAATACACGCCGACGATAAAGGCGGAGTATTACCCACGATGGGCCCCAGGACAATCTCATCACCCCTGACCTCATTCGTCTTAATGTTTATGCAATTTAGAAGTCCATAGCATCATCTCAAATGGGGTCGATAGTAAACTTGAAATTTGAATTGATATAGCAAAAGTCCCTAGTTCATCCATTCATCGAGGGTCTAAGTGTAACCATATTTTCTGCTTAGAAAATACTTAAAGGTGAATCATCGCCAAATATGTACCGATGACACTTCTCCCCAGCAGCTTCCTTTCACCTTCCATGTGATGCATATTTTGCGTAGGAATGCTTAAGAGGACCATTAATGCCCTGTATTTGAAAACCGTTGAAATGAGGTGATCAAATTCTAAATACAAAATCATGATATAATGAAATAATTGGAAATGTCATTGCCTACTAATACCTGTGCTTATCTTATGTGGGATGCCAAGTAGAGTATAACGTTAAATAATGCGAAACAATGCTTGTCTACACCAGGTCCCCAGGCTAGGTCAAATTGGTTTCGATGCACGCACCGGGAAAGCCTTCGCCCAACTGAATTCGCGCCCAGATGTCTCCCGTTCCTACGCCCACATCAATCAGACCTCGAGCCAATTCCAGGAACCCAGGGGCGCAGTCAGGAAATCAATATTTATGATGCTACTTTCCTAAGCTTCCAACAGGTGCATTTAAACAGTCTAGGAAATTCCCGGGGACATAATATGCTGAAATCAACGTTTTCGGGATTAGAGATACATAAATACAAATAATGACGGGCATATTAAACACCAACGTGACGAGCAAGCAGTTCGGCAAACATAGCCTTGTTTTTGGATAGTTCAATTAAATGAGTCATAGAGGAATTCGACTCAAAACTTGGTCAAATTGACGATAGTTACCATTTTAATACATAATCAGTCTCCCTGCCACCCAAAAGGAATCATGCCTTATGGCTTTGAAAACACTTATCTAGCAGAAACATTGAGCTACATGAAGATAGGGCACGTCAGTTGGGATAGGTCAGTGCGTGCATGGCCATAAAGTACAAACATCGAAAGCTCTGTGCTCCTTCAAAAATGAAACATGGATGAAGCAACGACACCAAGTCAAACACGTGAAATGTTTACCTGCTAACGATAAATGACACTTCAAAAAATGTATTCCGCTGGGAAAGAAGAGAGAGAATCCATCGCGCACCTTCCTCAACGACTGATCCCCATTGCTGCGCGAGACGACTGTCGGGGAAGTACGACCCTAGACATCTACTGTGAATCCCAGTCTGCCTCCCCTTCTACGAGATGCCACGGGTCCTCACGCAGGCGCAGAATTTGACGGCCGGGCGGAGTGACGCCCAACAATACGTCGAGACCACCGATAGACACATTTAGCAGAATTTATTCTTCTTAAAAAATAAGAACCATTTTCTATTCTTGGTTAGGCGATGAAAGAAACCCATCTTATCAAATTTGTTTTTTCGGAAGTTAAATATTTTGTCTATCATCTTCTCCGATACAAATTATGAACTTTGCGACGGCCTTACTAAGCGCTGAAGCCTTTTTCTCTTCGATTGAAATTTTCACGGTGGTGAATATTTTAACTGGAGATCTGTGGATAGTAAGATGGCGAATCGATTAATTTTAAAGGAAAATACTATTTCTACATGTTTAAAAAGTCGAAAGAATTATTCCCTTTGTTTCTTGCGTCTGTTAATTTGTAAATGAAGCTTCTAATGTGATATGGCACACACCAATGCATCATTCCTGGCATATAATTTTATATTTTGTACCCAGCACTTTTAATATTTCCTCTATGGCGAAACGCAGAGGTACTTGCTCAAAGTGTACGAAGGCACACTGTGGAATGCGCGGTAAATATCTCGTCTTTAACCACTGCGCTCCTTCGCACATCCTCGTTTGTTCATGGCTACAAATTTGAAATAAATCATTCAGCAACTCGGAAAATGCACGCCGTCGATAAAGGTGGAGCATCAGAAGAAAAAATATCCCGGACTGATCTCATCTTCCCTGATTTTATTTGTCCCAACGTTATCTTAATATTTAAGTCAACAACAACATCTCAAATAGGGCCTACAGAACGTGAAATTTCAATCTTGAATCAATAGTCTCAACTTCATTTATTTACACAGCGACAAGGTGTAACAATACATTCAGTCCATGTAAATACTTAAAGGCGATTATTATTCTTAAATATACTGATGATATTTCTCCACGAGAATATCCTTTACCCTTTATTATGATGTATATTATACGAAGGAAGGCATAAGAGGATTTTAACGCCAAGTATTTGAAAGCCGTTGAAATAACGTGTTGTCAAAATCAAAGTACAAAAGGATTAAAAATTGAAATAATTAGAAATGTTATTGCCTACGATTACCTGTGCTGGTCTTATGTGGGATGCTAAGTAGAGCATTACGTAAAACTATGCGTAACAATGATTGCCTACTCCAGGTCCCCAGGCTAGGTCAAAATGGTTTCGATGCACGCACCGGGAAAGCCTTCGCCTAACTGAATTCGCGCCCAGATGTCTCCCGTTCCTACGCCCACATCAATCAGACCTCGAGCCAATTCCAGGAACCCAGGGACGCAGTCAGGAAATCAATATTTATGATGCTACTTTCCTAAGCTTCCAACAGGTGCATTTAAACAGTCTAGGAAATTCCCAGGGACATAATATGCTGAAATCAACGTTTTCGGGATTAGAGATGCATAAATATAAATAATGACGTGCATTTTAAACACCAACTTGACGAGCAAGCAGTTCGGCAAAAATAGCCTTGATTTTGGAAAGTTCAATTAAATGATTCATAGAGGAATTCAACTCAAAACTTGGGCAATTAGCATTTTTATACACAATCAGTCTCCCTGCCACCCAAAAGGAATTATGCCTTGTGGCTTTGAAAACATTTATGCAGCAGAAACATTGAGCTACATGAAGATAGGGCACGTCAGTTGGGATAGGTCAGTGCGTGCATGGCCATATAGTACAACCATCGAAAGCTCCTTCAAAAATGAAACATGGATGAAGCAGCGACACCAAGTGAAACACGTGAAATGTGTTACCTGATAACGGGCAATGACACTTCAAATAATATATTTCGCTCCGAAATAAGAGGGAGAATCCATCCCGCACCTTTCCCAACGACCGATCCCCGTTGTTGTTCTAGACGACTGGCGGCAGAAGCGCCACCCGAGACATCTCATGTGAATCCCAGTCTGCCGCCCCTTCCACGAGATGCCACGGGTCCTCGCGCAGGCGCTGAATTTGACGGCCGGGTGGATTGACGCGCAACAGTCCGTTAAGGCCTTACATAGACTCACATAGCCCAATTTTTTCTTCAAAATAAAAGAATTTTTTTTCATTTTTAGCCTAGGTGCAATGTGATACGATATTTTCGATAGGATTCCACGATAAGATACTTCTACGATATTTTAATGGTATTCCTGCCATTCTTGGCTGACATGAATTCAAAATACAAAATGTAATTCAAATCGACGTTACGATACGATTTTTTACGATGCGATACATTCACAATATTTTAATGGTTATTCTGTTATTCTGGGCTGAGTTGTATCGAAAAATTAAGCATCATTAAAATCAGTACAGCCGATATCGTGTTAAAAATGGTGTACCTAACACGATTTACGACTTTGTTTGTATATATACGATAATATTGCAGATTTACATTTGAATAAATCGAAAACATGATTATTAGCAAAACGAATTACATGCTGTAAACCGCACGGATAATAATTGTTCTGAGGTGAAATCACATGCGCCAGACAACTCAATTGCTGTGGACATTATTTTAGTCCGCGATGTAAGTCCCAAAAATTCAACGCCGTATTGTTGCTACAATTTGGTATTCTCGAAAAATGGTCATATTCCTCCTTGTCACAAGAAGAGAATCCTATAGCCAATAAAAATAATTAAGAAGAACTCAATACCGGTATTTCGGTCACCTGGTGACCATCTACGGGGAGAATCAAATGGGGCCTTGAATTTGGAAGACTATGCACTTGGCACTGTCCAAAGGCAAGTTCACTTGACTTTGGACAGTGCCTAGATAGACTGAGCATAGATTCTCTCAATTCCTTCATCTTCCAACTCAATGATTCCTCATCTCTCTCTTTCACCTCGACCATTTCATCCTCTCAGATTACCTTCCTCGATGTTAATATTTCCCTCAGTAACAACAAATTCCTTACCTCTGTTCACAACAAACCTACTAATAAGCAGCAATACCTTCATTACAGCAGCTGTCACCCCTCCCATACCAAGCGCTCCCTCCCTTACTCTCTCTCTCTATCCGCGGTCACCGCATTTGCAACCATCCCGAATCCCTTAACAAATACCTTAACAACCTTCACCACTCCCTCCTCCAACGAGGATACCCTGATTCTCTCCTCCATAAAAAAATACTTAAACACTCCTAAACCCCCAAGCCTGCCTCAACCACAGACTCCCAGCCTCTCTCATTCTGTACTACCTACTTCCCAGGCATTCAGTCTCTCAAATTTATCCTCAAAGACCTATTCCCCATCCTCAAAAATCACAACACTTCCTCCAACCTTCTTCCCAATTGCCCCTCTTTCACCTTCAAACGTCCCGCCAACCTAGCAGATATCCTCAAATCCACCAGGCCACTCTCAAAATCCCCTCACACCCCCAGAGCCATACCCACTCCATGTCATCGAGCAAGATGCAAAACCTGCCCTATTTTCACCACTCCACCCCACTTCATCCCACATTTAACTCTCTCCCGCCCTTCCCCTATTCCTCTTGCACTTCCAAGAATGTTGTTTATCTTCCTACCTGTAAACTCTGCCCGTCCTTTTACATAGGCCAATGTTCCACACCACTTAACATTAGGATTAATAACCACCGCGCCTCGTGCAATCCCACCTCCCCGTCCGCGGGTCTCCCCATCCCTAAACATGCTTCCCATCATAATACCCCTTTCAACCAGTGTTACAATGTTTCCGTCCTGGCGTCCCTTCCCACATCCGATAACCCTATAGAATTAAAAACTCTTGAAATGGCATTCATTTACATCTGTATGGCCTATCAGCATCCGGGCCTCAATGTCGTTCACTGATGGGAGTGGCCTAAATTGTTACTTTGTGGAAGCAAAGCATATCGGGGGGTGGACACTGTGTTTTTCCGAATGAGTTTTGGTGTACGTGGCCTTTGTTTTGACTTGCGAGGTCTTTATCAATACTTTGTAGGTTGAAACATAAGTCTCGTATGTTGCAATAGTTGCGGTGAGCATGTTGTTCTATTTTCCGATGTTAAGTCAATTCCACCACTTCCCTCTCCCTTTCCTCTCCCCAACCATTCCTTTCACCCCTCCTTCGCCTCCCGTTCTCCCCTTCCTCTGGCCCCCTTCCCTTTCTCTCGCTACCCTCACCTCAAGAATTCCAGTAGTCATTACTTCTATATCTTCAGATGATATATCGGACGATATCTGATCCCCATTGCTGCACGAGACAACTGTCGGGGAAGGCGCCACCCCTGACATCTCATGTGAATCCCAGTCTGCCTCTCCGTCCACGAGATGCCACGGGTCCACGCGCAGGCGCAGAATTTGACGGCCGCGTGGATTGACACCCAACAGTCCGTTAAGGCCTTACATAGGCACACATAGTAGATTTTTTTTCTTTTAAAATAAAAGAACTATTTTTCATTTACTGCCTCGGTGCTGTAAAATTACAAGTTGAACTGAAGGCTATCCTACAAATTTAAATATTTTGTCTTTTGCCTGCTACCATACAACCTAATTACTTTACCATAGTGACGGACTCTGAAAGTGTTTTTCCTTCGATTGAAAATCTATATGGTGGTAAATATTTTAGACCGAGAACGAATCATGAATAAAAAAGGCAATACTACTTCTATACGTTTTTTAAAACATTGAAAGAATAATGCCCCTTGTTTTTCCTGTCTGTTAATTTGTAGATGAAGCTAGTAATGTTTTGACACACAGTAATACTCTGGGAAACTACATTCAAAGGTTCAACAGGAAAAAATCGTAGAGAAATGTTAAACGTAAATGTTTTCTTCAAGATTTGAGTTTGTGCGTACTTATAATATTCGCATCAATAAAAAATTATCTAACATGAATTATTGGCACTTCGGATGCCCTTACGAAATCATTACGCTTTAAGCTGAACTTTTTATCGGTCGAGTCAACTGGATGACTCTAAAATTCCTCCATAGCGATTTCTATTTTTTGCCTACAAATGAATAAGTACTATAATTTTACATATAATGATTCATTTTACTCTATATTTACCTCTCGAGCGGATCGTTCATACGGTTACAGTGGAGCATCTGACACGGCACAATTTCTTCGATGAGTATCAGTCGGGCTTCCGTAAGCTCTATAGCACTCAGTCGGCTTTGATAAAGGTAACTGATGATATACGCAAATCCATAGACGCAAAAAAGGTAACAGTTTTAGTCCAATTCGATTTGAGCAAGGCTTTCGATTCAGTAGACCACGGCATACTACTGGAACGTATGAGCAAACTCAAGTTTTCCTACTCTGTCCTTCGCTGGTTTTGCTCCTATCTGTCTAATCGTCAGCAAGCTGTTAAAGATGAAGACGGGAATGTATCTGCTTTCCAACCTGTCCTATGTGGAGTTCCACAGGGGTCAATTCTCGGACCTTTATTATTTACTATTTTTATAAAAGAACTAGCTGCCATAATAACTCATTGTAAACATCACTTTTATGCTGACGATCTACAAATATATCTTGAGTCCTACCCCTCTGAATTTAACCATGCCATTGACTTGGTCAACAAGGATATCCAACTCATCTGTGAATGGCTGACTGAAAATCGGCTAAATCTGAACCCCAAAAAGACCAAGTCGATAATCTCTGGAAGCACCGCCAATGTACATATGCTGCTCGCAAGTGATCTCTCTAAAATAGTATTCTTTTAAATATTCAAATTGACTACTCATATACAGTGAAAAGCCTAGGAGTTTATCTAAGCAGCACCTTAACCTGGCGCGAGCAAGTAAATGCCATTTCTAATAAAGTTCACAAAATTCTTTACTTAATGAAGCATTTCAGACACCTAATCCCTATAACATTACGCCAGAAGCTTGTTCAAACGTTAGTATTACCACATCTCGACTATTGCTCAGTTGTCTACGCTGATGTGAACAAGGAGCTAAGTAAAAAATTGCAAAGGCTCCAAAATTATTGTTTGCGATTCATCTTTAATATGCGTTTTAATGAACGTGTAACTCCTTACTATAAAATGTTGAATTGGCTAAAACTCGAACAGAGGAGAATGCTTCAAAAGGCCTCACAATTATTTAAAGTTCTGAATTCTAAAACCCCTTCATATTTATATGAAAATTTTATATTCAATTCACTTACGACAAAGAGATCAACCCGCATTCCAAAAACATTCCATCTTCCCAAATACCGCACGGCTATATATGAAAAGTCATTCAGTATTTCATCCTGTAAACTATGGAACTGCTTGCCCAATAAAGTAAAATTATCCAGGAAGACATCCCAATTCAGCAAGAAAATGTTTGAATATCTGTCTACCACACTACCAAAATGACCTATTACTGTTCTATCAGACTAAATATTTAACTATTGTTCTTTGTATTTGTATGTATGTATTGTACTATATGTTTCGTTCAAATGATGTTAAATTGTGTTTTGTGATTGGTTTAGTTACCTTATTCTATGCATTATGTAAACCTGTTTCACTCCATAGGCTTCAAAACCTCATGTAACATGTATTCTGCTGCAAGGGACTTTGCTCCCAGAGCAATAAAAATTGTTTATTATTATTATTATCGTACAATCTTTTCGTTTCAATTCGTTTTCGAAATATCTATAACGTGACTTTTCTACGCTAGGTCATGACCCGATTATTGGAACAGCGCTACGTCATCAAATTTTGCATGAAACTGTGTAATGCTGGCAAAGAGGCTCATGGCATGCCCGAGGCAGTTTATGGTGATAACGCTATTGGGTAGGTCGGATGTTTTTCAGTGGCACAGGATGTTGCGGGAGGGTAGAGGAGATTTTGAAAGCGCCGAACGTTCAGGAGACCCTTTGACATCAAACAGAACAAAATCTTCCGCGAGGGAAAGACAGTGATTGAAGATTCCGTCCATATACCTTCTGAGGAGCTTGGCATTCCTAACAGTGATGTGTAGTTTCTTTCATTTTCCTCGTTCTACATCAGCTCAAAGAGATAACTGAACAAAAGCTAACTGCATCATCGTTTGCTATGGATTTATTACGAATTTCACAAGAAAGGGGGGGTTAGTGCCAAGAGAACTCAACCATCACCTACCACACCGACCTTCAAGGTGATCCCTAATAAATTTTTTTTAAGTGCAGGGTAATGAAATGGCCACCTATTTTGGCCATGCTGCATTCTAATCGTACTTCCATCAAATAAAAGCGTCGAAAAATGGTCATATTCCTCTTCGCTTTCACATTGGTATGATAACGCAACTAAAACTAAATCTAACTGGGCTTAGGGCTAGGTGAACTCTGCCGATATCTACCAAACCGACCTCCGACTTGATCCCTGTCTTAATATTTTTTCTAATTCAGGGTAATGAAAGGCCACCACCTTTGGCGATGTTGCATTTTAATCGTACTTCCAACAAATAAACTAGGGGTGGAGCCATTATTCCAATCCACGGAACACGGGACCTCATTACTGATGGAGGAATAAGAAGAGCTTTCCTTTCTTTCATAAAATTCCCGAATAAATGAAGAATAGAAATTCTTCATACCGGCATACATCATGCGATCTAAAAATAATGCTGGAAAAAAGGATTTAGATTGAAAATTTGTTGACCCATTATTAGATATTATCCTTTTATATTGGTTCGCTAAAAATTCTAAAAGATTAATATCTCAAATAAGATATTTTTCCCCATAAAAAGATGCATCATATACAGATAATATTCCTTTTCGGATAATGTTTTAAATATTTACGCCGCCAGCTAAAATTAAATAGGTAAAATATGATAAATACGAGATCTTTTGAAAAACTATCGCGAATTTTCCGCGCGTTGTCATGATGAAACACCCAGCAGTTTGCGATGACCGGTCGGACCCTTTTCACGCGTTCTCAGAGGCGGGTGAGCACCTGGACGTAAACGTTCGCATTCACAGTCTCCCCTGGTGGGACAAACTCCTTGTGAACCACTCCATGACAGTCGAAAAACACAATCAACATCGTTTTGATTTTTGATTTGCTCATGCGAGCCTTTTTTGGACGTGGGGACGCGGGAGTGTGCCATTCCGCGGATTGTCTTTTCGTTTCGGGGTCATATTGAAAAACCCATGTTTCTACACCAGTTATCACAGAGTCCAAACAATTTTCATTTCGGTGAAAATTGGCCCACACTTCTTCAGAAATGCGCACACGCGTTGCCTGTTGGTCGACACTCAGAATTTTCGGCACCATGTTGGCGCACACCTTGCGCATGGCCAAATCCTGTGAAATAATGCGTTGGACGTTGGATGCAGACAGACCCAACTGCTCTGCAATTTCTTCACTTGTTAAGCGTCGGTCTGTGTTCAGCAGTGTCCTCACTCTGTCCACATTCGTGTCGGTACTTGCCGTCAACGGCCGTCCGGAGCGATGGTCGTCTTCAACGAGCTCCCTACCCTCTTTAAACAACTTGTGCCACTCAAATACTGTGGAACGGCTTAAGGCAGTGTCCCCATAAGCCTCCTTGATCAGATCGAGGGTCTCAGTTGCCGTCATCCCGAGTTTCGCACAAAACTTCACGGAATAACGTTGCTCTAAATTCAGATTCATTTTGTTTTTCGACGTGGACAAAAAACTTGCTTCACTAAAAACGGTGTCCTCACTCAACAACAGCCCGCAGGCCACTGAGGTTGGTTTCGGTCTGTTGCTAAGAGCCCCTTCCCCCTTATTCTGTCAAGCAGACCCCCCTCCACCGCTCCGTTCGCGCCAGAGAAAATCAGTCCTACCACTTTTGGGTAAGTTCCTATATGCTCAGCTGAGAAACTGTAACATTCTCATAATCGTCAATGCTGCGTAAAATTTACTTCATTAAAATTTTCTCTCCAACTTTAATTAAAAAAACATAACTGCATAGGTTCCAAATTTGAAATATTTTGCAATATATTCATGTGACTGATATATGAGACTGATTCAAGTGGACGGTGAGATTAAAGGTCTTCAAAACACGTAATCCCATTCTGTCTTTAGCTCTGCCAAGTAGAGCAATACGTCAAACTATGCGAAACAATGCTTTCCTACACCAGGTCCCCAGGCTAGGTCAAATTGGTTTCGATGCACGCACCGGGAAAGCCTTCGCCCAACTGAATTCGCGCCCGGATGTCTCCCGTCCAACGCCCACATCAATCAGACCTCGAGCCAATTCCAGGAACCCAGTGACGCAGTCAGGAAATCAATATTTATGATGCTACTTTCCTAAGCTTCCAACAGGTGCATTTAAACAGTCTAGGAAATTCCCAGGGACATAATATGTTGAAATCAACGTTTTCGGGATTAGAGATACATAAATACAAATAATAACGGGCATATTAAACACCAACGTGACGAGCAAGCAGTTCGGCAAAATAGCCTTGTTTTTGGATAGTTCAATTAAATGAGTCATAGAGGAATTCAACTGAAAACTTGGTCAAATTGACGATAGTTAGCATTGTAATACACAATCAGTTACCCTGCCACCCAAAAGGAATCATGCCCTATGGCTTTGACAACATTTATGCAGCAGAAACATTGAGCTACATGAAGATAGAGCACGTCAGTTGGGATAAGTCAGTGCGTGCATGGCCATAAAGTACAAACATCGAAAGCTTTGTGCTCCTTCGCAAATGAAACATGGATGTAGCAGCGACACCAAGTCAAACACGTGAAATGTGTTACCTGATAACGGGAAATGACACTTCAAATAATATATTTCGCTCCGAAATAAGAGGGAGAATCCATCCCGCACCTTTCTCAACGACCGATCCCCGTTGTTGTTCTAGACGACTGGCGGCAGAAGCACCACCCGAGACATCTCATGTGAATCCCAGTCTGCCTCCCCTCCCACGAGATGCCACGGGTCCTCGCGCAGGCGCAGAATTCGACGGCCGCATTGATTGATGCCCAATTGTGCGCTGAGACCGTCCATAGACATAGCAGATTAATTTCTTTCTAAAATATCGGGACTTATCGTTATCGATAGGTTCGGCGCTCTTAAATTACTTCTGAAATGGTGGACAAGAATTAGAGCACGCCGAACGTCCAGGATGCCGCGATAAGATACCAAAATCTTCAAAAAGAGAAGGACAGGGATTGTAGATTATTTATTCATATCTAAGGAACTTGGTCCTCCACTTGGTTTCCTTGTGATGGAAAACATGGGAATGACGATGTTGTATGTCAATTTGGTTCCGCGAGTGCTTTTGGACAAATAAAAGGACACTCGTTTGCAAATCTACCAAGAACTTTTCGACCATGTGTTAGACAATCAAAATTTTGAGAAAATACCCCACCAGACTTCTTCCTCTTCTCTCGCCTCAAATCCTTGCTGAAAGAACGTCTCCACGGGTTGGTGGAAGCGTTACAACACGCCGTGACGGGGGAGCTTAGCAGTGTTCCGGGGGTCGTCTCCCAGAAGGGCTACGAGGCATAGAAAACACACTAGCCGTGGTTTGTGGACGCGCCAGGGTGCAACTTCTTTGAATTTCGTGTGAATATATCAATCCTGGCATAGAATTGTTTTAAGTCGATCCAATACTAGTAATTTGGGACACATCTCTTATGACTCGAAAATCTATTTTTTCTAAAATCTTTATAATTTATAGGCAGCAAACCTATGGAACAAATTACGCTAGAGGTACCTAGCGTCGGTAATTAAAAAGATATAAATTTTCCCCAATTCCGAAGTCCCCTGCATAACTACCGACAAGTTATTACACTCAAAATAGATTACACATTTCAATTAATCAAGCATTTTCTTTAAAATATTTTACCTGATTTTAATAGAGTGACCATGCATGTATAAGTTGTTTAATGATTATACTGTGCCATTATTATGAAATTCGGATACGAAAGCATGTTTTATAATGGCACTGACTGCAGTCAGCTTTGGAAGATGATTATGAATGCCGAAGTTCCATAGAATACGGTGGCTCCACAAAACGGCTTTTGACCAACAACAGGTGGGATTTTTTACTTCCAATAAAGAACGAAGGAAGATAGAAAATACACAATGCGTCACCCGTATGTACACCTATTGCTATTCCATGCAATAATGCAAAAATATTGTGAGTTTCATGTACGAATAGAGCACCCAGGAACGCAAACTGACTGATCTGTTTGCAAAATATTTTCTTCAGCTGGTGGAAACCGATCTCTTGGATCTCGTTGACCCAACTGCCCCTTTGGAGGCCAGAATGCAACAGATGCGACATTGCCGGAAAAGTATACTTTTTATTTATTCACACTAAATTTTATTACACTTCAATCGATTTCCAAGCATTGGCCACTTCCTCCCGTGTGGAGGCATCATGACGAATAGACACAGTCTTAGATACGTAAACTGTTCTACCTGCTCTAGTTTTTGCCCTCCTATTTTAATGTTTAGCTTAGCCTTTTTCTTTCTAGAAAATCGCATAACCTTTGTTTCATTAATATTGATTCTCATCCCATACCTGTCGCACTGAATTTCCAATTCACTCAGCAATGCTTGCAACCCCTTGGCTGGCTGACGAACTAAAGCTAAGTCATCAGCAAACCTAACTGATTTTACGAATTCCCCGCCCACTTTCAGTCCTACCTCCAATTCTTCTAATGCCTCTTTAATCATTTCCTCTGCATACAGGTTGAACAGCAACGGTGATAATGGGCATCCCTGCCTTACACCTCTTCCTAACACTCCCCGTTTCCCACCCGCACCTGAGCAGTCTGAGACATGTACAGGTTGCGGATTAGCCTCCTTTCCCTCCAATCTATTCCTATTTTATGCAATATACTCATTAGTTTTCCCCAATTCACTCTATCAAATGCTTTTTCGAAATCTACGAAACAGGCAAATACCTCCTGGTTGTGTTCTATATTCCTCTCGATTAATAATCTCATTACTGCAGTGGTATCACGCGTACCTCTCCCCTTTCTAAACCCAAACTGACCATCCCCTAAGTAATCATTTACCCTACTCTCTATCCTTTTGTTTATGATCCTGACAACAACTTTAGCTGCCTGGGATATCAAACTAATTGTCCTGTAGTCCTCACATGACGTGGCCTTTACCTTTTTCGGAAAAGGAACTAAAACTGATCTCACAAAGTCTTCCGGCCAGATTCCCTCCTCATAGATAATCCGAATCAGCCCATATTTCCCTAAATATTTCAGCAGTTCCGCAGGAATGTTATCCACCCCCACGGCCGTATTTAGCTTCATCTCCCTTAAATCCCTTTTTTCTCATCGTCCAGTATGCCTGTGCCTAAGCTATCTTCCTCTACATCTAGTTCCACTTTTCTGTCTAACTTAATCTAAGTTCTTTACAATACAGTTCTTCTATATATTCCTTTCATCTCTCTTGGATCTTTCCTGTGTCAACTATTACCTTACCCACCTTATCTCTAACTGTTAGCATAGATCTCCCTTTCTTACTGCCCGATATATTTTTAACTTTGCTGTACAGCGCACCGATTTCACCCTTCCTCTGAAGACTTTCCATAACCTCGCACTGCGTCTTCCACCATGCTTCTTTTGCTTTATTAGTTGTCCCGCCTCAATTTATTGTTTAACTCTTTGTACTTCATTTTGCCAATCTCTGCATTTACATTCTTCCATTTTCTCCTCTCATCCATCTCTGTAATCATCTCATCCGTGATCCATGGTTTCCTAGTCCTTTTAGCGTTAACGGTTCCAATAGTGTCTTTTGCGGCTTTCAATAACCCTTTCTTGATACTTTCCCATTTTTCTTCGTTAGTACTTAGATCTTTACCATCCTTCATGATTTCCTCTAACGCCTGTTTTTATTCTTTCCTTTTCAAACTATTTAATGCTTTTACATTCCATTTTCTAACTCGCGCCCCGGACTTAACTCTTTGAAACGGACGCTACATTTCATAACAACTAAATTGTGGTCAGAGTCCGCATCCGCTCCCGGTAAGCTGTAGTATTCTGTCCGTTACCTGCTCTATGTCTACTACGCTTCTTCCTACCTCTTCATTAAATGCTATGGCAACCCCTCGTTGGCTCTCGTCCCCACCGCTGTATATTACTCTAAAATTAGCAATCCAGTAATCCCCGCTATCCTTCCCTCTCACCTCGCATAGACCTAAAATATCGTTTTTTCCCGTTTCCATCTCACGCTTAACATTCTCCAATTTCCCTGTCTTCATCATTGTCCTAACATTCCACGTTCCTATTCTAACTAATTTGGTCTTCTCCTGCGTCTTCTGTCCTGCTGCTGCTGGTTTTCCCCCGCAAGGGTTTCGTGGGATGACGACCGCGGAAGCCTTGCTTCCCCCGTTGCCGGGCACGACACACGGCCGATTGGGCCGAGCCCCGTAGTTGCCAGGACTCAAAATCTCTGTATAGTCCATCATATTTTTCTTGGGAATGATAACTGAGGTGGTTTCCCGTTGCCCTCCTCAATAGTGTTTTTAACGTGACACCATCACTTATTGGCCGCCCCACTGGGGTCAGACGCCATTGCAGCCGCCTCACTGAGGAACAGACGCTGCGTGGACTGACTTTCGTCTGGCTCCTAACCTTCGACCTATCTGGCATGGGTGACCCTACCAGGAGCAATTATTATTACTCCCGCCAGCACAACTCTAGGGAACATCGGAACGCACAAGCCCTTCCACCATGTCAAGGTTGTAGTCGAGGGAGGGATATATATATATATATATACATATATTATTCAAAGTCGTAGATCGTGTTAGTTAGCATTTATAACTCGAGAACGGCTATACCGATTTTAATAATGTTTGATTTTTTTCAATTAGACTCATTTCAGAATAGCAGAATTACCATTAAAATATCGTAGAAATATTGAATCGTAAAATATCGTATCGTATCGTCGATTTTCTTGATATTTGTTTTTTTGGATTCGTCTCAACCCATAATATCAGAATAACCATTAAAATATCGTTTATGTATCTTATTGTAATATCGTATCGTAAAATATCGAATCGTTGATTTTATTGACATATGATTTTTTTTTTGATGTCCCATCCAATCCAAGTGACCGTGGAACCAATGCAAGGATAACATGTCCAAAGATATTTTACATCGAATCGTGTAGAAATCTCGACATTGAGGTAAATTAGAAGATGCATAACCAGGCTTTGCTGTCGTTTGAAGACATATGTTACTATGCCATGTGCCGCAGTTTATTAAGGAAGTTAGGAATGCAAGCTCCAGATCGTGAAATTAACGACGCGTTTAATAGTGAATTGGAACGTTAACGTGAATATGATCGACATGAATTAAACCAATTAGTTCATAGGAATGTATTCATGCTGAACCCCCAACAGAAGGAAGTATATGATACATTAATGTGGGCAATTTACGATGGAAGTGGTGGCTTATTTTTCCTGGATGCCCCTGGTGGAAAAGGGAAGACATTCTCCACACCATTGCTTTTCGCCACTGTTCGTGTGAAATCGGACTTTGCGGTAGCAGTTGCTCCTTCTGGCATAGCGGCCATATAGTTGAAAGGATTCCGTACGGCTCATTCAGCGTTCAAGTTTCCATTAAACCTAGAACATTTTGAACAAGTGACGTGTGACGTTTAGAAACAGCCCGCAATTGGCAAAATGTTAGTAGTGTGTAAAATCGCCAAGTGGGACGAATGCACGATGGCGCTTAAACGCGCATTCGAAGCTCTACACCGGATTTCGAAAGATCTGCGCAATGACTCGAGATACTCTGGTACCGCAATGATTTCACTGTCTGGCGATTTCCGCCAAACACTGCCAGTCATTCCAAGATCGACTGCTGCCAACGAAATAAAGGCTTGCCTCAAATCATCATATCTGTGGCGCTATGTGAGGAACCTTAAACTGAAAACAACCGAGTTGCATTCCTGAACGAACCATCTGCTGAAGATTTCTCCAATCAATTGTTGACAATCGGTGAGCGCCGTGTTCCTGTCGATTAATCGAGCGGATTGATTTCATTTCCCCGGATTTAAGCAATTTCGTTTCATTGAAGAATGAGCTCATCACCAAACTGTTCCCGAACATCATTGATGACCACAAAAATCACAATTGGTAGAGTGAGTGAGCACTTTTGGGAGCTAGGGACAAAGATGTGGACGACTTAAACTTTGTAATTCACAATCAAATCGTTGGTTCTGTGCATTCATTCAAATCTATTGGATGTGTAACAAACAAATCACAACGAAATCACCAACTATCCTTTTGAATTGTTAACTCCTTGAACGTGCCTGGCTTACCACTACACAATTTACAGCTGAAGGTTGACTTTGTGGTCACGACGCTTCGAAACCCAAGCCAACGAAAACAATGAAATGGAACGTGTTTAGTAAAAAAAAACTGATAATCTATGTGATTCACGCGACCATACTTTAAGGAATTTCAAAGATGAGGGAGTTCTCGTTCCGAGGTCTTCCATGATCTCAAACGATATGCCCTTCGAGTTTCAATAAATTCATTTTCCAAATTGGGGTTGCATCCGCGATGAGGATTAACAAATCACAAGGCCAATCGTTGAGTATTTGTGGTCTGAATCTAGAAATCCCATGGTTTTTCATGGCCAATTATATTTGTCATGTTCAGGAGTTGGTACACCATCCGCTTTATTTGTTCTTGCGCATGATAACAAAACGAAAAATGTTGTATATCAGAAGGTGCTTGACTCAAGAGAATAATGCGAATGTATAATAGATCGAAAAAAGAAAATGTCTTTCTGAAGAGCCATTGTAATACTTATTAATGTAGATTTATTGATTTTTCCATATGTTATTGCAACAAATCAAATATTATTAAAATTGGTCCAGCCGTTCTTGATTTATAAATGGAGTGGATAAAGCATTATTGATGGTTAGGCGGTACGAAGTTCGCCGTGTCAGCTAGCATATATATACTACCTTGATCAAAAAGTTCCCGGAATAACCACCGTGTGGCGCTCCCATCGTTCCGATTTGAGTTTTGTTTTTTTTGTTAAATTGGTACATCTGTTGTTGATATTCCCTTTAAATCTTAGTGTCCTAACTTGACATTTGCAAAAGTTACGGTCGGTTTTCGGTATGTCCATCAATGCTTCCTGCGATTTTTCCATTACTTTCTCTCGGCTGCTAAAACGCGTTCCCCGTAATGGTTTTTTAACTCGATTGAACAGAAAGAAGTCACAGGGAGCCAAATCAGGTGAATTCGGTGGCTGTTAGATGGTATTTGTTGCATTTTTCGTCAAAAAATTACGAATAATGATAGCACTGTGCGACGGTGCGTTATCATGGTGCAAAATCCACGAGTGTTCTGCCCACATTTCTGGTCTCTTTCGGCGAATTGCTTCACGCAAACGTCTCATAACGCCCAAATAATACTCTTTGTTTACTGTCTGGCCTTCTGGCAAAAATTCATGATGCACTACACCGTTGTAATCCATGAAAACCGTCAGCATTGCCTTCTTTTTTGACTGAAAACGACGTGGTTTTTTTGGTCTCGGCTCATTTGGTGAACGCCATTCACTTGCCTGATGTCTGGATTGCGTGTCGTACTCATAAACCCACGTCTCGTCTCCAGTAATGATCCTTTTGATGAATGTGGGATCGGATTCAGCCTCGCAAATCATGTCTTTTGCGACGTCAACACGGTCTCTTTTTTGCATGAAATTGAGGTCTTTTGGCACCAACTTTGCTGCTACACGACGGAAACCCAAATCATTAACCACAATGTCTTGGGCGGATCCATAGGCAATGTTCAAGTCCTCCGCTATTTCTCTGATGGTTAATATTCGGTTATTGACCAACGTTTCTTTTACTTTATCAATTTTTTCACCGACTTTCGATGTCGATGGTCTGCCGCTCGTGCCACTGGTAAACGACCGTTTTTTTTAGAGAATCGTTGCCGAAACACTTTTCCAACATTCCCAACGTCCGTCCTATGGTGAGTGACCAGCTCCTCGCCGGTCTTTTCGCTGCCCAGCATTCCTGCTCTTCAGCGATGATCGATTCGGCTTTTCTCCCGGGGTTTCCTAGGGACCCCGTTCGTGTTGTACCATTTCGGGGCTAAATGGCCCCGAAATGGCCGTTACACTTACGCCGCTTCTCCGGCGGCTGGTCTTCCTTTTCCCCCGTCGCTGCACGTGGGCGTGGATGTTTATCCCACGGGCAAACCACGACATCAGTGATGCCGCGGAGTTCCCCGTCCCAACGTCCGTGCGCCACTAAATCCGTTTTTACGCAAAATTTAATACAAGTTCGTTGATGCAAATTTAAATCCATTTCTGCAATTGTAAAAAATCGCCAACACACACAGAGATAGATATACTCTTGGCTACGTAACTTTTGCAAATGTCAAGTTATGACACTAAGATTTAAAGGGAATATCAACAACAAATGTACCAATTTAACAAAAAAACAGAACTCAAATCGGAAGGATGGGAGCGCCACACGGTGGTTATTCCGGGAACTTTTTGATCAAGGTAGTATATATACATATGTATATACATATATATATATATATATATGTATATGTATATATAAATATATATATATATATATATATATATATATATATATATATATATATATATATATATATATATATATGAATAAGATGAGGGTACATAAATATCCAAAAATGCTTTAAATTACCAAGGATCATGAAAAACAATGAAATTTCGCATTCAATAATTTAAAATATTCAAATGCTTCGCAGGTTAGCATTTTTGAGCAGACATTAAGAAAGGTAGTTTATCTTCATAAAAGATTGATTTCAACGAGAAGTTACCTTTTTAGAGGTACTATATGCCCAATATAGCACTTTTATAGGAATTATAGTTGAAAGAGAACTAATCTTTAAAATTCTTTAGGCTATCACGTAAAAGCTCAACTATTAAAACGTAATAAAAAAAACTATTCCTTCAAGCATTTTTCGTCGCAGAACACCTACATATTAATGTTGTTACTGCGGCGTAAAATCGATCGCTCTTCTGAATAATTACGGAAATGTTTAGTACACCTTCACAAAGTGTTGAAATTTCCCAAAAAAATGCGAGGTTAAAACGACGCCATTAAAGCAATACATTCAACATCCAATTTAAAACTGTAACGGCTAGCACCTCTTAATTCCACAGTCATGCCCAATTCCGTTTAAAGGTGATCACCATGCATAGGAGAGTAACTGTCATATTTTTATAATCATGAATAATGCGAAAAATTGACATTACTATAACGTTCTTTTCAACATTAAGTGGAAAAAAATTAATGTAAAGCAGCAAAACTTGAAATAAATCGGAAAGTAACAATGAGGGATCCGGGGAAAAAACATGTCTTTCCCCGCTTCGCTTTTACGGTCATCCTAGTTTTTCCAGGGCGACAATTTGGGAATAAATAATTCAGCTACTCGGAGAATACACGCCGACGATAAAGGCGGAGTATTACCCACGATGGGCCCCAGGACAATCTCATCACCCCTGACCTCATTCGTCTTAATGTTTATGCAATTTAGAAGTCCATAGCATCATCTCAAATGGGGTCGATAGTAAACTTGAAATTTGAATTGATATAGCAAAAGTCCCTAGTTCATCCATTCATCGAGGGTCTAAGTGTAACCATATTTTCTGCTTAGAAAATACTTAAAGGTGAATCATCGCCAAATATGTACCCATGACACTTCTCCCCAGCAGCTTCCTTTCACCTTCCATGTGATGCATAGTTTGCGTAGGAATGCTTAAGAGGACCATTAATGCCCTGTATTTGAAAACCGTTGAAATGAAGTGATCAAATTCTAAATACAAAATCATGATATAATGAAATAATTGGAAATGTCATTGCCTACTAATACCTGTGCTTATCTTATGTGGGATGCCAAGTAGAGTATAACGTTAAACAATGCGAAACAATGCTTGTCTACACCAGGTCCCCAGGCTAGGTCAAATTGGTTTCGATGCACGCACCGGGAAAGCCTTCGCCCAACTGAATTCGCGCCCAGATGTCTCCCGTTCCTACGCCCACATCAATCAGACCTCGAGCCAATTCCAGGAACCCAGGGACGCAGTCAGGAAATCAATATTTATGATGCTACTTTCCTAAGCTTCCAACAGGTGCATTTAAACAGTCTAGGAAATTCCCGGGGACATAATATGCTGAAATCAACGTTTTCGGGATTAGAGATACATAAATACAAATAATGACGGGCATATTAAACACCAACGTGACGAGCAAGCAGTTCGGCAAACATAGCCTTGTTTTTGGATAGTTCAATTAAATGAGTCATAGAGGAATTCGACTCAAAACTTGGTCAAATTGACGATAGTTACCATTTTAATACATAATCAGTCTCCCTGCCACCCAAAAGGAATCATGCCTTATGGCTTTGAAAACACTTATCTAGCAGAAACATTGAGCTACATGAAGTTAGGGCACGTCAGTTGGGATAGGTCAGTGCGTGCATGGCCATAAAGTACAAACATCGAAAGCTCTGTGCTCCTTCAAAAATGAAACATGGATGAAGCAACGACACCAAGTCAAACACGTGAAATGTTTACCTGCTAACGATAAATGACACTTCAAAAAATGTATTCCGCTGGGAAAGAAGAGAGAGAATCCATCGCGCACCTTCCTCAACGACTGATCCCCATTGCTGCGCGAGACGACTGTCGGGGAAGTACGACCCTAGACATCTACTGTGAATCCCAGTCTGCCTCCCCTTCTACGAGATGCCACGGGTCCTCACGCAGGCGCAGAATTTGACGGCCGGGCGGAGTGACGCCCAACAATACGTCGAGACCACCGATAGACACATTTAGCAGAATTTATTCTTCTTAAAAAATAAGAACCATTTTCTATTCTTGGTTAGGCGATGAAAGAAACCCATCTTATCAAATTTGTTTTTTCGGAAGTTAAATATTTTGTCTATCATCTTCTCCGATACAAATTATGAACTTTGCGACGGCCTTACTAAGCGCTGAAGCCTTTTTCTCTTCGATTGAAATTTTCACGGTGGTGAATATTTTAACTGGAGATCTGTGGATAGTAAGATGGCGAATCGATTAATTTTAAAGGAAAATACTATTTCTACATGTTTAAAAAGTCGAAAGAATTATTCCCTTTGTTTCTTGCGTCTGTTAATTTGTAAATGAAGCTTCTAATGTGATATGGCACACACCAATGCATCATTCCTGGCATATAATTTTATATTTTGTACCCAGCACTTTTAATATTTCCTCTATGGCGAAACGCAGAGGTACTTGCTCAAAGTGTACGAAGGCACACTGTGGAATGCGCGGTAAATATCTCGTCTTTAACCACTGAGCTCCTTCGCACATCCTCGTTTGTTCATGGCTACAAATTTGAAATAAATCATTCAGCAACTCGGAAAATGCACGCCGTCGATAAAGGTGGAGCATCAGAAGAAAAAATATCCCGGACTGATCTCATCTTCCCTGATTTTATTTGTCCCAACGTTATCTTAATATTTAAGTCAACAACAACATCTCAAATAGGGCCTACAGAACGTGAAATTTCAATCTTGAATCAATAGTCTCAACTTCATTTATTTACACAGCGACAAGGTGTAACAATACATTCAGTCCATGTAAATACTTAAAGGCGATTATTATTCTTAAATATACTGATGATATTTCTCCACGAGAATATCCTTTACCCTTTATTATGATGTATATTATACGAAGGAAGGCATAAGAGGATTTTAACGCCAAGTATTTGAAAGCCGTTGAAATAACGTGTTGTCAAAATCAAAGTACAAAAGGATTAAAAATTGAAATAATTAGAAATGTTATTGCCTACGATTACCTGTGCTGGTCTTATGTGGGATGCTAAGTAGAGCATTACGTAAAACTATGCGTAACAATGATTGCCTACTCCAGGTCCCCAGGCTAGGTCAAAATGGTTTCGATGCACGCACCGGGAAAGCCTTCGCCCAACTGAATTCGCGCCCAGATGTCTCCCGTTCCTACGCCCACATCAATCAGACCTCGAGCCAATTCCAGGAACCCAGGGACGCAGTCAGGAAATCAATATTTATGATGCTACTTTCCTAAGCTTCCAACAGGTGCATTTAAACAGTCTAGGAAATTCCCAGGGACATAATATGCTGAAATCAACGTTTTCGGGATTAGAGATGCATAAATATAAATAATGACGTGCATTTTAAACACCAACTTGACGAGCAAGCAGTTCGGCAAAAATAGCCTTGATTTTGGAAAGTTCAATTAAATGATTCATAGAGGAATTCAACTCAAAACTTGGGCAATTAGCATTTTTATACACAATCAGTCTCCCTGCCACCCAAAAGGAATTATGCCTTGTGGCTTTGAAAACATTTATGCAGCAGAAACATTGAGCTACATGAAGATAGGGCACGTCAGTTGGGATAGGTCAGTGCATGCATGGCCATATAGTACAACCATCGAAAGCTCCTTCAAAAATGAAACATGGATGAAGCAGCGACGCCAAGTGAAACACGTGAAATGTGTTACCTGATAACGGGCAATGACACTTCAAATAATATATTTCGCTCCGAAATAAGAGGGAGAATCCATCCCGCACCTTTCCCAACGACCGATCCCCGTTGTTGTTCTAGACGACTGGCGGGAGAAGCGCCACCCGAGACATCTCATGTGAATCCCAGTCTGCCGCCCCTTCCACGAGATGCCACGGGTCCTCGCGCAGGCGCTGAATTTGACGGCCGGGTGGATTGACGCGCAACAGTCCGTTAAGGCCTTACATAGACTCACATAGCCCAATTTTTTCTTCAAAATAAAAGAATTTTTTTTCATTTTTAGCCTAGGTGCAATGTGATACGATATTTTCGATAGGATTCCACGATAAGATACTTCTACGATATTTTAATGGTATTCCTGCCATTCTTGGCTGACATGAATTCAAAATACAAAATGTAATTCAAATCGACGTTACGATACGATTTTTTACGATGCGATACATTCACAATATTTTAATGGTTATTCTGTTATTCTGGGCTGAGTTGTATCGAAAAATTAAGCATCATTAAAATCAGTACAGCCGATATCGTGTTAAAAATGGTGTACCTAACACGATTTACGACTTTGTTTGTATATATACGATAATATTGCAGATTTACATTTGAATAAATCGAAAACATGATTATTAGCAAAACGAATTACATGCTGTAAACCGCACGGATAATAATTGTTCTGAGGTGAAATCACATGCGCCAGAACCCTCAATTGCTGTGGACATTATTTTAGTCCGCGATGTAAGTCCCAAAAATTCAACGCCGTATTGTTGCTACAATTTGGTATTCTCGAAAAATGGTCATATTCCTCCTTGTCACAAGAAGAGAATCCTAAAGCCAATAAAAATAATTAAGAAGAACTCAATACCGGTATTTCGGTCACCTGGTGACCATCTACGGGGAGAATCAAATGGGGCCTTGAATTTGGAAGACTATGCACTTGGCACTGTCCAAAGGCAAGTTCACTTGACTTTGGACAGTGCCTAGATAGACTGAGCATAGATTCTCTCAATTCCTTCATCTTCCAACTCAATGATTCCTCATCTCTCTCTTTCACCTCGACCATTTCATCCTCTCAGATTACCTTCCTCGATGTTAATATTTCCCTCAGTAACAACAAATTCCTTACCTCTGTTCACAACAAACCTACTAATAAGCAGCAATACCTTCATTACAGCAGCTGTCACCCCTCCCATACCAAGCGCTCCCTCCCTTACTCTCTCTCTCTATCCGCGGTCACCGCATTTGCAACCATCCCGAATCCCTTAACAAATACCTTAACAACCTTCACCACTCCCTCCTCCAACGAGGATACCCTGATTCTCTCCTCCATAAAAAAATACTTAAACACTCCTAAACCCCCAAGCCTGCCTCAACCACAGACTCCCAGCCTCTCTCATTCTGTACTACCTACTTCCCAGGCATTCAGTCTCTCAAATTCATCCTCAAAGACCTATTCCCCATCCTCAAAAATCACAACACTTCCTCCAACCTTCTTCCCAATTGCCCCTCTTTCACCTTCAAACGTCCCGCCAACCTAGCAGATATCCTCAAATCCACCAGGCCACTCTCAAAATCCCCTCACACCCCCAGAGCCATACCCACTCCATGTCATCGAGCAAGATGCAAAACCTGCCCTATTTTCACCACTCCACCCCACTTCATCCCACATTTAACTCTCTCCCGCCCTTCCCCTATTCCTCTTGCACTTCCAAGAATGTTGTTTATCTTCCCACCTGTAAACTCTTCCCGTCCTTTTACATAGGCCAATGTTCCACACCACTTAACATTAGGATTAATAACCACCGCGCCTCGTGCAATCCCACCTCCCCGTCCGCGGGTCTCCCCATCCCTAAACATGCTTCCCATCATAATACCCCTTTCAACCAGTGTTACAATGTTTCCGTCCTGGCGTCCCTTCCCACATCCGATAACCCTATAGAATTAAAAACTCTTGAAATGGCATTCATTTACATCTGTATGGCCTATCAGCATCCGGGCCTCAATGTCGTTCACTGATGGGAGTGGCCTAAATTGTTACTTTGTGGAAGCAAAGCATATCGGGGGGTGGACACTGTGTTTTTCCGAATGAGTTTTGGTGTACGTGGCCTTTGTTTTGACTTGCGAGGTCTTTATCAATACTTTGTAGGTTGAAACATAAGTCTCGTATGTTGCAATAGTTGCGGTGAGCATGTTGTTCTATTTTCCGATGTTAAGTCAATTCCACCACTTCCCTCTCCCTTTCCTCTCCCCAACCATTCCTTTCACCCCTCCTTCGCCTCCCGTTCTCCCCTTCCTCTGGCCCCCTTCCCTTTCTCTCGCTACCCTCACCTCAAGAATTCCAGTAGTCAT
The DNA here is from genome assembly GCF_022747635.1 of Hetaerina americana. Classification (NCBI taxonomy): domain Eukaryota; kingdom Metazoa; phylum Arthropoda; class Insecta; order Odonata; family Calopterygidae; genus Hetaerina; species Hetaerina americana. The sequence goes on along the minus strand of NW_027287450.1, from coordinate 150,941 downwards.
TACTTCTATATCTTCAGATGATATATCGGACGATATCTGATCCCCATTGCTGCACGAGACAACTGTCGGGGAAGGCGCCACCCCTGACATCTCATGTGAATCCCAGTCTGCCTCTCCGTCCACGAGATGCCACGGGTCCACGCGCAGGCGCAGAATTTGACGGCCGCGTGGATTGACACCCAACAGTCCGTTAAGGCCTTACATAGGCACACATAGTAGATTTTTTTTCTTTTAAAATAAAAGAACTATTTTTCATTTACTGCCTCGGTGCTGTAAAATTACAAGTTGAACTGAAGGCTATCCTACAAATTTAAATATTTTGTCTTTTGCCTGCTACCATACAACCTAATTACTTTACCATAGTGACGGACTCTGAAAGTGTTTTTCCTTCGATTGAAAATCTATATGGTGGTAAATATTTTAGACCGAGAACGAATCATGAATAAAAAAGGCAATACTACTTCTATACGTTTTTTAAAACATTGAAAGAATAATGCCCCTTGTTTTTCCTGTCTGTTAATTTGTAGATGAAGCTAGTAATGTTTTGACACACAGTAATACTCTGGGAAACTACATTCAAAGGTTCAACAGGAAAAAATCGTAGAGAAATGTTAAACGTAAATGTTTTCTTCAAGATTTGAGTTTGTGCGTACTTATAATATTCGCATCAATAAAAAATTATCTAACATGAATTATTGGCACTTCGGATGCCCTTACGAAATCATTACGCTTTAAGCTGAACTTTTTATCGGTCGAGTCAACTGGATGACTCTAAAATTCCTCCATAGCGATTTCTATTTTTTTGCCTACAAATGAATAAGTACTATAATTTTACATATAATGATTCATTTTACTCTATATTTACCTCTCGAGCGGATCGTTCATACGGTTACAGTGGAGCATCTGACACGGCACAATTTCTTCGATGAGTATCAGTCGGGCTTTCGTAAGCTCTATAGCACTCAGTCGGCTTTGATAAAGGTAACTGATGATATACGCAAATCCATAGACGCAAAAAAGGTAACAGTTTTAGTCCAATTCGATTTGAGCAAGGCTTTTGATTCAGTAGACCACGGCATACTACTGGAACGTATGAGCAAACTCAAGTTTTCCTACTCTGTCCTTCGCTGGTTTTGCTCCTATCTGTCTAATCGTCAGCAAGCTGTTAAAGATGAAGACGGGAATGTATCTGCTTTCCAACCTGTCCTATGTGGAGTTCCACAGGGGTCAATTCTCGGACCTTTATTATTTACTATTTTTATAAAAGAACTAGCTGCCATAATAACTCATTGTAAACATCACTTTTATGCTGACGATCTACAAATATATCTTGAGTCCTACCCCTCTGAATTTAACCATGCCATTGACTTGGTCAACAAGGATATCCAACTCATCCGTGAATGGCTGACTGAAAATCGGCTAAATCTGAACCCCAAAAAGACCAAGTCGATAATCTCTGGAAGCACCGCCAATGTACATATGCTGCTCGCAAGTGATCTCTCTAAAATAGTATTCTTTTAAATATTCAAATTGACTACTCATATACAGTGAAAAGCCTAGGAGTTTATCTAAGCAGCACCTTTACCTGGCGCGAGCAAGTAAATGCCATTTCTAATAAAGTTCACAAAATTCTTTACTTAATGAAGCATTTCAGACACCTAATCCCTATAACATTACGCCAGAAGCTTGTTCAAACGTTAGTATTACCACATCTCGACTATTGCTCAGTTGTCTACGCTGATGTGAACAAGGAGCTAAGTAAAAAATTGCAAAGGCTCCAAAATTATTGTTTGCGATTCATCTTTAATATGCGTTTTAATGAACGTGTAACTCCTTACTATAAAATGTTGAATTGGCTAAAACTCGAACAGAGGAGAATGCTTCAAAAGGCCTCACAATTATTTAAAGTTCTGAATTCTAAAACCCCTTCATATTTATATGAAAATTTTATATTCAATTCACTTACGACAAAGAGATCAACCCGCATTACAAAAACATTCCATCTTCCCAAATACCGCACGGCTATATATGAAAAGTCATTCAGTATTTCATCCTGTAAACTATGGAACTGCTTGCCCAATAAAGTAAAATTATCCAGGAACACATCCCAATTCAGCAAGAAAATGTTTGAATATCTGTCTACCACACTACCAAAATGACCTATTACTGTTCTATCAGACTAAATATTTAACTATTGTTCTTTGTATTTGTATGTATGTATTGTACTATATGTTTCGTTCAAATGATGTTAAATTGTGTTTTGTGATTGGTTTAGTTACCTTATTCTATGCATTATGTAAACCTGTTTCACTCCATAGGCTTCAAAACCTCATGTAACATGTATTCTGCTGCAAGGGACTTTGCTCCCAGAGCAATAAAAATTGTTTATTATTATTATTATCGTACAATCTTTTCGTTTCAATTCGTTTTCGAAATATCTATAACGTGACTTTTCTACGCTAGGTCATGACCCGATTATTGGAACAGCGCTACGTCATCAAATTTTGCATGAAACTGTGTAATGCTGGCAAAGAGGCTCATGGCATGCCCGAGGCAGTTTATGGTGATAACGCTATTGGGTAGGTCGGATGTTTTTCAGTGGCACAGGATGTTGCGGGAGGGTAGAGGAGATTTTGAAAGCGCCGAACGTTCAGGAGACCCTTTGACATCAAACAGAACAAAATCTTCCGCGAGGGAAAGACAGTGATTGAAGATTCCGTCCATATACCTTCTGAGGAGCTTGGCATTCCTAACAGTGATGTGTAGTTTCTTTCATTTTCCTCGTTCTACATCAGCTCAAAGAGATAACTGAACAAAAGCTAACTGCATCATCGTTTGCTATGGATTTATTACGAATTTCACAAGAAAGGGGGGGTTAGTGCCAAGAGAACTCAACCATCACCTACCACACCGACCTTCAAGGTGATCCCTAATAAATTTTTTTTAAGTGCAGGGTAATGAAATGGCCACCTATTTTGGCCATGCTGCATTCTAATCGTACTCCCATCAAATAAAAGCGTCGAAAAATGGTCATATTCCTCTTCGCTTTCACATTGGTATGATAACGCAACTAAAACTAAATCTAACTGGGCTTAGGGCTAGGTGAACTCTGCCGATATCTACCAAACCGACCTCCGACTTGATCCCTGTCTTAATATTTTTTCTAATTCAGGGTAATGAAAGGCCACCACCTTTGGCGATGTTGCATTTTAATCGTACTTCCAACAAATAAACTAGGGGTGGAGCCATTATTCCAATCCACGGAACACGGGACCTCATTACTGATGGAGGAATAAGAAGAGCTTTCCTTTCTTTCATAAAATTCCCGAATAAATGAAGAATAGAAATTCTTCATACCGGCATACATCATGCGATCTAAAAATAATGCTGGAAAAAAGGATTTAGATTGAAAATTTGTTGACCCATTATTAGATATTATCCTTTTATATTGGTTCGCTAAAAATTCTAAAAGATTAATATCTCAAATAAGATATTTTTCCCCATAAAAAGATGCATCATATACAGATAATATTCCTTTTCGGATAATGTTTTAAATATTTACGCCGCCAGCTAAAATTAAATAGGTAAAATATGATAAATACGAGATCTTTTGAAAAACTATCGCGAATTTTCCGCGCGTTGTCATGATGAAACACCCAGCAGTTTGCGATGACCGGTCGGACCCTTTTCACGCGTTCTCAGAGGCGGGTGAGCACCTGGACGTAAACGTTCGCATTCACAGTCTCCCCTGGTGGGACAAACTCCTTGTGAACCACTCCATGACAGTCGAAAAACACAATCAACATCGTTTTGATTTTTGATTTGCTCATGCGAGCCTTTTTTGGACGTGGGGACGCGGGAGTGTGCCATTCCGCGGATTGTCTTTTCGTTTCGGGGTCATATTGAAAAACCCATGTTTCTACACCAGTTATCACAGAGTCCAAACAATTTTCATTTCGGTGAAAATTGGCCCACACTTCTTCAGAAATGCGCACACGCGTTGCCTGTTGGTCGACACTCAGAATTTTCGGCACCATGTTGGCGCACACCTTGCGCATGGCCAAATCCTGTGAAATAATGCGTTGGACGTTGGATGCAGACAGACCCAACTGCTCTGCAATTTCTTCACTTGTTAAGCGTCGGTCTGTGTTCAGCAGTGTCCTCACTCTGTCCACATTCGTGTCGGTACTTGCCGTCAACGGCCGTCCGGAGCGATGGTCGTCTTCAACGAGCTCCCTACCCTCTTTAAACAACTTGTGCCACTCAAATACTGTGGAACGGCTTAAGGCAGTGTCCCCATAAGCCTCCTTGATCAGATCGAGGGTCTCAGTTGCCGTCATCCCGAGTTTCGCACAAAACTTCACGGAATAACGTTGCTCTAAATTCAGATTCATTTTGTTTTTCGACATGGACAAAAAACTTGCTTCACTAAAAACGGTGTCCTCACTCAACAACAGCCCGCAGGCCACTGAGGTTGGTTTCGGTCTGTTGCTAAGAGCCCCTTCCCCCTTATTCTGTCAAGCAGACCCCCCTCCACCGCTCCGTTCGTGCCAGAGAAAATCAGTCCTACCACTTTTGGGTACGGTCCTATATGCTCAGCTGAGAAACTGTAACATTCTCATAATCGTCAATGCTGCGTAAAATTTACTTCATTAAAATTTTCTCTCCAACTTTAATTAAAAAAACATAACTGCATAGGTTCCAAATTTGAAATATTTTGCAATATATTCATATGACTGATATATGAGACTGATTCAAGTGGACGGTGAGACTAAAGGTCTTCAAAACACGTAATCCCATTCTGTCTTTAGCTCTGCCAAGTAGAGCAATACGTCAAACTATGCGAAACAATGCTTTCCTACACCAGGTCCCCAGGCTAGGTCAAATTGGTTTCGATGCACGCACCGGGAAAGCCTTCGCCCAACTGAATTCGCGCCCGGATGTCTCCCGTCCAACGCCCACATCAATCAGACCTCGAGCCAATTCCAGGAACCCAGTGACGCAGTCAGGAAATCAATATTTATGATGCTACTTTCCTAAGCTTCCAACAGGTGAGTTTGCACAGTCTAGGAAATTCCCGGGGACATAATATGTTGAAATCAACGTTTTCGGGATTAGAGATACATAAATACAAATAATAACGGGCATATTAAACACCAACGTGACGAGCAAGCAGTTCGGCAAAATAGCCTTGTTTTTGGATAGTTCAATTAAATGAGTCATAGAGGAATTCAACTGAAAACTTGGTCAAATTGACGATAGTTAGCATTGTAATACACAATCAGTTACCCTGCCACCCAAAAGGAATCATGCCCTATGGCTTTGACAACATTTATGCAGCAGAAACATTGAGCTACATGAAGATAGAGCACGTCAGTTGGGATAGGTCAGTGCGTGCATGGCCATAAAGTACAAACATAGAAAGCTTTGTGCTCCTTCGCAAATGAAACATGGATGAAGCAGCGACACCAAGTCAAACACGTGAAATGTGTTACCTGATAACGGGAAATGACACTTCAAATAATATATTTCGCTCCGAAATAAGAGGGAGAATCCATCCCGCACCTTTCTCAACGACCGATCCCCGTTGTTGTTCTAGACGACTGGCGGCAGAAGCGCCACCCGAGACATCTCATGTGAATCCCAGTCTGCCTCCCCTCCCACGAGATGCCACGGGTCCTCGCGCAGGCGCAGAATTCGACGGCCGCATTGATTGATGCCCAATAGTGCGCTGAGACCGTCCATAGACATAGCAGATTAATTTCTTTCTAAAATATCGGGACTTATCGTTATCGATAGGTTCGGCGCTCTTAAATTACTTCTGAAATGGTGGACAAGATTTAGAGCACGCCGAACGTCCAGGATGCCGCGATAAGATACCAAAATCTTCAAAAAGCGAAGGACAGGGATTGTGGATTATTTATTCATATCTAAGGAACTTGGTCCTCCACTTGATTTCCTTGTTATGGAAAACATGGGAATGACGATGTTGTATGTCAATTTGGTTCCGCGAGTGCTTTTGGACAAATAAAAGGACACTCGTTTGCAAATCTACCAAGAACTTTTCGACCATGTGTTAGACAATCAAAATTTTGAGAAAATACCCCACCAGACTTCTTCCTCTTCTCTCGCCTCAAATCCTTGCTGAAAGAACGTCTCCACGGGTTGGTGGAAGCGTTACAACACGCCGTGACGGGGGAGCTTAGCAGTGTTCCGGGGGTCGTCTCCCAGAAGGGCTACGAGGCATAGAAAACACACTAGCCGTGGTTTGTGGACGCGCCAGGGTGCAACTTCTTTGAATTTCGTGTGAATATATCAATTTTGGCATAGAATTGTTTTAAGTCGATCCAATACTAGTAATTTGGGACACATCTCTTATGACTCGAAAATCTATTTTTTCTAAAATCTTTATAATTTATAGGCAGCAAACCTATGGAACAAATTACGCTAGAGGTACCTAGCGTCGGTAATTAAAAAGATATAAATTTTCCCCAATTCCGAAGTCCCCTGCATAACTACCGACAAGTTATTACACTCAAAATAGATTACACATTTCAATTAATCAAGCATTTTCTTTAAAATATTTTACCTGATTTTAATAGAGTGACCATGCATGTATAAGTTGTTTAATGATTATACTGTGCCATTATTATGAAATTCGGATACGAAAGCATGTTTTATAATGGCACTGACTGCAGTCAGCTTTGGAAGATGATTATGAATGCCGAAGTTCCATAGAATACGGTGGCTCCACAAAACGGCTTTTGACCAACAACAGGTGGGATTTTTTACTTCCAATAAAGAACGAAGGAAGATAGAAAATACACAATGCGTCACCCGTATGTACACCTATTGCTATTCCATGCAATAATGCAAAAATATTGTGAGTTTCATGTACGAATAGAGCACCCAGGAACGCAAACTGACTGATCTGTTTGCAAAATATTTTCTTCAGCTGGTGGAAACCGATCTCTTGGATCTCGTTGACCCAACTGCCCCTTTGGAGGCCAGAATGCAACAGATGCGACATTGCCGGAAAAGTATACTTTTTATTTATTCACACTAAATTTTATTACACTTCAATCGATTTCCAAGCATTGGCCACTTCCTCCCGTGTGGAGGCATCATGACGAATAGACACAGTCTTAGATACGTAAACTGTTCTACCTGCTCTAGTTTTTGCCCTCCTATTTTAATGTTTAGCTTAGCCTTTTTCTTTCTAGAAAATCGCATAACCTTTGTTTCATTAATATTGATTCTCATCCCATACCTGTCGCACTGAATTTCCAATTCACTCAGCAATGCTTGCAACCCCTTGGCTGGCTGACGAACTAAAGCTAAGTCATCAGCAAACCTAACTGATTTTACGAATTCCCCGCCCACTTTCAGTCCTACCTCCAATTCTTCTAATGCCTCTTTAATCATTTCCTCTGCATACAGGTTGAACAGCAACGGTGATAATGGGCATCCCTGCCTTACACCTCTTCCTAACACTCCCCGTTTCCCACCCGCACCTGAGCAGTCTGAGACATGTACAGGTTGCGGATTAGCCTCCTTTCCCTCCAATCTATTCCTATTTTATGCAATATACTCATTAGTTTTCCCCAATTCACTCTATCAAATGCTTTTTCGAAATCTACGAAACAGGCAAATACCTCCTGGTTGTGTTCTATATTCCTCTCGATTAATAATCTCATTACTGCAGTGGTATCACGCGTACCTCTCCCCTTTCTAAACCCAAACTGACCATCCCCTAAGTAATCATTTACCCTACTCTCTATCCTTTTGTTTATGATCCTGACAACAACTTTAGCTGCCTGGGATATCAAACTAATTGTCCTGTAGTCCTCACATGACGTGGCCTTTACCTTTTTCGGAATAGGAACTAAAACTGATCTCACAAAGTCTTCCGGCCAGATTCCCTCCTCATAGATAATCCGAATCAGCCCATATTTCCCTAAATATTTCAGCAGTTCCGCAGGAATGTTATCCACCCCCACGGCCGTATTTAGCTTCATCTCCCTTAAATCCCTTTTTTCTCATCGTCCAGTATGCCTGTGCCTAAGCTATCTTCCTCTACATCTAGTTCCACTTTTCTGTCTAACTTAATCTAAGTTCTTTACAATACAGTTCTTCTATATATTCCTTTCATCTCTCTTGGATCTTTCCTGTTTCAACTATTACCTTACCCACCTTATCTCTAACTGTTAGCATAGATCTCCCTTTCTTACTGCCCGATATATTTTTAACTTTGCTGTACAGCGCACCGATTTCACCCTTCCTCTGAAGACTTTCCATAACCTCGCACTGCGTCTTCCACCATGCTTCTTTTGCTTTATTAGTTGTCCCGCCTCAATTTATTGTTTAACTCTTTGTACTTCATTTTGCCAATCTCTGCATTTACATTCTTCCATTTTCTCCTCTCATCCATCTCTGTAATCATCTCATCAGTGATCCATGGTTTCCTAGTCCTTTTAGCGTTAACGGTTCCAATAGTGTCTTTTGCGGCTTTCAATAACCCTTTCTTGATACTTTCCCATTTTTCTTCGTTAGTACTTAGATCTTTACCATCCTTCATGATTTCCTCTAACGCCTGTTTTTATTCTTTCCTTTTCAAACTATTTAATGCTTTTACATTCCATTTTCTAACTCGCGCCCCGGACTTAACTCTTTGAAACGGACGCTACATTTCATAACAACTAAATTGTGGTCAGAGTCCGCATCCGCTCCCGGTAAGCTGTAGTATTCTGTCCGTTACCTGCTCTATGTCTACTACGCTTCTTCCTACCTCTTCATTAAATGCTATGGCAACCCCTCGTTGGCTCTCGTCCCCACCGCTGTATATTACTCTAAAATTAGCAATCCAGTAATCCCCGCTATCCTTCCCTCTCACCTCGCATAGACCTAAAATATCGTTTTTTCCCGTTTCCATCTCACGCTTAACATTCTCCAATTTCCCTGTCTTCATCATTGTCCTAACATTCCACGTTCCTATTCTAACTAATTTGGTCTTCTCCTGCGTCTTCTGTCCTGCTGCTGCTGGTTTTCCCCCGCAAGGGTTTCGTGGGATGACGACCGCGGAAGCCTTGCTTCCCCCGTTGCCGGGCACGACACACGGCCGATTGGGCCGAGCCCCGTAGTTGCCAGGACTCAAAATCTCTGTATAGTCCATCATATTTTTCTTGGGAATGATAACTGAGGTGGTTTCCCGTTGCCCTCCTCAATAGTGTTTTTAACGTGACACCATCACTTATTGGCCGCCCCACTGGGGTCAGACGCCATTGCAGCCGCCTCACTGAGGAACAGACGCTGCGTGGACTGACTTTCGTCTGGCTCCTAACCTTCGACCTATCTGGCATGGGTGACCCTACCAGGAGCAATTATTATTACTCCCGCCAGAACAACTCTAGGGAACATCGGAACGCACAAGCCCTTCCACCATGTCAAGGTTGTAGTCGAGGGAGGGATATATATATATATACATATATATATATATATATATATATATATATATATATATACATATATTATTCAAAGTCGTAGATCGTGTTAGTTAGCATTTATAACTCGAGAACGGCTATACCGATTTTAATAATGTTTGATTTTTTTCAATTAGACTCATTTCAGAATAGCAGAATTACCATTAAAATATCGTAGAAATATTGAATCGTAAAATATCGTATCGTATCGTCGATTTTCTTGATATTTGTTTTTTTGGATTCGTCTCAACCCATAATATCAGAATAACCATTAAAATATCGTTTATGTATCTTATTGTAATATCGTATCGTAAAATATCGAATCGTTGATTTTATTGACATATGATTTTTTTTTTGATGTCCCATCCAATCCAAGTGACCGTGGAACCAATGCAAGGATAACATGTCCAAAGATATTTTACATCGAATCGTGTAGAAATCTCGACATTGAGGTAAATTAGAAGATGCATAACCAGGCTTTGCTGTCGTTTGAAGACATATGTTACTATGCCATGTGCCGCAGTTTATTAAGGAAGTTAGGAATGCAAGCTCCAGATCGTGAAATTAACGACGCGTTTAATAGTGAATTGGAACGTTAACGTGAATATGATCGACATGAATTAAACCAATTAGTTCATAGGAATGTATTCATGCTGAACCCCCAACAGAAGGAAGTATATGATACATTAATGTGGGCAATTTACGATGGAAGTGGTGGCTTATTTTTCCTGGATGCCCCTGGTGGAAAAGGGAAGACATTCTCCACACCATTGCTTTTCGCCACTGTTCGTGTGAAATCGGACTTTGCGGTAGCAGTTGCTCCTTCTGGCATAGCGGCCATATAGTTGAAAGGATTCCGTACGGCTCATTCAGCGTTCAAGTTTCCATTAAACCTAGAACATTTTGAACAAGTGACGTGTGACGTTTAGAAACAGCCCGCAATTGGCAAAATGTTAGTAGTGTGTAAAATCGCCAAGTGGGACGAATGCACGATGGCGCTTAAACGCGCATTCGAAGCTCTACACCGGATTTCGAAAGATCTGCGCAATGACTCGAGATACTCTGGTACCGCAATGATTTCACTGTCTGGCGATTTCCGCCAAACACTGCCAGTCATTCCAAGATCGACTGCTGCCAACGAAATAAAGGCTTGCCTCAAATCATCATATCTGTGGCGCTATGTGAGGAACCTTAAACTGAAAACAACCGAGTTGCATTCCTGAACGAACCATCTGCTGAAGATTTCTCCAATCAATTGTTGACAATCGGTGAGCGCCGTGTTCCTGTCGATTAATCGAGCGGATTGATTTCATTTCCCCGGATTTAAGCAATTTCGTTTCATTGAAGAATGAGCTCATCACCAAACTGTTCCCGAACATCATTGATGACCACAAAAATCACAATTGGTAGAGTGAGTGAGCACTTTTGGGAGCTAGGGACAAAGATGTGGACGACTTAAACTTTGTAATTCACAATCAAATCGTTGGTTCTGTGCATTCATTCAAATCTATTGGATGTGTAACAAACAAATCACAACGAAATCACCAACTATCCTTTTGAATTGTTAACTCCTTGAACGTGCCTGGCTTACCACTACACAATTTACAGCTGAAGGTTGACTTTGTGGTCACGACGCTTCGAAACCCAAGCCAACGAAAACAATGAAATGGAACGTGTTTAGTAAAAAAAACTGATAATCTATGTGATTCACGCGACCATACTTTAAGGAATTTCAAAGATGAGGAAGTTCTCGTTCCGAGGTCTTCCATGATCTCAAACGATATGCCCTTCGAGTTTCAATAAATTCATTTTCCAAATTGGGGTTGCATCCGCGATGAAAATTAACAAATCACAAGGCCAATCGTTGAGTATTTGTGGTCTGAATCTAGAAATCCCATGGTTTTTCATGGCCAATTATATTTGTCATGTTCAGGAGTTGGTACACCATCCGCTTTATTTGTTCTTGCGCATGATAACAAAACGAAAAATGTTGTATATCAGAAGGTGCTTGACTCAAGAGAATAATGCGAATGTATAATAGATCGAAAAAAGAAAATGTCTTTCTGAAGAGCCATTGTAATACTTATTAATGTAGATTTATTGATTTTTCCATATGTTATTGCAACAAATCAAATATTATTAAAATTGGTCCAGCCGTTCTTGATTTATAAATGGAGTGGATAAAGCATTATTGATGGTTAGGCGGTACGAAGTTCGCCGTGTCAGCTAGCATATATATACTACCTTGATCAAAAAGTTCCCGGAATAACCACCGTGTGGCGCTCCCATCGTTCCGATTTGAGTTTTGTTTTTTTTTGTTAAATTGGTACATCTGTTGTTGATATTCCCTTTAAATCTTAGTGTCATAACTTGACATTTGCAAAAGTTACGGTCGGTTTTCGGTATGTCCATCAATGCTTCCTGCGATTTTTCCATTACTTTCTCTCGGCTGCTAAAACGCGTTCCCCGTAATGGTTTTTTAACTCGATTGAACAGAAAGAAGTCACAGGGAGCCAAATCAGGTGAATTCGGTGGCTGTTAGATGGTATTTGTTGCATTTTTCGTCAAAAAATTACGAATAATGATAGCACTGTGCGACGGTGCGTTATCATGGTGCAAAATCCACGAGTGTTCTGCCCACATTTCTGGTCTCTTTCGGCGAATTGCTTCACGCAAACGTCTCATAACGCCCAAATAATACTCTTTGTTTACTGTCTGGCCTTCTGGCAAAAATTCATGATGCACTACACCGTTGTAATCCATGAAAACCGTCAGCATTGCCTTCTTTTTTGACTGAAAACGACGTGGTTTTTTTGGTCTCGGCTCATTTGGTGAACGCCATTCACTTGCCTGATGTCTGGATTGCGTGTCGTACTCATAAACCCACGTCTCGTCTCCAGTAATGATCCTTTTGATGAATGTGGGATCGGATTCAGCCTCGCAAATCATGTCTTTTGCGACGTCAACACGGTCTCTTTTTTGCATGAAATTGAGGTCTTTTGGCACCAACTTTGCTGCTACACGACGGAAACCCAAATCATTAACCACAATGTCTTGGGCGGATCCATAGGCAATGTTCAAGTCCTCCGCTATTTCTCTGATGGTTAATATTCGGTTATTGACCAACGTTTCTTTTACTTTATCAATTTTTTCACCGACTTTCGATGTCGATGGTCTGCCGCTCGTGCCACTGGTAAACGACCGTTTTTTTTAGAGAATCGTTGCCGAAACACTTTTCCAACATTCCCAACGTCCGTCCTATGGTGAGTGACCAGCTCCTCGCCGGTCTTTTCGCTGCCCAGCATTCCTGCTCTTCAGCGATGATCGATTCGGCTTTTCTCCCGGGGTTTCCTAGGGACCCCGTTCGTGTCGTACCATTTCGGGGCTAAATGGCCCCGAAATGGCCGTTACACTTACGCCGCTTCTCCGGCGGCTGGTCTTCCTTTTCCCCCGTCGCTGCACGTGGGCGTGGATGTTTATCCCACGGGCAAACCACGACATCAGTGATGCCGCGGAGTTCCCCGTCCCAACGTCCGTGCGCCACTAAATCCGTTTTTACGCAAAATTTAATACAAGTTCGTTGATGCAAATTTAAATCCATTTCTGCAATTGTAAAAAATCGCCAACACACACAGAGATAGATATACTCTTGGCTACGTAACTTTTGCAAATGTCAAGTTATGACACTAAGATTTAAAGGGAATATCAACAACAAATGTACCAATTTAACAAAAAAAACAGAACTCAAATCGGAAGGATGGGAGCGCCACACGGTGGTTATTCCGGGAACTTTTTGATCAAGGTAGTATATATACATATGTATATACATATATATATATATGTATATATATATATAAATATATATATATATATATATATATATATATATATATATATATATATATATATATATATATATATATATATATATATATATGAATAAGATGAGGGTACATAAATATCCAAAAATGCTTTAAATTACCAAGGATCATGAAAAACAATGAAATTTCGCATTCAATAATTTAAAATATTCAAATGCTTCGCAGGTTAGCATTTTTGAGCAGACATTAAGAAAGGTAGTTTATCTTCATAAAAGATTGATTTCAACGAGAAGTTACCTTTTTAGAGGTACTATATGCCCAATATAGCACTTTTATAGGAATTATAGTTGAAAGAGAACTAATCTTTAAAATTCTTTAGGCTATCACGTAAAAGCTCAACTATTAAAACGTAATAAAAAAAACTATTCCTTCAAGCATTTTTCGTCGCAGAACACCTACATATTAATGTTGTTACTGCGGCGTAAAATCGATCGCTCTTCTGAATAATTACGGAAATGTTTAGTACACCTTCACAAAGTGTTGAAATTTCCCAAAAGAATGCGAGGTTAAAACGACGCCATTAAAGCAATACATTCAACATCCAATTTAAAACTGTAACGGCTAGCACCTCTTAATTCCACAGTCATGCCCAATTCCGTTTAAAGGTGATCACCATGCATAGGAGAGTAACTGTCATATTTTTATAATCATGAATAATGCGAAAAATTGACATTACTATAACGTTCTTTTCAACATTAAGTGGAAAAAAATTAATGTAAAGCAGCAAAACTTGAAATAAATCGGAAAGTAACAATGAGGGATCCGGGGAAAAAACATGTCTTTCCCCGCTTCGCTTTTACGGTCATCCTAGTTTTTCCAGGGCGACAATTTGGGAATAAATAATTCAGCTACTCGGAGAATACACGCCGACGATAAAGGCGGAGTATTACCCACGATGGGCCCCAGGACAATCTCATCACCCCTGACCTCATTCGTCTTAATGTTTATGCAATTTAGAAGTCCATAGCATCATCTCAAATGGGGTCGATAGTAAACTTGAAATTTGAATTGATATAGCAAAAGTCCCTAGTTCATCCATTCATCGAGGGTCTAAGTGTAACCATATTTTCTGCTTAGAAAATACTTAAAGGTGAATCATCGCCAAATATGTACCGATGACACTTCTCCCCAGCAGCTTCCTTTCACCTTCCATGTGATGCATATTTTGCGTAGGAATGCTTAAGAGGACCATTAATGCCCTGTATTTGAAAACCGTTGAAATGAGGTGATCAAATTCTAAATACAAAATCATGATATAATGAAATAATTGGAAATGTCATTGCCTACTAATACCTGTGCTTATCTTATGTGGGATGCCAAGTAGAGTATAACGTTAAACAATGCGAAACAATGCTTGTCTACACCAGGTCCTCAGGCTAGGTCAAATTGGTTTCGATGCACGCACCGGGAAAGCCTTCGCCCAACTGAATTCGCGCCCAGATGTCTCCCGTTCCTACGCCCACATCAATCAGACCTCGAGCCAATTCCAGGAACCCAGGGACGCAGTCAGGAAATCAATATTTATGATGCTACTTTCCTAAGCTTCCAACAGGTGCATTTAAACAGTCTAGGAAATTCCCGGGGACATAATATGCTGAAATCAACGTTTTCGGGATTAGAGATACATAAATACAAATAATGACGGGCATATTAAACACCAACGTGACGAGCAAGCAGTTCGGCAAACATAGCCTTGTTTTTGGATAGTTCAATTAAATGAGTCATAGAGGAATTCGACTCAAAACTTGGTCAAATTGACGATAGTTACCATTTTAATACATAATCAGTCTCCCTGCCACCCAAAAGGAATCATGCCTTATGGCTTTGAAAACACTTATCTAGCAGAAACATTGAGCTACATGAAGTTAGGGCACGTCAGTTGGGATAGGTCAGTGCGTGCATGGCCATAAAGTACAAACATCGAAAGCTCTGTGCTCCTTCAAAAATGAAACATGGATGAAGCAACGACACCAAGTCAAACACGTGAAATGTTTACCTGCTAACGATAAATGACACTTCAAAAAATGTATTCCGCTGGGAAAGAAGAGAGAGAATCCATCGCGCACCTTCCTCAACGACTGATCCCCATTGCTGCGCGAGACGACTGTCGGGGAAGTACGACCCTAGACATCTACTGTGAATCCCAGTCTGCCTCCCCTTCTACGAGATGCCACGGGTCCTCACGCAGGCGCAGAATTTGACGGCCGGGCGGAGTGACGCCCAACAATACGTCGAGACCACCGATAGACACATTTAGCAGAATTTATTCTTCTTAAAAAATAAGAACCATTTTCTATTCTTGGTTAGGCGATGAAAGAAACCCATCTTATCAAATTTGTTTTTTCGGAAGTTAAATATTTTGTCTATCATCTTCTCCGATACAAATTATGAACTTTGCGACGGCCTTACTAAGCGCTGAAGCCTTTTTCTCTTCGATTGAAATTTTCACGGTGGTGAATATTTTAACTGGAGATCTGTGGATAGTAAGATGGCGAATCGATTAATTTTAAAGGAAAATACTATTTCTACATGTTTAAAAAGTCGAAAGAATTATTCCCTTTGTTTCTTGCGTCTGTTAATTTGTAAATGAAGCTTCTAATGTGATATGGCACACACCAATGCATCATTCCTGGCATATAATTTTATATTTTGTACCCAGCACTTTTAATATTTCCTCTATGGCGAAACGCAGAGGTACTTGCTCAAAGTGTACGAAGGCACACTGTGGAATGCGCGGTAAATATCTCGTCTTTAACCACTGCGCTCCTTCGCACATCCTCGTTTGTTCATGGCTACAAATTTGAAATAAATCATTCAGCAACTCGGAAAATGCACGCCGTCGATAAAGGTGGAGCATCAGAAGAAAAAATATCCCGGACTGATCTCATCTTCCCTGATTTTATTTGTCCCAACGTTATCTTAATATTTAAGTCAACAACAACATCTCAAATAGGGCCTACAGAACGTGAAATTTCAATCTTGAATCAATAGTCTCAACTTCATTTATTTACACAGCGACAAGGTGTAACAATACATTCAGTCCATGTAAATACTTAAAGGCGATTATTATTCTTAAATATACTGATGATATTTCTCCACGAGAATATCCTTTACCCTTTATTATGATGTATATTATACGAAGGAAGGCATAAGAGGATTTTAACGCCAAGTATTTGAAAGCCGTTGAAATAACGTGTTGTCAAAATCAAAGTACAAAAGGATTAAAAATTGAAATAATTAGAAATGTTATTGCCTACGATTACCTGTGCTGGTCTTATGTGGGATGCTAAGTAGAGCATTACGTAAAACTATGCGTAACAATGATTGCCTACTCCAGGTCCCCAGGCTAGGTCAAAATGGTTTCGATGCACGCACCGGGAAAGCCTTCGCCCAACTGAATTCGCGCCCAGATGTCTCCCGTTCCTACGCCCACATCAATCAGACCTCGAGCCAATTCCAGGAACCCAGGGACGCAGTCAGGAAATCAATATTTATGATGCTACTTTCCTAAGCTTCCAACAGGTGCATTTAAACAGTCTAGGAAATTCCCAGGGACATAATATGCTGAAATCAACGTTTTCGGGATTAGAGATGCATAAATATAAATAATGACGTGCATTTTAAACACCAACTTGACGAGCAAGCAGTTCGGCAAAAATAGCCTTGATTTTGGAAAGTTCAATTAAATGATTCATAGAGGAATTCAACTCAAAACTTGGGCAAATTAACGATAGTTAGCATTTTAATACACAATCAGTCTCCCTGCCACCCAAAAGGAATTATGCCTTGTGGCTTTGAAAACATTTATGCAGCAGAAACATTGAGCTACATGAAGATAGGGCACGTCAGTTGGGATAGGTCAGTGCGTGCATGGCCATATAGTACAACCATCGAAAGCTCCTTCAAAAATGAAACATGGATGAAGCAGCGACACCAAGTGAAACACGTGAAATGTGTTACCTGATAACGGGAAATGACACTTCAAATAATATATTTCGCTCCGAAATAAGAGAGAGAATCCATCCCGCACTTTTCTCAACGACTGCTCCCCGTTGTTGCTCTAGACGACTGTCGGGGAAAGCACCACCCGAGACATCTCATGTGAACCCGAGTCTGCCTCTCCTTCCACGAGATGCCTCTGGTCCACGCGCAAGCGCAGAATTTTACGGCCGCATGGATTGACGCCCAACAGTGCGTTAATGAGTTACATATACTTTTACATAGCAGAAATTCTTCTTCTTAAAATTTGGAAACTTTTTTTAGTATTAGCTTCGGCGCTGTAAAATGAGAAGTCTGAACTGATTGTTATTCTCTGAAGTTAGCTATTTTGTCCATAGTTTGCTCCCGTACAACCTAATGGCTTTAACAAGGCCTTACTGCACGCTGAAACCGTTTTTTCTTGAATTGAATATCTATACGTTGGCAAATATTTAAGAACAAGATCTGAGGATAGTAACAGAGTGAATCCATTGATCAAAAAGAGAATACTACTTCTGTATCTGTTCGGAAAAAAATTCCAAGGAATAATGTCACTTGTTTTTTCCGTGTGTTAATTTGTAGATGAACGTACCAATGTGATGATTTGACACAGCAATAGTATGACATTAAAGTTCAAACCTTCAACTGGTAAAACTCGAAAAATAACTTTGAACGCAGCATACTTTTTTCTCGACTCATTCTGAGTCGGTGTGAGTTTGTTACAATTTCTACTGTTAAATAATAAGTAACATGAATAATCGGCACATTTTATGGCTTCACGCAAAAATTTACTGTTTAAACTGAACTTTTTATCAGTCAAGTGGACTGAATGATTCTTTACAATTCCTCCGAATTGACTTGGCGTCATAATTGTTTTTATTCGAAAACAAATAAATAACATACCACAATTTTATAAGTAATCATTCATATTACATTATTAATTTCACTAAAAATATCTACGATATCATTTTCCCGGGTTCTCGTCACCCTGAATAGAGGTTACAACTGATAAACTATTGTCTCCAAAGTAAGTTTTGATAACCTTAAATGGCTGTATCATCATCGAATGGAAATTTCGTATGCCGAAAGAAAACGCATATATTTTAACTTCATTTAAAAATGAAACGGATTCATGGTGTAAGTACAAAATTCTATTTCCAATGGAATTGAAAATAGTTATTATCACCCGAGAATCAATTTTCCCCTTACATACGACCAAAAATTACCAGAGGCATCTCTTTTAAAAGAATATGAAACCCTTCAACTTTGCCGAGAATTATTTCATATTGATATAATTAAGTAAAAATCAACATGTTTCACCAGATATGCGTAGTAATTCTCCTACTGTAAGAACTTCAGATTTTTTCCAATGTAGTACACACTGTAAATGAGCGTGCTGCTGAATGACTGGGCTTTGCATAGTTTAGTTTGAGCACGAGGAACAGGTATTGCCAGCAAATAAGTTCAAGTAATGCAACCATAAATGATATGGAGCCATAAAAAAACCAAGATTTAACGAAAATCATGGCATGAAAAGCTACAATAGCTTTGGTGTTGTCTTTTGGCTCTTAATGTCTTATGGCTAATTTTTTTTCAGTTCGGTAATAGATCGGATATGTCACTCAATCAAAGAATTGCGGCCCAAAATTAATTAGAAGAAATGAATGCCCAGAGCCACCAGACATATAAGTATAGCCATCACATATGACACACTCCACTTCATCCAAAATATGTTAACAATGATTTTGATTTGTTTTTTTCACTTTAGTTTGATATAAACCAAACGGAGGTTGTCATTAAAGATGATCAAAAGATACGGATGTTTAGCGGAAGAGATGGCATGGATGTATATTCGGTCTCCTCCGCAACTCCTGAAATTTTCTTCGTGTGTTATAAAAACAAGGATTTTTTAAAAATGATATCATTGAACTCAGAAAAACGCTTCCAGACCAAACAGAATGGTATTGCCAACTACGCGTCATGAAGTGGTAATGGAAGAAGCCGTCAAATTGAGTGTGGAGCATTTTATGAGCGTTTGGCTACATACGAGTGTAGCCCACTGCTTTACCAATAAACAGTGAAACATAGATGGCAAGGATATGGGAAAAAAATCGAAGATATATTTCATCAATTATATTATCTATTTATAATGTTAAAGTTCACGAAAAAACGATTGGAAGAATCATTTAAAACTAAAAATATCCTTTCAACTAAGTATTTTTTTCAGCAGCCACATTACTATTTTCGAGTGGTGAAGTGTACAATAATTTTAATTGCAATATTAGTGTACACTTGATCGCTTTTCCGATATTTAATCGTACACATGACTTTATACACATATTATAAAACTTCCACAATACCATATTTACCTAGGATATTCGAAAAGCAATGTCTCCATTGGCGTCTTCCACATCTATCGTAAAATCTCGATTTCAACGAAAAGATAGTGAAAACATCAATATCGCCCATAAAACTCATACTTGGCACGCCCAAGGCAGCTTATGGTGATGAACCCATGGGTATTTCGGACGCTTTTCAGGGGTCAAAGTTGTTGCGGGAGGGTAGGCAAGATTGAAAACGGCGAACGTTCAAGAAACCCTTTTACCTCAAACAGTGACCAAAATCTTCCACAAGGGAAAGAATGGGATTGTAGATTCTAGAAATTCTAGAGGACTTGGCATTCCTAAAATTTATGTGTAATAACTTTCATAATCCTCCACGTTTCCTCATTGGCACCAAAAGGTAAATGAAATTAAAGCTAACTGCATTATCGTTTGTCATGGATTTATAAGGAATTTCACAGGCAAGTTGGGGTTAGTACTGAGTGAACTATACCATCACCTACCATCACCTACCTACCATACCCCTACTATCAAGTTGAACCTGTTTTTATTTTTTTTTAAGTGCAGGGTAATGGAATGGCCGCCGATTTTGGCCATGTTCCATTTTAATCGTACTTCCAACAAATAAACTCGGGGTGGAGCCATTACTCCTATCCATGCAACACGGGACCTGAAACCAAATGGAGGATTAAGAAGAGCTTTTTCTCTCTTCCATAAAATGAGGAATGGAATATGCGGCATAAATCATGCGTGCTAATGAATAAACTGGGTAATATATTTTAGATTTTAGTTTTTTTGACCGACTACTAAAGATTATCCATTCATGTTGATTCAACAAAAACTATCAAAAATGTTTTGTCAAAGGAAATTTATTTTTCCCAAAAACGAATGCATCATTATCTTAAATTTTAAACCACCAGCTCAAATTAAATAGGAAAAATATAAAGGATCAAGGTAAAGAAATATTCACAAGATGCTTTCAATTACCCCAGATCATTTAATAAAAAATAAGATTTTGGACTAAGTAATTTAAGCGATCCAAATGTTTCGTATGTTAGCTTTTTTCGAGTACGCATTCCAAAAGGTCTATAATCTTAATGAAAGATTGATTTCACCGAGAATTCACCTTTTCATAAGTACTATATCCCCTAATATAGCACTTTAAAATGAAAAGTAGCCGTAAGCCTGATTATATTTATAATTCCGTAGGGTATCACGGGAAAATTCAACCCTCTAATCGTAATAAAAAATATTTCTTGCAGTAGTTTTCGAAGTAGGAAACCTGAATAATATCATTGTTACTTCACCGTAATTTCGATCGCTGCTGTGCATACTCAAGGAAATATTTAGTGGATCTTCAAGACTTTTTTACGTTTTCATAAAAAACAGTGAGACGGTAAAAACGACACGATTATATCTTCGCATTGTACAATCGAATTTGATGCTGAACCTACAGGCACTTCTTAATCCCAGAGTCAGGCACCTTTCCGTTTCAAGCCGATCAATCAGCCGAGTAATTGTATCATTCTTATAATCATAACAAAACGTCACATTTACATTATTATTATGTTCTTGTCAACAATGAGTGGAAAAATATTGCCGCATAGTTTCCGAAATGGAAATAGGTTTCCATATGAATTCAAGTGGACGGTGAGACTGAAGGGTTTCAAAATACTTAATGTCACTCTGAGGGTTAAATTTTTTTAATATTTACTCCGGGAGAAACGCAGAAAGGCGTAGTATTACTCGCAAAGCGCGCCCGGAAGGCATCTCATTACCCCTAACCTCATTCGTCTTAATGTTTATGCAATATTTAAGTCCACAGCATGATCTCAAATGGGCCGATAGTAAACTTGAAATTTGAATTGATATAGCAAAAGTCCCAACTTCATCCATTCATCGAGGGTCTAAGTGTAACCATATTTTCTGCCCAGTAAATACTTAAAGGTGAATCATCGCCAAATATGTACCGATGACACTTCTCCCCAGCAGCTTCCTTTCACCTTCCGTGTGATGCATATTGTGCGGAATACAGAAAAGGACCATTAATGCCCAGTATTTGAAAACCGTTGAAATGAGGTGATCAAAATCTAAATACAAAATCGTGATATAATGAAATAATTGGAAATGTCATTGCCTACGAATACTTTTGCTGATCTTATGTGGGATGCCAAGTAGAGCATGGCCTTAGACAATGCGAAACAATGCTTGCCTACACCAAGTCCCGTGGCTTCGTCAAAATGATTTCGAAGAACGCGCCGGGACAGTCTTCGCCCGACTGATTTCGCGCCTAGATACCTCCGCCCCTATGCCCACATCATTCTACCTCGAGCTAATTCCAGGAACCCAGGGACGCAGGCTGGAAATCAATATTTATGATGTTACTTTCCTAAGCTTTTAGGAGGTGCATTTGCACAGCCTAGGAAATTCCCGGGACAAAATATACTGAAACCAATGTTTACTGGATTACCACAAGATTGATACTAAAAATGGCCGACAGATTAAACATCAATTTGACGATCAAGAAGTTAGACATTAATCGCCTAGATTTCGGATCATCCAAGTAAGTGCATCGTATAGAAATGGAACTCAAAACCTGGGCGAATTTACGATAGTTAGCAATTTAATACCGAAATACTCTCCCTGCCACCCAAAAGGAATCATGCCTTATGGCTTTGAAAACATTTATCTAGCAGAAACATTGAGCTACATGAAGATAGGACACGTCAGTTGGGATAGGTCAGTGCGTGCATGGCCATTAAGTACAAACATCGAAAGCTTTGTGCTACATCAAAATTGAAGCATTGATGAAGCAGCGACACCAAGTTAAACACGTGAAATATTTTACCTGATAACGAGAAATGACAATTCAAATAGAATCTATCGCTCTGAAATTAGAGGGAAAATCCATCCCGCACCTTTCTCAACGACTTAACCCCATGGCTGCGCGAGACGACTGTCGAGGAAAGCGCATCTCATGTGAATCCCAGTCTGCCTCCCCTTCCACAAGATGCCACGTGTCCACGCGCAGGCGCAGAATTTGACGCCTGTATTGATCGATGCCCAAAAGTTCGCCGAGACTTTCCATTGAAACATATGTTGCAGAATGCCTCCCTCTTTCTCCAGGGACTAGCTTTAGAAATATTACTCTTCGGTGTAATAACATTAGTATGAATTTAATGAAATATCCCAAAGAGATATTTTTATACTCGACCCTTACCTAGCCTCAAACTTGAGAGCTTGTCAATCGTAATAATGTGTAAAATGTGAAGACCTTAATTTGCACCAAAGGTGTTTTTTCTTCCATTAAAAATATTGAGACCGTTGTAAAATTATCAAATAGGTTGTGGAAATATATCTTTTCTCTAATTATATTTATATTAATTTTTCTGTCTATATAAAAGATTTATCCATGAACAAAACAACTCAAGCGAGTAACACCTCATGTAATTTCTCGCACATTAACCTGTGAATGAATCATTGTACTCCAATTTGCCAAAGAGGAATAGCAAAGCACCAAATATTGAATTGTGGAATTACATCTGAAAGTTAGAAGTTAAAAATATTGGTAAAAATTATCACAGATATTTTTTTAATGATTCGGCAAATTTATTATGACTTGGTATTTATCGTGATATGTCATTTACTCCTTAGGAACAAAAAGCAATGCCTCCGATTTATTCATAAACTGTTCCAATATGGTGTAAGAAAGAGTTTATCTTTGATCAAGTAACCTTCGTAAGGGGGAAGTTTCGTCATTAATGATTCATGGGTCAATTTCCGCCGTACATCCCACTTAAATATTAGATAAGACATCACGTTTAATAAATAATTCCAACCATGAAAATCTTTCACTTTTATTACTCAGTAACAGGATTAAATAAGAAACGCATATATTCCATAGTTTTTGCCTATTCATCCCATTTAATGTAGACTCTCACCTCTTTTCAGAGGATAATCATTCTTTAAAGTAAATTCTCGCAGAATGTTACTGTGCAGAGTTGTTCAGATACCTGTTCGAAGTGAGCAACAGGTTTCGCGGACTTACTGCATCAGCTAACGTCATGATGGTTAATGTGAATCCCTAACTTAGCCAAGACTTACCGTATCGAAAGGTGCAAGTATATAGTTATGGAGTCGTCCTCCATTTTTCCAGGTCGTCTATTTCTGAACAACGAATGAACGCATAGTCATCAGACATAGTTCCATCGCATCTAACTCCCTACACCACATCGGAGAGCTAATATCCACAAGCACACATTTTATCTAAGGTAACGCTACCAATAAAAACTAAACTTAGATTTTAAAAATGCGGGGTCTTTATCAATTGAGCTGCATGGCAAAAAACCATAACTTCCTATGTTCATACAAGATATAAATTTGCTTTATTTCTGTAAAAATAGGGACATTATTTTGTAATGGGATTTTTTCATTCATTGGAAGATGTGTCAAACAAATGATGGCATTAAAATTCCTACAAACCTATTCCTTAAAAATGAAAAAATGATTACGATGTCAAGAATTAAGAAATAAAATTATACAAAAATATTCCATAATGCCAAACTCACAATTATACGTTGATTAGAAGAGTGATTACAAGTTAACGTGAGACAGGTTAAATGTATCCTAAACTACAACCGTTACCCGTGGTGAGGGCACAGTAATTTCGAAACAAGATCCAGGAGTGCCTTCAGGCAACTGAACTTGGCCTAGATACCACTCCACCATTCATCCACTAAAAGTGACCCCAAGCCAAGTCTAGGTACCTACGTGCGCAGAAAGGTAATCGATTTTATGTATGCAACTTTCCCACACGTCTATTAGGTGGATTTTCAATAATAAAAAATCAGAGGGTCTAAAGGACCTAAATTCAATGATTTTGAGAAAACTAAATAACTGCCGCTGACCCATAAACACCAAAATTATAAGATCAAATGGATGGTGAAACGTTTCCCTCACCCAAATTCTATCCTTGATGGAAATACATACTACAGCACAAGACCATTTTATCGTTAAATCACGTAAACATTGATAAATTTGCCATTTGAACACAAAGAAATCTCCCTTCGCCAAAAATTAAATCATGCGCAATGCATTAATGAACAATAAAGGGCGTGACATAACGAACTAAGCAATGGGGTAGGTCAGTTCGTGCAAAGGGCGCAAAGTTAAAACATCGAAAGCTCTGCCCTCCTTCTATTTGTACAAGTTGGAAGCAGCGACACAAAGATTCAGCGTGTTTTATATTACCTGGTCGGGGAACAATGACACTTCAAATTTAATATCACTCAGTGAAAAAAGCGGAAATCCAACGAGAACTCTTCGTAACGTCCGACTCCCAACCCTGCGCGAGATGACTGAAAGCGAATGCGCAACCTCTCTCAGTCAGCCACAGTTTCCCTCTACTGCCTATAGATGTCAGGCGATTCCCACGCATGTGCACATTTTAAAAGCCGCAGTAATCCACGCGCCAAGAACAGCCAAACCCCTATCAGCGTTCTAGCTGCGTGATATTGCTCTAAATGCTGGTAAGATACATCGGATGCTTAAGGAAAACATTTCCCATTTTTATATCGTCATAAGGTCACCACAAGGTGTGAGTATGAGCTCCTTGGTCACCATTATGTCAGGTGAGGACAGAAAGCTACCCACAATTGTCTGCTCGAGAGAAGACAATTTTAAAACCAATACCTTTTGCTGATGGAGCGGGGCGAGTGTTCATCTCTCATACCCTACCGATTGGGAAATGAGGGCCTCTATCCCTCCCTTGTCGTAGCGGCCCTCTACCCACAGTAGTTATGTCTCGCAAAATATTAAGAATGATTATTCTATAGTGTTTTCGAATACGAGCAAGGACTGGTTCGAAAGCAGTAGTATGTTCGCAGTTGCTGCCCTGATGAGTCGCACTTTGCGTCGATTGTCCATTGGAATTCCATTGGAACACATTTGTATTTAACATTTTAGGACGATCGAAAGCCCATGGTTTCATAAGACCAAGAAAACAGGAGGAAAGGTAATTGAAAGTTTTATGAGTGGGGATGGCTGTGAGATATTTTTTCGATAATAAATGCTATTTGGTGCTAATATTTTGGGAAATGGAGTGCGATATAAATTTACATAAAATATTGACTTCAAGAGATGCCGTATTTTTTACCATAGTTAAGGCATTTCAGTTATGCATATGTTCGTAAACGAAAATGAGATCAGAATCCTTATTTAGCTTTATTTCAGGGAAGCAGTATTTATCCACAAACATTGCGGTGTCAGATTGTTCAGGTGTGAGTAGCGGAAAGAGAGTCAGGAAGAAGCAATGTGTTGAATTCAAGTATGGTGGGTTGTTAATTATCTCTTGTGCTTTTAAGTTGTATACGTACAGAAAATATGGGTTTAAAACAGGATATAAGGACGAAAATCACCTGGAATTTTGTAACATCAGATATATTTGCAGTTGAAGAAGCTTTAGTTAATCAGTCATCCACAACAACAAAATGAGAAAATCTGTATCGTAGTCATTAGGTGAACATCAACGCACATTTGCGAGGGTATCGTTTTGACAACGTGTGATTACATTTCTTTATTTGAAGGGTTACAGTGTCCCGAAAATCCACGATGATATGATGGCTGTTTATGGAATTGATGGGCCTTTAAATCGCACGGTTTTGAGGTGGGAAAGCAATTTTCAAACCGTTTGCAGACGATCCAGGAAGTGACAGACACTCACGGACGATGCTGCAGTAGGGGAGAAAGTAGAGGACCTTAACGGAATCGACCGAAGAGCATTCATCCGAATGATCAAGAATATCCACTGATCTTGGCTACGGCAGTGTGTGGAACACTGCTCACGACAAACTGCACATACCCATGGTGTCAGCACGCCAGGTTCCAGGACTACTGACTCCTATTCAGACACGGCGCGGCCTATTAAGGGAGGTGCTGAACTTTTTAGAGCACGAAAAGAGGATATTTTCCTGATAAAAGAGGAAGAATCTTCGATCTACCAATAAGATTCAAAGGCCAAAGAGAAGACCGAGGGGTGGAATCACGGCGTCCCCTCCTCAAGAAGGCTAAGGCGCACACGTCTTACAGGGAAGGTCGTGCTGTCTGTTTTTTGAGACTGTCGTGGAGTATTCTTTATTTATTTATTTATTTAGCCTCCGAAAATAGCACTTTTGGACTTTAACATTGGACTATTAATAGTGGTACGAGTAACAATGGACAGGATTACGGACACCCAAGCCCTAGGTGGAGGAAAATCCTCCCAGAACCCCTGACCCTTGGGTTAGCAGGTGAGGACGTTACCCCGCCGCCACCGGGGCCGGGGACTACCTGGAGAAGGGTCATAGCATCACTGGTGCCAATTACTGAACACTGAGGAACTATTTGCGTGAAGGTCTGAAAAAGAAACGGCTCGGTATGTTCACCAAAGGAATCAGTCCTCTTGCTGATAGCACACCTGCTCACGAGGTGCGGAATCAAAGGGATGTGGCTTACAATTTTACCTTTTCCATCTCATTCTCCTGATCTCGCCATAAGTGACTTTTCGTTATTACCTGAACTATAAAACGATTGTGGGGTCGGAGATTTGACAGCACATATGACATGTGGTGAAGAATGATTTGTGATTCAGGATCATATTTTTACTAATTTAATAAACCGCATTCAGATAAACCACTTCTCTGTATAAAATCAATGATATTTAGTGGAAGAAAATGTGAGTTCCTATGGTCATAAAGATTAGCTAGATGCAACTTTTTATGCAGCAAAAGAGTAAAAACTAAAGTAGAAGCAAAGTAAATAATTAAATTTCTCTTCTAACTTTTGGCATGTTTTTCATTACCATGCTGTAAATGTTTTTTTTCTAAGATTGACCTCATTTTTTGAAAGATTAGACCAGGCAAGTGTGGCCATATGAAAATATTTTTCAATGAAAAGAATTTAGAATGGGAAGAGTTATATTCTTTTGACACCCATCGATCCCATCGATGTCGAATCGATATCGAATCCCATCGATATGGAGGACAATTAATCTCAAGGCCGGTCTCTTTACGGGAAAAATTTTGAGGGAAATAGTATCATTATTGGTAATCTACCGGTTGAGATGGGTCCAACTACCACATATTTTTCTGCCCTCCTAGCAAACCAAAAACCAGCATCCTACTCTACAAGCAGTCCCTCTCCTTCTCCAAATACTTCCTTCCTCCCTTCATTCCTTCCAACATCCCTATTCTATTATTGACCCTTTCACCTAACGATCACATTCTTCAACATACCATTGCCAATCAATATGCGGCACATCCATTTTTCCTGTCTCCTTATAATTAATGGTTTCTGGTGTAACTTTATGGAACCGATTCATTATAAATAAATGAAAGGACTAACTTTGTAGTTCCACACGAAAACGATTTATTCACACGACCCGGGTTTCGAAGTAAAACTTCATCATCACCTGATGATGAAGTTTTACTTCGAAACCCGGGTCGTGTGAATAAATCGTTTTCGTGTGGAACTACAAAGTTAGTCCTTTCATTTATTTATACTGTCTCCTTATGATACCTGCCATCAATTTCTCCCCTCCACTCGCCATATCTGGCACCTCCTTGTTTCCTTTCCTTTCTGTCCGCTTCGCCTGTTTCAGTCATCTGTCGCGACACTCGCATTTTAAAAGCCTCTAATCTACACCTATCATCCTGCTTCAACGACCATATTTCTGCGTCGCATGTAAAGTTTTGACGAGACTTTTCTTAACATCTTTACTCAACGTCCCTGTCTTCAATGCCCCCTCCCATAGGAATGCTTTATGGAAGTAGCAAAATCGTTATCTTATGTACATGCTTATATTCTCATCCCATACCTATCACACTGAGTTTCCAAAGTACTAATCAATGCTTACAATCCATCAGCTAATTGACAAATTGAAAAGCTTGATTAAACCTAACTGATTTTATGAATTCCGCACCGACTTTCATTCCTATATCCAGTTCTTCGCATGCCTCTTTAGTCAGTCCCTCCCCATATTTACGTTGAACAGCACAAGTGATAACGGATAACCCTGTCTTATACCTCTTCCTAACGCTAGCAATCCGGACTCTCTGGTCTCCACTCGCACGTGAGTAGTGTGAGACATGTACAGGTTGCCAATCTATTCCTTTTTTCTGCAATATACCTATTAGTTTTCCCCTATTTACTCTATGAAACTTCTTTTCGAAATCTACAAAATAGGTAAAAACATACTGATTGCATTCTATGCTCCTAAGTACATCACGTGAAAACCTTTAGCCATTGAATCCATTAAAATCTTGTTCAAGTTGATATAGAAGTTGATATTTCAGATACACCTTGAAATCGCAAACTATACTCTTGACTATTCACTTCTTTGTGATATTATTAATAGTCATATATGCATATATTTATAGTCAGGGATATAAATAAATGTGTATAAACACTTATTACTGATAAAATTACCATATCACGGCATAACTTTTAATTTCATGTTTAACATTCTTAGTTCTGTTTTAGTTCATATTTCATGTTCCACATTTCATTTTTTCATGTGAACGCATGAAATCAAACTATTAAGAAAAAACAAAAACCATAGCCAAAGATCGTTGTTCACCAGTGTCTGTTTGCCATTGAATAAGTTTTGGAAAACAGAATTTTCAGTCAATCCATTTAACTTCACCGTCAATTAAGTTCCCGTCCGGTTTAAATCCTCATCCCCATTGCCTTTTTACCCTTTCAGGAACACTCTCTCGCGATGAAAGTCAGAACTTATTATTTCATAAATTCAACAGTTCTTCCTTGAAAGAGGTAATCACCAAAATGAATGCGAATAAAATATTCCCAAGTTTAATCTAATACAGTACCTCGATATTTCCTCTTCTATTCCCTAGTTTAAATTTATGCAGGAAAAATTAAAATTTATTCTGAACTCTAAAAATAAAGCAATGATAAAAATTGTGTTTGCAACTTTTGTTTATTGAATCTCATTTGCTTGTAAGTATTGGCACCGTCGTGCCTAGCACCACGCGAGGAAATGATTTAAAAGTATTATCAATATTTAAAATTAGCATATTAGCGTGAAAGAGATGATATAGGAGACCGTCAGCGTACTTACCGATTTCCAATGAAGACCCCTTGCAGGAGGGATGAGCTGTTAGAAGCAGTGATTGCGGAACCCTAGGCAGAATGCATGCTGAAACTAAAATATATATTCACAGCTAATATTTGACAAAATGGTCCCAAGCAACAAGGTACTATCAAAATCTAAGAAGAAGATGCTGAGAATATTCATAATAATGTATTAAAATACCAGGTGCGGAATCATACCATAGGGTTTCGAAGCTTTTCAAGCAATTAAAGCCTTACTCAAGAGGAGAGGAGCTCAGAATAATATTTTCTGGTCATATAACACAAGACTAGAGTTAATTATTTTTTCTTGTTCGTTCATTGATTGAGTTATTTATTCAGATTAAATTTCATGCTTGCGTGGCCTGAGACGTTAAGGAGGGATGCGACAATATAGTTGTAAGCATATACTTTAAATATCCTCTGAAATATGGTAAGGGTTTTCTTCATTCAGGCCTACTATAATGACCAAGGCGATTAATCGCCATACATAAACCATAACAACGCATAATATTTCCACTTGACATGCATATCAAATATTTTAGATAGTGGCAAATTATTTTTTGAGCAAACAAATACAAGTCGAAGTGCAACACGAAGAGTAACGTTCTCTTTTCCAAACCAATCTACTCCGAATGACTCATTTAGAATCAATGTCAACATTGAGCATTTTGGTTAAAAAAAACAATGATAATCAAACGGAATTTAATGTTTCCCTTTATAAATCCCTGTCGTGCACAGTAAACGGGTAGATTATTACATCAAAAGAAACAGTTAACGCTTTTCATGTGTATGCGGACGATATTTCCAGCAAGCACGGAATGGTTTCATTTTGGCAATGACTCTATAATTCAGTTCTTTACTCTCTGTTAAAACCTAAAATAATTTGACTGAATGGAAATATTGAGCATATGAGGAATTATTCATAACATGCAAATTTTTTTATTGACCAAAAACCTTGGTGGAATCATTTCACATACCTTTAAATGAAGATTGGCAGTCGCTCTGATCAATTCCGAGATGTAATGATGAAATCTGAAGTTAATGAAGTCTTATTTGTGGGTCAACAACGGCTTGGTTCGGCAAAACTGTTTCCTACAGAAACTGAAAAAAGTAAAACGATTAGTGCCAGTGAAATAAATTATGAATTTTAATGAATTTAATTTTTGTGAAATAAATTATGAATCAAATATTTTAAAAAATAATAGACATAGATTTTTCTTCATATATTAAAAATTATTAGTAAATTGTTCATACTAAGATTGAAAACGTACGCGGATAGCCGGATTACATCCAGTGCTCCTTAACAAGAAGATTTCTTTATGTGATGTCCGTTGTGATACAATTAACTTGCAAGTTTATGCCTCAAAAATTAACTTTATTAACTTAAAGATTTTGTATTATTTAATTTTGGTCAAATTATGTTCCACCAAAATTGGAAAGTGGATTAAAGTGCTCGTAGTCCTGCATGCACAATAAGTGTCGAAATGGATGACGACCGATGGCCAACGAGTTACATACGTAAGTAAGAGCGGGAAACTTCCCGCAGTAAATACCAAATCTATGGGCGATGAGCGAGCACCTACCATCTGATTCGCGAACCATTCCACAGCGATGGGTAAAACCATAAATCTGGCTTTTTCTAATGCTGCCTCTTATGGAGACCAAAGGGTCACAGGTGGCATATATTGCATGCGGTCATAGCAACTGAGACATACACGGCAAGCACTTATCGCAGCTTCCGAAGCCACTGTGTCGTAAATAATTCCAGAAATATCATTTACCATAATTAGCCCTAAAGAATAACCGGTTTGCTCTCATCCTTATCCTATGACATTAGAATATTTGGCCCGATATAGTTAACGACAGGCTTTGAAATACGTTGAACTCCATAAAACGAACTCGCGATGCTTATTGGTTTTTCCATACACCATCACCATCATTATATCAATCCAAGGTTTAGTGCAGCCCTCCACTCTACTCTCTACGCATTGACTGGGATGCCACTTGCAGTTTTCAGTTGATCCCTAGGTTCATGAAGTCGGACCATACCTCCAAAATGGCATTGTCAGTTGGACTAACGGAAAAGAGGATGTCGTCAACGCAATAATAAAATTTCAACCATAGCAAGAAGCTCTAATTATTCTTCCTGCTTTACATTACGATTATAATTGCATCTAACTTTTAACAGATATTGACCCTAACTCTCTTTGTTTCCAGATGGGAGCCATTAGTAAATTGCACTAAAGCAAACTCCATAATTGTTCAATGGTGAAATAAATAAGGAGAGATGAATTTGCAGCCTGCCATATACGTGCACTTAGCCCGTCTTTCCCGACAGTCTACACGAGGTCACGCAACTATCCCCGCTCATCCAACAAGTGACCTCTTGGTGAATTGATAAGAAAGTTTCCCGTCTTCGAAGACCAATGCATAGCATTCACAAAGAAGCGAAGAGCTGAAGATTTACACTGCGGCATGCTCAATCCAAAATGGGAGCAAAAACCTTCTCTTGATAATAATAGATTTTTTTAAATAGCTTGAATTACGCAAGCAACGCAATGACCTAATGGTCATTGCGTTGCTGGCGCATATTTACTTATCTTAACTTTGTATCAATACACATTTTCATCCATAAACATTATTATTTTTACAGGTTATAAGGCCAATAATAAATGAGTTGTATTAGAGGAATATCCCCGCGATAAATATTTATTCCAAAAATAATATTACCTTCTCCAGACATTTTTTACCAAAAAATTGTTTCCCCCCCTTATTACACTTCGGAAATTTATTACATGTTTATTTTAAAGAAAAATACCAGCGTTAAAGTACCATTATTGAATGCTTTGAATCATTCCAGAAGTAATAAATTATGCTAATAAACTACTGAGCAAATATGTCGGAAAATATTTTGGACTCAGAATCGGATTGAAATCTTTTGAAAACTAAGGATTTTTGAGCTAGCATTCCATCGGGTCTTTCTACACCAGCCGGAAAAAAGCGGGAGTGATTTGTAGGATATCAGAGCAATTGTTTCCCCTATATTGGCACTAAATTGGGGACTGAAAAATCACTATACGGGCTAGCCTTATCTTTGCATCGCACCTTGTGCCACAATTTAAATCGTTATTGCCCCGGCGAAAAAGATTTCCTCCGCTAATTTTTTTCAATTCGTTCTTCTGGTAAAACTGGAATGTTTTTTCATTTGATTTCAGCGTAAATGTGTTCGCTTTGTAGCTAAATTACGGAAATGTGTGAATTAAAAAAATTCTCTCTCAATGCTACTAATTTAATTCCCTATTTTTGAAAACTGTGTCCCTATTGGTCACCTTTATTTCCAATCTGGGTTTAAACAGGAAAAATAATGAAGGGACATGCTCGTGTACTCGCGATAGTAAACATGA
The DNA here is from genome assembly GCF_022747635.1 of Hetaerina americana. Lineage (NCBI taxonomy): Eukaryota > Metazoa > Arthropoda > Insecta > Odonata > Calopterygidae > Hetaerina > Hetaerina americana. Next base: position 117,729 of record NW_027287450.1, on the reverse strand, counting down.
TGACGCACAGCAATGGAAATAGGAAATCTATTCCTATCGGAAAAATGCTTTAAACTCGGTAGCTTAACTGGCTACACAGGATATCGAGGGATCCGGGATCGAATCCCCATCAATGATTTATACACGCTGAATAATATTTGCATTTAAATCCGCATCGGTGGATGACTCTGACAGAACGTGTTTTTGCGGCATCCCCAACATTTTCTTTGAATTTATTCCAAAGGAAATTGAAATTATTAAAAACTCATAATGATGAAAATTGATTCCAAGCTGCTTGAATAATTAAAACGACGTACGCTTTACTAATTTCTATCCGTTATTAGCAAAGAAGCAATTTATCCAAACCTATAGCGAACATTTTTTTCAACTATATTTCAGTTAAAATATAATTGCACCATTCCACTTATCTAACATAAGGTTCATTCTAGACGCATTTACTTATAAATCATATTTGAAGCTGACTTATTTAAACATTCATTTTAAAAACAATATTAATATGTGCCTCCGGATGCTTGAGCCTTGCCTAATTCTGTATGATGCCGATAGTTAAAATACCGTGAGGTTACTGGATCAACTGATACCATGAAGAATGATTCGAAAATCTTTACAAGATTAAAGGTTTGTATTAGCCATGGTAGGAGAGATAAAAATGTCGTGAAATAGCCCATTGTCTCCACCAGTAAAGAGAGATATTTTGCGAGAGAAATAGACGTGGACAATAAGGGCAAATGGTTCCAATAGATCGACTCGCGTACAGAATATTAATTGATTCAGAGAGTGAGAATTTGAATCTGCTGATCAAAATTTTTTTCCCCTACGGAGTCTTTGGTTTAAATTTTGAAATCTCAACTGAACTCTAAGATACAGTCTCAGTTTTTCAGAAATTCATTTTCGGAATGAAAACCGAAGCCAAAATAGTTGCACTGAGTTGCCAATTACGAGACACCAGGTTGCAGTCCCATCGCACTTAATACCCCTCACTCCATTTATGAACTAATATTTCAATACCTACACTCTATGCTCTGAGATAATGAATATATTAAATTTTAAATTTGGATTGGAAGAGAAAGCATCTGAAATTAACGGCCGTTCATATTGTGATCGTCATAGATCTTCTACTTAAAAAGTTATACGTTGCATTTTACAAATATACCGACAACGCTCATGCATTGAGGAGTCTAGCGTTAATTCAGTTATACGCACGCAAGAAAGCAAGGCAATATCCAAAATACCCTTCCCATCCGAAACCAATAGGTATGCTTAAAATTAAAATTTAGTCGATAAATTGACAAATAATACAAAAATATCGAGAAATGCCAAATCCACGATTGCCTATTCATTGAAGTGAGTATGACGTAAAGTAAAGCACAGCACTCGTTGACCACACCAAATCTCAAAGTGAGGTCAAGATACGATCTTTACAGCAAGCTTTTGAAAGCCATTAATTACTGAGGCGTCATATCTAAGGTAAAATTGATGAAATAATTAAGAATGTCATTGCCTACGATTACCCACTGGTTTTATGTAGAATAACAAGTACAGCATGGCGTAAAACAAAGACAAATAATCTTTTATGGCAGTAAGTCCCCAGGATAGGTCAAAATGGTTCCGATACACGCACCGAGAAAGTCTTCACGCAACTGATTTCGCGCCCAGATGTTTCCCGTCCCGACTCCCACATCAATCAGACCTCGAGCCAATTCCAGGAACCTAGGGACGCAGTCAGGAAATCAATATTTATGATGCTACATCCCTAAGCTTCCAGCAGGCGAATTTTTAAGGTCTACAGAATTCCTGGGGGGAGGGGGTGGGGGGAATGTGCTGACATCAACGTTTACGAGATTTCCAAAAGATAAATGCCCATAATGGCCGGCAGGTAAAATGTCAAATTAATGATCAAGCAGTTCTTCGTTATTTATCATGCTTTTACGTAATCAAAGTAATGCATCATGAAATTAATACAACTCAAAACTTCGTTGAATTTACGATGGTAAATATTTTAACTCAATAACAGCCTCACCACGCCCAAAGGGAATCATGCTTTGTGCCTTTCAAAATATTGAGCTGAGAGAAGCGTAGACAAACATCAAGATGGATCAAGACAGTGGGGGTAGGTCAGTTCGTGCTATGGCCCAAAGTCAAACATCAAAAGCTCAGAACTCCCTCAAATGGCACAAAGTAGAAGCAGCGACACCAAGTTAAACACGTGAAATGTTTTACCTGATAATCAAGAAATGACACTTCAAAAGAAATATATCGCTCCGAAATAATAAGAGAGAGACTCCATCCCGCACCTTCCTCAACAACTGATCCCCATTGCTGCGCGAGACGACTGGCGGCGGGAGCACCTCCCAGACATCCCATGTGAATCTCAGTCCGCCTCTCCCTCCACAAGAGGCCACATGTCCACACGCAGGCGCTGAATCCGACGGCCTTATCGATCGACGCCCAAAAGTGCGTTGTTTATTACGCCCCAAAGTTTGACTTCCATTGAAATATGCGTTGCAGAACCATCCTGTTTTCTTCTCAAATAGGAAATATTTCGTGTCAAAACCCTTTGTAAACACCTATATTGTTTTCTTATTCGATTGAAAATAGAAATGGCGGCAATTTTTCAAAATATTAATCTGTAAAAAATTCAATTCTAATTTTATCTTTTAAAAAAACACTTCCAACGAGCAATATTACTGCCATTTCCTGTATTCAATTGAGAATGAATCATTCGGATCTGATTTGTGAAACAGGAATACTAGAGCACTGCATCGGCACAGGATCCATCGCTACTCCCCCGAGACTAAACAGCAGTGGAAACATCCTGATTCACCAACAACAAACGAAGTATAGGCACTACGGTCGGCTTGAAATGGGATGAACTCTGAGTGTTCTGGGATGCGAAAGAGATTTTGCTGATAGATTATTTTCCCATTGGTCAAACCGTTGCTGGACAATCTCTGCTAACTACCTCGACCAACCATAGCAAAGGTACACCAAAAAAGGCCAATTTTAGCGAGTAAAAGTCATCTTTCATCAAGAAGATGCACACTCTCACACAAGTGTCGTTGCATGGCAAAAATACGTGAACTAAGGTAGGAATTGTTGCCACACCCGCTTTATTCGCCTAATTTGGCTCCATCAGATTTCCATCGCTTCCCCTAGCTCAAAATGTTCCCTAGGTGGACGGGGATTCTCCTCGAGCAAAGAACTAATAGCCGAAGTAAATGGGTATTTTGCAGGCCTGAATGAGAAACATTTTCGAGACTGGACCAGGATCGTTAGGGAGATTACGTTGAAAAATCAAAAAGTTGCACAGAGGTCAGTTGTTTATTTCTATTCCATTGCCGAGAAGTATTCTAACTACCGTGGTATAATTAGATTCATTGATTATGAGTTGATACGAACCGTTGTATTTGATCTACTCATGAGGAACAAAAAGCAATTACTCCTAATTATCCACACATTCTTGATTTCTGTTTAAAATTCCGAGTATTCCTTACAGGTAGATGCAACGTGACATCATATGACTTTTTTGAACTCAAATGATTATGCACCCTAATTTTAAAGATACATATTTAAACCAAAATTGTGTATACGCTAAACGACTCAACGAAACATTTTCACGGTTCTCCTCCACTTCAATATAGGTTTTAACTAATATCGCTCTGGAGTAGAGTTATTAACCATACCGAAGTTGTGCGGAGGAGTACGTTGAATGAAAATGCTGTAATTCAAAACAATAATATTTTACGCAGAAAGTAAGTTGCGTCTCTAATTACCAATGCATCAATAGCTGCCGCACACTAGACTATTAGGTAAGACATCTCATTCCACAAATTATGTCACCTATCGACAACTTATCCTTTTATTTCGTAGCAACAGGATTAAATAAGAGACAATTATGATTCACAGATTTGGCGTAATTATTCCAAAGAGGGGATAATCATACACCTCTTCAAATGATAATCATTCTGAAAAAGGAACACGCTACATTGTGCTCGATTTGCACAGTTTCATTTGAGGAGGAATAACCGTCGCTGACAACTATTTGGATCATATAATTTGAACGTAAATAATATTGAATCCTTAAAAAGCAATTATTCACCGGACACGAAGCCATGAAAAGATAGGTGTCCATGTGCCATGGCTATATGCTTTCTGTTTGGCAATTTTCGAAATGGAGGATTCAAGCATTCAAAGACTGCCCTGTGCATCTAGCCTACTTCACTTCACCCAAAAAATGCTACAAAGTTTTTAATTTTGTTTTTTCAACCATACTTTAATGGAAAACAAGCAGAAGTTGACTCTCAAAGTTTTAAAAACACATTCGTTAAAAACCGTAAACTTATTACCATCTCAAGAATTCAGATACCTGTAGTAAAAGTTCCAATACTGCGTAAAAATTTTAAAATGCCATTGCTCATATTACCTGCGGTAATAAGTTCAGTAATGCCTAAATATGTAATTCACTTCTTGACCTACGTCAATGCTGATGGCCATGATTCCATTACTTCCACGCACGCACCAGGAAAGAACAGGAACCTGAGCGCCTGTCTGCATACATGCTCGCGGTATTGTTTTCAATAAAACAATTCAAGCAGGTAATACTTGTTATTTACCGTAAATTTACTTGAGTACTGGAACTTGATATTGCAGGCAGAAATAACGAGCATAGAAAATGAAATTATCACATGCATTGGAGATTTATCAAATATAAAATTTTGAAACACGTTTACCAGGTAATTTTAATTTTTCTAACATATATTTCAATAATTATAAGTTGGTACACACATGTAGAGTTTAATCATATAGAACAAAACATTATATATTCTATTTACATACATATAGTACGTATCATCGAATCAAACGATTTGCGCCAAGGTTTGCGTTGCTTAAGGTTTGCGTTGCGTTTGCTAATTAATTAAGATACAATTGCCGCTGTTTACGCTTCTAATTTAGACGAGATATTTCGTTTGATTGAATTATTACACGACAAAAAATTCTAAACTTTATTTCATGCAAACAGTATTATGTGATTTACAACACAGTTGAGGGAATTTGAGTGCCATATATGCGTAAGTACAAAGAATTTTGCATACTTTTATTTGGCAAACATTCCGAATAAAAACTGCCTCAGAGTGCTAACGCTGTACATAGTTTTTCATTTAGTACATGTTTTCTGCACAAACGTTCATTAGGTATCGTGAGCAAACTTCATCATCTGATTCTTGTAGTAATTATGTGGAACCTTAACGAACGAAGTTTTTCCGATCAGAAGGGTCTCTAAAAATACATTTTTGAGTTTTTCTTGTATCCCAATCGGTATTATAGCAGTCAAGTGATGAGAAACGCAGTGAAAACATTAGTATCAAGGTTTTAGATAAGAAGGAAGAGGATGGTAGGCGTCAAAAATTTGTATTTGAAAGAGTTTTCGTCCATTGAGAGTGTTTCGAGCAATGATGGTACAAATAGTACACACAACGGCAGAAAATTTCCATCGGGAAAGTAAACGTTAAAAGAGAAGAAACTGATGATAGGGAATCTTGGTATAGAGTGAAGAACATAGAGCCTTTCAAACGAGTACGAGGATAGAATGAATAGAATGAATGATTAAGAAAAGGTCAAGGCAGAACAATTTTAGTGGCGATTGGATTCTTAAAGACCGCGTTGATCGGGAAAAGGTACGGGGAGAAAAAGATTAAACTGTTCAATGTAATGATAGTACTCTTAGTTTTCGTCCATCCCTATCTTATCTAACAGAAAAATTCCAGTGATTTCATAAAATATAGATTTATTTTTAAGATGATAAGAGGTGATGTGAGTAGTAATATGGAAGAAGTGATTTATAAAATGTTTTTGCCAATTATGTAGATCATGATTTGACGTAATTTTATTGCAAGCAGAGCCAGATTCTCGGCATCGCGAGTTCGGTATCCACGTCGAGTGTGATGCAAAGTACCCGTCTTTGAATAAAATGCGCTTCGAAGCTTACCGACATCAACATGACGTTGAGCAATTCGCTGCATTTAACAATGTTCATTTTTTCCCGAACAAGCTTCATATTCACGTGGGAGTGTGAAATGAGAGACCGACGCAATTGAATTATACGATATAGTATTCAACTGTTGAGGTAACAACCAAAATATCTGATGAAAATATCCACTGCAGCTTATGTTCTGAAAATGTCCATTGATATTTAAAAATTCCAAATTACCGTGTATAAAGGTGGGCGTGAATGTATATGCAAAAATATAGTTTGCCAAGAATTGTGATCAAATTATTTAAATACTATTTTTTACAATAATTAGTTACTAGTTTCTTGTATGTGGATTTTTTATCAGCGTTTCATTCATGTTGCGTGCCACTGTCTGTTCGTCTGCGGTGGCTCGAGGGGCGCGATGAAGATATTTCTTCAGAGATAATTTATCGTGTATAATTCACAACATATCGTGCCATCTTATTTTTCAAACTGATTGCATGAGGTGATATAACATGCATTTTAAAATACAATTATTCCAATACTTAAGGATATGCACTAACTTTTCCCTTAAAACACTTAAAACTCCTGAACACCAACTAACTCTTACAAGTTTTCAGCACTATGTGTGTAATTTCGAATGTAAACTCAGGGTAAAAGTTTCAATAAACAAAACAGAACTGCAGAAATATAAAACTCTTGAATATGGATAGGTAGCTATAGGGGCAACTCCTTATTCAATTAAAAAACAAACAATTTTGGTGGAAAAATAATTACGTTGGCGGTAATCAATGATTCAACTGTACCCGATGCACTATACCCCATCTTTAAATGACTTTTCGTTTATAACCTAATACAACATTCCAAAAAAATTTATGTCAACCTCACTATGACATGAAGGATCTCAGGTTTTTTCCGAGATACCCAAAAGAATTGGACTCATCATCAATATATAATGGCCCAAGGGATCATTAAAACATTTTACCTCATTAAGAATGCTTACGCTAACAGTTATTAAACTCCGAACGGCAAAATATATTTCATGCATAAATATTGAATACAAAATCAGTTACCCCACACCATAAATATTATTGTATTTTCTTTAAGTGAAATATCTCCTCTAATGACGGAATACCGATTCACCAAATTAAATCTGATGTCTTAAATTGGATAAGGGAGTCAATCCTCCGCGGATCGCAGAGCACAATTGCTATGCAAGCGACTGATGGCGGAATTCCACCACATTGCACTCAAGAGAAGCTCAGTCCTGCGCATGATGTCCCTTGCTAAACACGTTCGCATTGAATACATAGGCCGCTTTAGCTGATGCCCAAAATGATGTTGAGATAATAAACATGATGATGTCATAGAACATACGGAATATTAAGGCAGCAAAAATGAACTCGGTTCAAAAATTTTTTCTCTTGTGAATATTCTTTTGGCTCGGAAAGTGAGTAATTTATTTTGCATCGATAAATGAAAGATCTGTACTGACAATGATATGAGATCAACTATTTGCGATACATTAACTCTCATTAAGAAATATATTTTTCCTCCCTGTAACGGTGTGGAGTCCTTTGATCAGAAATTTTAAATGCACTCACCGAAGTCCTCGGTTTACATGTCGACCCCCCAACTGCGCGCACAACCTCAATACTCACGTCGTCATTTTTAAAATACCACTCCCAAGATCGAAGTGAAGAGCATTATACCAGCAAAGGCTGCAATCACTTTACACGGGACTATCCCTACCCCATCGTTTGCGAGAACTGAAATTTACTCAGTTTAAGATAATGCTCATATTAACCATGAAAGATGAAAAAAACCACCCGCCTTAGTTTTCTTGCATTATTCCTCGTCAAATAATAACCGAATAACCGTTTCTAAGAAAGAAGTAGAAGTTACAGCCATTTCTTCCAAGAAGATCTGGAAAACATCCCTGGTACAATGAAACGCATAATATTTCAAGAATTCTTGTTGAAAAAAATTAGATAAATAAAGCATAATGTCATTACTCACCGTTAATTGTTGCCTAAAGGTGTTAATTTAAGTTCCCGCATAACGGAGTCAAATGCATCCTGACCTACATCAATAACTCTGGCCAGGACCAAGTATATTCGACGCTTGCAGCAGGACACCCATCACGCAACTGAACTTGGCCCAGATATCTCCCCTCCACTGACCCGGAGCTGACACTACGAATCTACGCAGGCACACAGCCAGCCAATCAATATTTAGGATGCAGCTTTCCTAGGCATCCAATAGGTGGATACGTAATTGGAAAACTCGATGTACCTAAACAATCTGTTCTACAAGATTTCAACAAAGCTAAAAGAGAGGTTCAGATTAAAAAAAACTCCAGAAAAACAAAATAACAGTGACGTTTAAAAGTTTTGTGTCAGTCTACTTTTTCCGACATGGTAAACAAACAGTACATTATCAGAATTATTGAAACCACGAAGGATTTACATTTGAAAACACTTCAATATCCCTGCTCAACAAATAAAATCATTCCCGAAGTATTTCAAGTCGAGCAATTAATCGATTTAAAGCCAATAAGGATTGGATCAGTTCGTGCATTGCGGTAAAATTAAAATGTTTAAAATTCGGTTCTGCTTTCAAGGGCACAATACCAAACCAGCAAAACCTAGTGCTCGCGTTTAATGTTTTACCTGATCAAGAAAAGATGATCAAAATGTAATTATCTCCTTCAGGAAAGGGAGAGAATCCAATCCTCACTCCTTTTCACCACTGGCTGACAATGTTCCCCGAGAAGACTATAGCTACACCCCACTGCCCGCTACTCAATCACAATTGCCTGAAACTGCTCAAAGGTGGCAGGTATCACCCGCGCAGGCGCCGGGTAAAATCTACATTCCAGGTGCCGTCTGGACCTCAATTTTCAGTTAACCTTTTGAGATTTAATTCCTCTCAATTAAGGGATATTTATAGGGCATGAATGTTCTTATTGTCTGGTGCAACCACGCAAATTACACATTTTCGCCGCCATGGGACGCAAAATGGACATCCACTCATATATGGTGTTCTAGAGCTACAACGATTGTTCCACTCTCTATCCCTACTGATTTGTAAACAGCGGCCTTACGCCCTTTCTCATGGGATAAAAAAGCATTGAAGATTATTATGTAGGGTCACTCTCATTCATTTCCCAGTTAGAGAAGAAACGGTGCAAATTATTATTATACATAAACTCTGTTAGGAGAAGAAGTTATAAACGTTGTTTTTCTATGAGTTGTAACAACGTCACATGGTTTTAGGTTACGAAAGTGAAGCCCAATGAGAAAAGGAATCGAAAATTCCAGTAATGGATACAGCTGGCAGCTAAAACTTGCAAATTTGAGTTTAAAATAATTTTTCTAAGTAGTTAAATCTAGCGAGAAATTTTGGGGATATTTTGGGAAAAATCGACATAAATGCTCGGCCATCCACCAAAAATGTCTAAGGTTGGGGGTATAAGTACCAAGTGGGGAGGGTGACTGATAAGGTATGATATGGGAAAGGATGGGGAAAGGGAAAAAATTATGAAATTGCGTGGAAGCTTATTTTAATGGTGGAGGAAAATACACGTTGGTGGAGGAATGTAATGGTGGAGGAAAGTAAACGTTAAAAGAGAAGGAACTGATGATAGGGAATCTTGGTATGGAGTGAAGAACATAGAGCCTTTCAAACGAGTACGAGGATAGAGGAATGAATGATGTAGAAAAGGTCAAGGCAGAGCAATTTCAGTGGCGATTGGATTCTTAAAGACCGCATTGATCGGGAAAAGGTACGGGGAGAAAAAGAATTACCTATTCAATGTAATGATAGTACTCTTAGTTTTCGTCCATCTCTATCTTATCTAACAGAAAAATTCTAGTGATTTCATAAAATATAGATTTATTTTTAAGATGATAAGAGGTGATGTGAGTAGTAATATGGAAGAAGTGATTTATAAAATGTTTTTGCCAATTATGTAGATCATGATTTGACGTAATTTTATTGCAAGCAGAGCCAGATTCTCGGCATCGCGAGTTCGGTATCCACGTCGAGTGTGATGCAAAGTACCCGTCTTTGAATAAAATGCGCTTCGAAGCTTACCGACATCAACATGACGTTGAGCAATTCGCTGCATTTAACAATGTTCATTTTTTCCCGAACAAGCTTCATATTCACGTGGGAGTGTGAAATGAGAGACCGACGCAATTGAATTATACGATATAGTATTCAACTGTTGAGGTAACAACCAAAATATCTGATGAAAATATCCACTGCAGCTTATGTTCTGAAAATGTCCATTGATATTTAAAAATTCCAAATTACCGTGTATAAAGGTGGGCGTGAATGTATATGCAAAAATATAGTTTGCCAAGAATTGTGATCAAATTATTTAAATACTATTTTTTACAATAATTAGTTACTAGTTTCTTGTATGTGGATTTTTTATCAGCGTTTCATTCATGTTGCGTGCCACTGTCTGTTCGTCTGCGGTGGCTCGAGGGGCGAGATGAAGATATTTCTTCAGAGATAATTTACACATATCGTGCCATCTTATTTTTCAAACTGATTGCATGAGGTGATATAACATGCATTTTAAAATACAATTATTCCAACACTTAAGGATATGCACTAACTCTTACAAGTTTTCAGCACTATGTGTGTAATTTCTAATGTAAACTTAGGGTAAAAGTTTCAATAAACAAAACAGAACTGCAGAAATATAAAACTCTTGAATATGGATAGGTAGCTATAGGGGCAACTCCTTATTCAATTAAAAAACAAACAATTTTGGTGGAAAAGTAATTACGTTGGCGGTAATCAATGATTCAACTGTACCCGATGCACTACACCCCATCTCTAAATGACTTTTCGTTTAGCTCACTATGACATGAAGGATTTCAGGTTTTCCCGGTGTATCGTATTCAAGAAGTTCTCTCGAGTTTCCCACCGGGTCAGGTTGCAGTACACCGACGTTTCGATGGCTGACTCTGCCGTGGTCTTCAGGGTGAAGTGACTCCACCCTTCACTTCACCATGAAGACGATGGCAGAGTCATCCATCGAAACGTCGGTGTACTGCAACCTGACCCGGTGGGAAACCCGAGAGAACTTCTTGAAAACTCACTATGACACATCAAACAGGAATGGAGATATTTAACAATATTCGCATACATACAGGGTGCAGCGTTAAAATCCGGACAAACATCCGTTTTTTCGAATGAGGTTTCCTCAGGGTTAGCAAAACCTTCATCAGACTTCTCCGGAGTAAGATAAATAAATCCTTAAGTATGGGTAAGCTTTATACTGAGCCATAATATCGTAATAGTTAGCGTGGGGTACCAGAAGAATCGAACTATTTCGAAATGTGACATCCAGCGCGAGCACTTTCAATAATAGCGGCTCTTCCATTGTACCCTGTATTTGTACGTAACACCTCGGCCATTTTGCGTGGAAGTTATCACGTTGCACGAGATTTTCCGTTCCCTAAGAATGCAAGTACTGACTTGCAAATATTGACTGACGCTCAATTTTATTGTTTTCGATTAAGCTCATATTAAACATGAAAAGTTGAAGAAAAACCCAAACAAGTAATTTTCATTGTGCTATTTAGCGTAAACCACTAACCACCATAAAGTTTCTAAGATAATGTGTTAGAGTCGTTTTCCCCTGGCACATCTGAAACATATCCCCCTTACATGTTACAATGTATGCGATCTCAATAAATATTAATGCAGATACAAAACATTAAATAAATATGTTATAATTTCATTCATCACAATTAGCTGTTGCAAGCAGAGTAATTATAGGTCCAGTAATCCGTATAACGAAGTAAGACACAACCTGGCCCACAAGTGCATTAAATAAAATATATTTTTTTAGAACTTGTTGCAATAACTTTGAATTATTCCTTATCAGGGACCTAAAGATTTCAATTTTTTCCTAATAAAGACGTTTATCTAAATATCTACCCACTTCTTAGTACCACAACAAATGTAAAACATTGACTTTGCCATAAAGCTGATCGATATGTGATGGATAATAATTTATTAAATTTCTAATGAACCTTTTCTATATTTGTTAACATGATTTTTTACCACTTTAGGGCATAACATGCAAACAACGTTCACATCAAATAGGAATACTTCTCCGAGGCATTGTACTTAGCCACAATATCGTAAAAATAAGCATTAATCAGCGTAAGCATTATACTTACACACAATATCGTAATCGTTGACCTGGAAATAATTGGAAACGCTTTTTTGCGGTTTCGCCGTTTCCTCGTAAAGTAAGATAAGAATATTTCATGATGTACATAATAGATCAATATAACGTCAACTACTTTTCACATATTTACTCCACATTTGAAATTTTTGTTTCCACACACGAAGGTGTGGCATCCTGAAATCGGAAATATGATAAGAAATACCCAGTTGTACCTGTTTCAAAACTTTCATTCAAAGTCTACGTTAACACACAAGTTCCTTTTGAAAGTTATTGTTTTGAAAATAATTTAAAATCTGCTCAAAAATTAATTAGCCTACGTCTACAAGTACTGCTATCCTACCAAATTATTTCGAAAAGTCTAATCTTAAAGAAAAATAAGTGTGGAAAACACTATATGCTTCAAGTTCATTGTAAAATGTAGAGCCAAAATATAAGCGATAAACCCCTAATGATATCAGGTAATTTCAAGATAAGGTCCTCCTTTCTCAAAAATATTAGGCATCATGTCTGTTTTATGGAACAACTTTGGTTATCATATAAATAAGTATAATTAAAATGAAATAACTATGTGATAATTTCATCACTCACGGGTAGAAGCGCCTTGGTAGTGTTCATTCAAGTTGAGTCATGTATATGACCTTGGCAAACACATTATGACCTACACCAATACAAGCACAGGACAAAATACTTTCGACGCACACAGAAAGATGCCCTTCACGCAACTGAACTAATCCCAGATGCCTCCCCTCCCTACTTCCCCTTAACTAACTCACACCTATTACCAGGACCCTACGCACGAAGTTCGGTAATCAATATTTATGATGCATTTTCCTAGGTACCCAATAAACGGACACCTAGGGTTGAATATTCACTAAAGTCTGGGCTTCTGATTTAAACGATTATAAAAAACTCAGAGCAAGCTTCATACTAATAAATGCACCAAAAACAAAACTAATGAGACACTAAAACGTTGTATGCAAGTCTACGTTTTCCACATTTGAGCAAATACAATTATAATGGAATTGATCAAACGACGACGGTATTTAATTTGAATGAGACGCACATAATTATTCTTGAAAATAATTTCATGCAACAACCTTGTTTCATCGAGTCGTTAATACTCTTTGAACCCAAGTGCATTAGGTAAGTTAGTATAATTCCGAAAATTGAAAATAACTGCTGTCGGGAGCTCCTTCAAATGACACATTAACAACCCCACTGCTATAAATTTACTCGTGCAATATTTTACCTGAGGAAGAAAGATGGAATTCTAAAAGTGATTTTCCACTTCACTTTGAAGAGAGAGTCAAAACCGTGCCCTTATTCACCACTGACTGGCACTATTGTAGACCACCACTGAGCCTACACCCAACTGTTCAGTGGAAATATTTTATTCAATGCATCTGCCTAAAGATGGCAGGTTGACCGCGCGCATGCGCTGATTTGGGATGCGGATATTGTCTCCATTCCAGGATTTGTCTCGACCACCATTTGCAGTCCACAGTCTTGAATAGAAATACCACCACCTCAATGATAAATATCGATTTTAAAACATTGCACTTTTTAAAATGTTTACTACTAAATGTAATATACATGGCATTATAACTCAGCTTTGAATATTCATTGGTAATTTGCGACAATCTCAGTATTTTGGGTGTCTAAAACTCGTTTTTCATTTCTTTAAAAAGTCTCGAAAGGCATTGTAAAATCTGTTTTTATATCAATAATTATGCTAATAGAAATTATGAAAAAAGGAGTCAGAAAAAATGCAAATTCAAGAATAGAATATCAGAGATACTACTGAGTTTCCAGAAAGGTGTACATTTTTGAATCATTTGAGTGGATACTTTGAAATATCCAAAACGGAAGAGAAGGAGAAGGCAAAGAACATTTAGATAGGCGAGTAGTACCAAACACTGTTGAGAAGATAACGAAGGCGTAAAATATTGAATATGCAAACTTGAATAAACTAAGAAACGAAAGAAATATGCCCTCAGAATTGCCTATGATTTTTTCGTATCAAATAATCGCATTCGTATCTAGTCAAGGGGAACGATATTCACCTATTTAACATTTCTTTGACTCCTAATTACATAGTCAGATGCAATTTAAATCGACCCTTTGATTAAAAAAATATTTTATCTTAAACCACCATGGTCCTTAGGTTTATAGTTTTACAGGATGTGTATTACCGAAATTAATATTTATGACGCATGTAATAGTGCTAATATTTAAGGAACATATTCCGGTTCTGTTGATTTGGATCTGTAGTCTTTTAAAAGGCTCTAAACATAAGCCTTTTGGATAATTATTATAAAACTGTCCTTGACCAGTATATAACTGATTTACTCTCATAACTTGTAGTACTAAATATTATTTATTCAAATCACTCTTAATTTAGAGGAAAACTAAAACATCTCTGATTACTAGACTAAATTTACTTCCGAATACCTCTCATGCAAAGCTCCTTCAATGATGCAACATGAAATAAATATTCATCTATGATCGTAATAATAGCAAAATTAATTCAAACGCATTAGAAATAAATAGAATCACCTTTTGGCTGCTTCACGGTTTCCTCGCAAAGTAAGAAAAGAATATTTCATCTTGTACATAATAGATTAAGATAACGTCTACTACTTTTCACATGTATAAAGGGGTATTGGAAATTTGTGTTTCCACGCACGAAGGCGTATGGAAACACAAATATCTCAAATCCAGAAATCCGAAATATGTTTAGAAATACACAATTTTATCTGTTTCAAATTTTCATTCTACATTAACATAAAAACTACTTTTTAAAACTGTTATTATGAAAATAATTAAAACTCTACTCAAAAAATCAAACTCTTATTATATTGGAAAGAAACTGCGTGGAAGTAATCACATCGTGTGTAACTTTTCCTACCCTTACCTACCCTACGTCTAAGAGCGCTGATGTCTCATCGCATGATTTGGATAAATTTCATATTGAAGATAAATAAGTGTGGAGAACACTATATGCCTATAATTGACTCGTGCAATATTTTACCTGAGGAAGAACGATGGAATTCTAAACGTGATTTTCCGCTTCACTTAGAAGATAGAGTCAAAACCGTGCCCTTATTCACCACTGACTGGCACTATTGTAGATCACCACTGAGCCTACACCCAACTGTACACTGGAAATATTTTATTCAATGAATCTGCCTAAAGATGGCAGGTTGACCGCGCGCATGCGCTGATTTGGGATGCGGATATTGTCTCCATTCCAGGATTTTTCTCGACCACCATTTGCAGTCCACAGTCTTGAATAGAAATACCACCACCTCAATGATAAATATCGATTTTAAAACATTGCACTTTTTAAAATGTTTACTACTAAATGTAATATACATGGCATTATAACTCAGCTTTGAATATTCATAGGTAATTTGCGATATAATCTCAGTATTTTAAATCTAATGTAAATTAAAATGTGAATTTTATGGTGCAATAATACCAGATACTTGTATTTGTATCATGCAAATAATGAAAAGTTATGACCAACAAGTTCCCTGTTAATGAAATTACAGTTGCATGAGTAAAATCACAAAATGTAACTTACATACCGCTTTGTAATTTTTGTAAATTTTGAAATATACCTTACATGCAATCTTATGTAGGAATGTGCCAATATATCTCAATATATATATCTCTATCTAAAAATCTCTATAGTAAACTCAAATTTAATCCTGATTACCTCTGATCTAGTAGTCCTACTAGTAATCTTAACAACAGAATGATTTCATCACTGATGTGGAATAGTAATAAAGTCAATTTGAGCATATATTGAATAGGTGTAGAAAGTATTTATCATTATTTCTTTTTACTCCTGAAAGTGAGGAGAATTATTTGATGATAATTATGACAGATAAATATGATAGCATTTAGTTTTGACATATTTAATCGAAATTATAAATGTTTGTTTCAACGTATAAAGTTTTGGTCTTTTGAAATAAAAAAATTTGAAAAGTAATACCTAGATGTACCTGTTTTAAATTTTCTCCCAATATTTCTGCATACATTTACAATGTCATGTTTTGAATTTTAATTTTCCAAATAATTTAAAAAATACTTCAAAAATCAATACATTATTAAATTGGAAAAGAACCAACTATTTGATAGGAGATAGAACTGTTCGGTACTATCCCCACCCTTTCCTACCCTACGTTTGCAAGAGTTGTAATCGACTTATTTAATACGTTTAAGATAGTGCTTACATTAAAGATGAAAAAAGTAGAAAAACCGTTTAGCCTTAAATTTAATGTATTACGTAGCGCCAAATGATCGCCGATGTACGACTAATGATGAAATTTGAAGATTCGATCGTTGTTATCTGAAAGAATTAGAAAACATCTGCGATCTCAACGATAAATATTGTTATTCTTTGTAAAAAAATGTAAGATTTTCATTACCTACGGGTAAATCATGCTTCGAAGTATGAATTTAGGTTTAGTTATGATTATGACTCAATGAAACACATCATGACCTTCACACTAGATAGCTTCTTCAGCACACTTCACCCTACCTAGGACAAAATATTTTCGCCGCATGCAATAGGAACTCCTTCACGTAACTGAACTTGGACCATATGCCGCCCCCCTTTACTGAAGAAAAGCTTATGCCAGATACCTATACACGCAGGCAGGCAATCAATGTTTAGGATGCAACATTTCCAGGTATCAAATAGGCGAATACATGTGTGGAAAAATTCGCTGTACCCGAAAAATATATATTAAACGATTTTGATCCAACCCGAACCTCAGATAAATATACACACCAAAATAACAAATATGACTGTTAATCGTTTAATATCAGTTTACTTCTTTCTACACGCTAAAAAGGTATTATTGTGCTAGAATATTTTGCATATCAATATCCCTACCAAAAATGTGAATTCATATGACTTATAAAATTAACTAATCCATTAATCGACTTGAAACGAAAATGGTTAAGATCAATTCATACGATGCCGGAAATGGAAAATATTTAAGACTGGACCCTTCAAATGGTACCTCAACAACCCAGCTACTCTTAATTTGCATGTGCAATATTTTACCTTATTACGTATTAACCATTGACTGGCAGTATCGCACGAGAACACTGAGGCTACACCCAATTTAACACTGAGAATTTTCTATTTCTTGAAGCTGCCAAAAGGTGGCAGGTATAACCCGCGCAGGCGCTGAATTAAGAGGCGGAAATCATCTCCATTCAAGGTTTCGTCTTGGCGCCATTTCGGGTTCACATTTTGGGATATAATCTCATACATTAGATAAGATTTAAAGGTTTTCAAAACTTTTATATTAAAAGTATTTTCAGTTCAAAATAGGGACCTGATGATTTCCCCAGGCAAAAGACGTTACTCTCTCTGTTTCTATTGATTTCTAGGGCAGCAACAAATGTAAAACCTTGACTACACCATTAACTGATAGATAGGAGATACACACCGAAATATATATTGCTTAATAATGCCAATCCCAAAAATTTTTAAAGGCCTGAGGCGATTTTTTGACCTCATTACGAGATAAGTCCACAACGATCTTACAACCTTTTAGAATTTGACAATTTTGATGCGAATCGCTAAAACAGGTCAGAATATTAAATAAGACCATAATATTGAATAATGATGTATTGGGTAAGATTAATGGAATTATTCAACTTTGAGTTTTCTAAACTAATTTGAGACTAGTTATAATGTTTTTTGGTCTCTCAAAAATTGGGATTTAATGGAGTTAATAAGTCTCACAATGCATGGTAAAATAATATGTTGAGTTAAATTTTTATATTTAACGAAATTGCTTAAATAAGAATAGAGTGAATAGATACAAGTTTAGGTAGAGAAGAAAGCAAGTGTCTATTATCCACTATCATAAAAATCCTCCAAGGTCTAAAATCTTTTTCCATTTCATAATCAAGACAATAATTTCGCCATGGGTATTGTTGGCAATTTCATTTAAGTTTATATGAATAAGACCTAAATTAAGAAACGTTTTTCAAAAAAATGACACTAATGATATTAAGAGTACGTATGGAGAACGTCATTTTAGTGTATCAAATATTATTTAGTACGTCGATTTTGATGCTGAACCCCATGGATATGGTAGCGTGATTATTAGTGTAAATTGGAAGTCTATGTTGTATTTCAAAGCGAGAGATGATTTTTGAAAATGAATGCAAAATCAGAAACAATAGAGTTACTACTTGGTTTCACACATGGAAAATCTTTTGGAATCTTTTAAGAGCATTATTTGGAGACACCAAAACGGAAAAGAAGTAGAATGCAGGACATTTTAATGGGCGGTGGAAAACTAAATCCTGTGAAGATGACTAAGATATGGATATGGAGATATGGAGGAGACAAATTTTGATTCTAGGTAAAAATAATAAACTAAAAAAATAGAATTTCAGATTTGTTCACACAGTACATAAGGCCTTCCTATAAAAGAATCGGTTGTGTTGTCTAGTCAAGGGGAACAAAATTTGCGTTCATGTGCAAGATGAATAAAGTCTTCGATTAAAACATTATTTAAAATTTACAAACATGGGTATTAGGTACACAGTTAATAAGGATGTATCGCTGAGATCATTCGTGATGGCGAATTCTACAGTGCTATTATTTTGAGAACAAATTGTAGTTCTTAAAATGTAGAGTTATAGCATTCTAAAAATATTCAATCTTTTTAGACAATTATTGGCCAGCTGCAACTTTTGGAACAAGTGCTACAGTAATATTTACGGGAGTATAGGAGTCGAGCCCCAGAACTCGGTTACAATGTCTTTTACGATAAAATAATCTAAATATATAAATTTCCTCGTAGTTTCTTTGCAGATTATTATAAAATATTTTTAATAACGATCAAATCAAATTAAATTTAAATGAAAATACAAAATAATTGGTTGGAATATATTAATTTTTAAGCGCAATAAAATAATTTCAATCTATTTTCGTAATTATTTATACAAAATACCGTTATAACAAACCATCTTTCTAATATTTTAATGAAGCTGTAAAGGGTGAAATCACAAAATGAAAAGTATTCCACATTAGCAAAATGAAAAGTATATTGATTTTTATAAATTTGACATGTTCCTAAAAATTCATGTAATTAATGAATTTGATGAAATATCTATGAATACTAGGCACAAATACAACTCTAATTACCTGTATAGTTCCTAACAAAAATTTAAATGAAATAATGATTTCATCAGTGATGTGGAGTACTCAAAAGTCAATGTGAACATATAAGAAATAAGTGCGGAAATTAATTGTTTTCTTTTTTCCTTGGAATGTGAGGAATACTATTGTATGGTAAACATGAAAGATAAATATGTATTCCACTACTTTTGACATATTTACTCGATGTCAGATATTTGTTTCTCCACGTTTGAAGCTGTGTTATCTCAAAATTGGCAATTAAAAGGGTAACACCCAGCTGTGCTTGTTTCAAAATTTTTCCTTTCAAATCTACGCTAATATACAACCTCGTTTTTAGAGGTGACATTTTCGAAATTATTCAAAAACTACTCCAAAGGGCAAAGTAGCAATGAATTGGAAAGGAACTGCGTGGATGCCATGACTATATACGATACTGGTTCTTTCCCTTCCTACCCTTCGTTTGCAAAAATAGTAACCCACTCAGATGTTTTAGATAATGCTCTTATACGAAAGATGAACGAGGGTATAAATAACCATACGCCAAAAATAATTACATCGAGTAGCGCCACCAAACACCAGGTAACGTAACGCCAGGTAACCAATGTACGCTAAATGATTAAATTAATAGGTAAACCGCTATTTCCTAAAAACTAGAAAAAATCTGTGTTTAATGAAACAAGGTATGTGATCTCAGTATTATACATTGTTAAAATTTTAATACATGAGTGAGAATTTCTTTACTTACGTTTAACAGTTGCTTCGAAGAGTTCAGTGGTATGCACATTAAAGCCAAAAGAATCGCGACCTACATTGAACAACTCTACCTTGGATCAAATGTTTTCGACGCATGTAGGAGCAACTTCTTTATGCATCATAATTTGGCCAAAACACTTCCCCTAATTACTCCCCCTTCACATAGGTAAAGCTAATACCAAGAGCGTAGATATGCAGAGAGGATATCAAAATTTAGAATGCATTTCTAAGTATTCAATAGGAGGGTACGTAGAAGGAAAAATTTGCTGTGCCTGAGAAATTTCTGTCCCACGATTTTAACGCAAGCGGAGAGCTTCAGATTAATATGCAAGCGAAAAACAAAACAAATATGATAATAAACGTTTTATAAACGTATCACTCCACTTCTTTTCAAATGTTAAACAAATATTACGTTACTAGAATTTATTATTATTATTATTATAAATACACATGTGCTAATAGACACTGTCAGGTGGCACACAAGTCCCAAACAATTGCAAAATATAATACATAAAACCAGACAAACACAGATCTCTTTAACAAAACAAGTGAATCCCCATCCCATTTACAACCATTAACCAGCAAGAAAAAAAAAAGATATATAAAAAAAAATTAAGCTATAACATATAATACCATACACCACACATAAATCAAATTTTTACATATATACCTTACATCTATTCTTAAAAGTATACACTCTGTTAGGAAAGGGCTCGAATATTTTTGCAGGTAAGGTGTTCCACTCAACAATTGTTCTATTTAGAAATGAAAATTTTTTTTATTTGTCCTCTGTGCCCGGCATTTTATCTTAAATTTGTGATCATTTCGGCCTATAAAATTTGGGTTCCCCGCCTCTTTCCTAAGATCTGCCCAAGCTTTCTCCCCCTTCAAAATTCGGAACATTCCACAAAGTCTGCTTACTTTTCTTCTAGATTCTAGAGGTTCCCAGCCCAGCGTTTCTAGCATGTCAGACACACTCTCCATCCTCCTATGCTTCCCCAGTACATATCGGGCAGCCTTTCTTTGCACCTTTTCCAGTTTTTTAATATGACCTTCTTCATGAGGGTCCCATACAAGAGAAGCGTACTCTAAAATTGGTCTTACTAGGGTCTGATAAGCCTTCTCCTTGGTTGCTCTAACGCTCCCTTTTAGGTTTCTCATTACCCAATGAAGAGTTTTGAAAGCTTTCTTATAGATGTACTCCACATTTAGCCCCCACCCTAAGTCCTTAGTTAAATATACACCTAAGTATTTGACAGTATCACTTCTAGGAATGACATTTTCTGAGAATTTATATTCCCTATGGTTTCCATTTACCTTATTGCTAAAAGTGATGGATTTGCATTTGTTAACATTAATATCCATCCCATTTTTTGTCACCCAATCAGCCATTTTATTAATGTCCCTCTGAAGTTTGTCACGGTCTCTGTCATTTTCGACTTTCCTGTAGATAATACAGTCGTCTGCAAAAAGTCTTAACTGAGAATTAATATTTATTGGGAGATCATTTATATATATTAAAAACAATAGCGGGCCAAGTACGCTTCCTTGTGGGACTCCCGATGTTACCCTTGCTTTTTCAGAATACACTTCTCCTAATTTTACCCTTTGTGTTCGACCTTCCATGAAATTTCTGACCCAAGAGATTACTCTTCCATCTGTGTGTAGTGGCAATTGGCCCATCTTAAGCATTAAGCGATCGTGGTCAACTTTGTCAAAGGCTTTTGACAGGTCGACTATTATAGCATCCACCTCTATTCCCGCATCCATAGAGTCGAACATTTCTTGGCAGAACCCTAATAGCTGAGTTTCACAAGAGTGCCCTTTTCTAAAACCGTATTGGCGACTATACAACCAATTCTCACTCTCCCACAGGTCCCAGAGATAATCAGCCATTATCTTTTCTAATAGCTTGCATACAACTGATGTCAAGCTTACCGGTCTATAATTATCAACTAGTGCCTTATCTCCTCCTTTGAAAATTGGCGTAACATATGCCTCCTTCCAAGCATTTGGCAGGGCATTATTGTTTAAGGTAACATTGAATAAATGATTTATATAATTTGAAACTACACTACCGCCCAATTTAAGCAAGTCAATTGAGATACCATCTGGCCCTTTTGATTTATTTGCCCTCATTTTCATAATTTTTTTATAAATTTCTGCGCTCGTCGTTTTAATACTTTTGGTATTTAATATTTTTTCGCCTCCTTGTTGACTCAGAGATGAATCTACAGGATCCTTTTTATTCACCATAACCTTAAATACACTTGCATACCAATTATTAAACGTATTAGCCTTTTCCTTATCATCAACGATTAGTGTCCCATCCTCTTTTTTTAAAGCTGTTATGTTTTCCCTGTTGCCTTTCCTCCTCCGGAGGTACTTGTAAAATTTATTTCCATTATCTATCCCGATTATTTTCTGTAGAAAACTATCTTTGCTATTTTCTTTTCTCTATTCAACTCACGAACTAATTTTTTGTAAATTATGAGCCATTCCGAGCTCTCGTTCCGTTTTTTGTGAATCACTCTCAGTTTTTTCTTCAAGGATCTAATTTTGCGGTTGTAGAATTCTGGATCAGTATTTTCTTTAAGAATTTTTTTCGGGACAAATTTATTTAATCCCTCCTCCATTATCCCCTTAAATGTTTTCCAGATTTCTTCTACATTCGGCCCACCACTTACCCATTTTGAATATTTTTCCCTTAAAAAGGTCTGTAACCCTTCCCTGTCACCCCGTTTATATTGCCAAACTATCTTTTTGTTTGCTAGCCCCTTATACTGAGCCCTCTCCCAGTTTAGATATATACGCACAGCTGAATGGTCACTTATTCCCGGAAGGACATCGACTTCCCCTACCCACTTTTTCGGTCTCACAAGTATGACGTCGAGTATGTTTCCCCCGCGCGTGGGTTTTTCCACTTTTAATTCTTTAAACCACGGCGAAATATTATTTAATATTTCCCCGGGCAAAGAAATAATTAATGACACATCTAAGTTTCATTGAGCCGTGGATGGATCTAAAATCAACATGGATGAAGTCATTTCGTACACTGACGGGAATTGAAAATATTGTATCACAGGAGCTTCTTCAAATGCCAAACATTCATCAAGCCACTCTAAACTTAGACGTGCAATATTTTACCTGATGAAAAACGATGGATTTAACATCCATCGTTTTTCATCAGGCAAATGGAATTTTCTGCTTAAGTTTGAAGAGAAATTCCACACCGCGCCCTTATTCGGCACTACCTGGAAGTATTGAACGAGACAACTGGGACTACAGCAAGCTCAACACTGGGGTTTCTCTATTAAATTGAACTGCCAAAAGATGGAAACCCGCGCAGGCGGTGATTTGGGTGGCGGATAATATTTTCATTCCAAGGATTGCCTAGACCGCCATTTCAATTTTACATTTAGGGGTATACATTCCCTCAATGAAAGGAGATTAATATATTTTGAATTACTTATTTTTATTCGTTTGGTTAATTGTCAATAGGGACCTTCTGGTCTCAATTTTGGCCTGATTATCAAGCTCCATTTTAACATAAATGTAAAAAATTGACCACACCTTAAGGTTGATAGAGAAGAATGCCCATCCATGTCTAACTACGTAAAGATATCAATTCTGAAAGCATTAACATGAATGAGGTGATTTTTACAGAGATAAGGGATGATTGTAAACAAAGACCTCAGAAACGTTTATTATGGGGCAAATATTCACCCACAGTACTAAAAATGTGGAATATTAAATTATACTCCCGTCGTCAGTTGGCTTCGCGATGCGGCGGGAGAAAGGTACGACGCCGGTATTAAAAAGCTGTTTGCAAGGATGCAAAAAGTAATTGATCGTCCAGGCAACTATGTAGAAAAATAGCCAATTTCTTAACCTATCCAACGATACACGCGAAGTTGAGAATAAATTTGATTTTTCATGGAAAAAATAGGAGACCTTACTTTTCGAATCGTCATCGTACAAGCCAACGCCTCAGTTACTTTAGATGGGATTATCCCTACCCCTATAACTACCAGTACTGGTAGTTATAGTGGTAGGTTGAGGTTCACTCATTGATTTTTTGATACTGCTCTTATTTAATATAAAATGTGAAAGAAAAAACCAGGTTGCCATATTTTCATATAATTATTTAACGTCAAACAATAATCGAGTTACCGCCGCTAAGGAAAAATTAAATCTTTGTGTCTTCCAGTCTGCCAGATCTAAAACACACATTTGCATAAAATACAATGTATTTTTATATGAGATCTCATGAATTGATAACGATTAAAATTGAAAATGAAATAAAGATATCATTATGTCGTAATAATGACATTACTCACGGTTTAGTCTTGGCAACAAGGGTTATTACAAGTTTAATGATGTGTAGAACGAAGTAGAACGCATCCTGACCTACATCAATAACTCTGGCCAGGACCAAATATATACGACGCATGCAGCAGGACACCATTCACGCAACTGAACTTGGCCCAGATATCTCCCCTTCCCCCTCCCCTTCCTCGACCCGGAGCTAATACCAGGAATCTACGCAGGCACGCAGCCAGCCAATCAATATTTAGGATGCAGCTTTCCTATGCATCCAATAGGTGGATACGTAATTGGAAATTTCGATGTACCTAAAAAAATCTGTATTACACGATTTCAACAAAGCTAAAAGACAGGTTCAGATTAAAAAAACTCCAGAAAAAAATAATAAAAATGACATTTAAAAGTTTTTTGTCAGCCTACATATTTCCATGTGGTAGAAAAATAATTCACCACAAGAGTTTTTCAACCACGGAGGAATAGTATTTAAATGCTCAACTCATATCCCTACGCAGTGAATACAATCTTGGCTCATGCATTTTAAATCAAACCATTACTGGAACTATTGGCAATATGGGTGTGGTAAGTTCGTACCATGCCGAAAACAAAAAGGTTTCGAATATTCAGAGCTACTTCAAATGGCACAACATTGACCTAGCGAGTCTAAATTTACACGAGTATTGTATTCGATGGTTTCCGGCTCAACTTTGTGCAAGTTTATGGTCATGGAATGAAGAATGTATTTTTCCACTGTTTTTAATTTGGATAATGCTAGTTTAAAGGAATTGGTGTGATCAATAGGAACCTTAAATCATCAGTTACCTTCTCAATCATTGTTGGGTGCCCATGAAAAACATTGTGGAATTATGTACATCGTGTTCTTCAAGTACTTGGCTAAGCAATACCATTTAGTGCTATAACGAAAGTCATCATCGAATCCTTGAGTCGTAATGATCAAATCAGATGCTCAGGTACCGTGTAAGTGACTTCGTCGGATGGTACCGTCATGAATAATATGGAACACTAAATGAACTAATTCAAAAACATACGCGACGGTCGGAGAGATTTTTTTCCATAGGGTATTCCGCTGACGCGTAAGAAGGGGGAGATGACTTCATTGGGTGAGCGTGTGTGGAGGACGACGTTAGAGGGAAATGATTGATTTACTCGCATTGATATGTTGTATATGTCCCCCTAATCACCATTAGTAATGGACAAATAATTGTATATTTTTCCTATATAAGGTGATTGATATCCCTGATATTCAAGGAATCGATTAATAGCAAAAGACCTACTGCAATTCAGGGTAAACAGGTGAGAGCCCATATGCCGATATAAGGTAGCAATCAAATCAACTCTTTGGTCTGAAATAATGTTCACAACGACACTAACAAAATAGATAGGGAAGAATTTTATGTCATTCGTATTCAAAGAGGTATAGAAAAACCATCACGCATTTCAAGGTATGTATTCAAGGGGAAAATCTGTGTTAAAACATACAAATATACATATTACCAAAACACATGCTTTACGCGATATATTTAGATATATCTTGCATTAGTTATAACATTTACCTTGGCGTAATATACATAATTGAATTCGCAATTATTTGTGTGAATTCAATTATACTTGACATACCAATAAATGTTCAAAAACACCAATTCCTTAAAAACAATATAATTAAGACAATGTCAAGATATCGGAAAAGGTTAAAAAAAAAGATAATTCCGTGAAGCTCCATTATTGGTTAACAGAAATGGTATTGTACAGTATTCGTGCAATTAAAGTGTACAATAAGCCTATAAACCAATTAAAAAAGTTATTAAACTTTATCTTGTCCCTTCGCCATTAAGCAATAACCCTGGCCAACCTATAAAATGCAAGGTGTCAATTGTAGATAATTAGGAACGGAGACAATAAATAAAAAGATATTAATGCTCCTTCTTTTCTGCCCATCCCCATTTAGTTTTGCTGGTCTCAAAAATACGCAGAATCTACGGCGGATAATTCAACAATTTCCGAGATACCCAAAACAATTGGACTCATCATCAATATAAATGGCCCAAGGGATCATTAAAACATTTTACCTCATTCAGAATGCTTACGCTAACAGTTATTAAACTCCGAACGGCAAAATATATTTCATGCATAAATATTGAATACAAAATCAGTTACCCCACACCATAAATATTATTGTATTTTCTTTAAGTGAAATATCTCCTCTAATGACGGAATACCAATTCACCAAATTAAATCTGATGTCTTACATTGGATAAGGGAGTCAATCCTCCGCGGATCGCAGAGCACAATTGCTATGCAAGCGACTGATGGCGGAATTCCACCACATTGCACTCAAGAGAAGCTCAGTCCTGCGCATGATGTCCCTTGCTAAACACGTTCGCATTGAATACATAGGCCGCTTTAGCTGATGCCCAAAATAATGTTGAGATGGTTCTCACTCTTTGTGGAATATCTGTTCCTTAATTTACTAAGGAATTCAATGGACTAAACGCCGGGAAACCTCGCATATGACCCAAAATTATTTCGAAAACAAGTACATTACATGTTTTCCTCGATGGACAAAATATTCGACCACTATCTTTTGAAAAAAACTGTAAAATAAATTAATAAGTTTTTCTATGAATAAAAAGATTCAATAAAGAGCAAGCGATGCTATTTACTTCATATTCCCCTTGGAAATAAGACAAAAAGTCATGGCATGAATGCTAACAAAGTATTGAGCATGATATAATACAATATAATTACATAATTTGTACCACAGTTTAACTTCTGTTTAAAAATCTCATTACAGGAGAGTTCTTGGGGACATATTTAGATACGTCTTGACTAATTATGACTCCTTCTCTTCTAAATACAGGTACACGACATTATCTTATCAATGCATCAAATATTGTGAAGCCATTAATAGAGAATATTAACAATTTTCACAAAATCATTTGTTTTAGTCATCTTTTTCTCTGATCCCAGTTTTTACAACATATGCTTTATACCTACTGATTTGAATTTCAAATGATAAATCGAGTGATAGAAATTTTGCCTAAGATAATGGAATTAACACGTAACTCGCCACTATGGACACGGAATCAAGCGAAGAGTCGTTAAATTTATTATCTCACAAACGACCCGACTAGAAATAAATTTGCCTTGACAAGGACCGAAGATGCAACTGCCAACACCCATCCTGCGGTAATCCCAGGAAGAAATCTACTTGAAAATATCTATAGTACTTTCGAAAAACAGGATGTTCACGTCACCCAAAAAGAAATCAGAATCGACATAATTAACAACATTAGCGTAAATCACCCATTTATTAAAGATTTTCACTTGATTTAGCCTAAAATGTTTTCTGGAATAAGAATCACAGCAAAATTCAAGAGATTAACGCAGTAATGTTTAAATAAAATAAACAGGTATCGCTAATTAAACAGATAATGCCACCATTATTGGAAACACCACGAATAAAACGATTAACCATTCCGAAAATCTTATAAGGGTATGCGGCAGGGGCATATTAATCGCTGAATATATAAGAACTGTGGGTGATCCCGCGAATATATATTTTGGAATGCTATTAAACGTCGTCATTATTAAATACTCATAATATATAAAATGCCTGATGAGACCTACGTGGGTTATAATGACACATATTGAATTGCTACCAAATCAAATCAGATTCAATGTAAATTCAAAATTCTTCTTCACCACTTAAGGATTTTTAAGCCCAAATCCACCATAGATGCCTTGGTATTATTTCATTTCATTATTTCCTTCACAGTGTTACCAAACACAATTGAGAAAACAATGGAACACAGTGGAATACAGTGGAACACAATTGCGTGACATGAAATCAAAAACCGTAACTTAACTTCACATAAAAACGTCTAAATTTGGAAATCTTCTGAAATGTACTTCCAATTTAGGAATTAGTTAAACATTACCTTTGAATAATAGATTCAAATAAGCACTACTAAGAATTTAATAAACATGATGATGTCATAGAACATACGGAATATTAAGGCAGCAAAAATGAACTCGGTTCAAAAATTTTTTCTCTTGTGAATATTCTTTTGGCTCGGAAAGTGAGTAATTTATTTTGCATCGATAAATGAAAGATCTGTACTGACAATGATATGAGATCAACTATTTGCGATACATTAACTCTCATTAAGAAATATATTTTTCCTCCCTGTAACGGTGTGGAGTCCTTTGATCAGAAATTTTAAATGCACTCACCGAAGTCCTCGGTTTACATGTCGACCCCCCAACTGCGCGCACAACCTCAATACTCACGTCGTCATTTTTAAAATACCACTCCCAAGATCGAAGTGAAGAGCATTATACCAGCAAAGGCTGCAATCACTTTACACGGGACTATCCCTACCCCATCGTTTGCGAGAACTGAAATTTACTCAGTTTAAGATAATGCTCATATTAACCATGAAAGATGAAAAAAACCACCCGCCTTAGTTTTCTTGCATTATTCCTCGTCAAATAATAACCGAATAACCGTTTCTAAGAAAGAAGTAGAAGTTACAGCCATTTCTTCCAAGAAGATCTGGAAAACATCCCTGGCACAATGAAACGCATAATATTTCAAGAATTCTCGTTGAAAAAAATTAGATAAATAAAGCATAATGTCATTACTCACCATTAATTGTTGCCTAAAGGTGTTAATTTAAGTTCACGTGTAACGGAGTCAAACGCACCCTGACCTACATCCATAACTCTGGCCAGGACCAAATATATTCGACGCTTGCAGCAGGACACCCATCACGCAACTGAACTTGGCCCAGATATCTCCCCTCCACTGACCCGGAGCTGACACTACGAATCTACGCAGGCACACAGCCAGCCAATCAATATTTAGGATGCAGCTTTCCTAGGCATCCAATAGGTGGATACGTAATTGGAAAACTCGATGTACCTAAACAATCTGTTCTACAAGATTTCAACAAAGCTAAAAGAGAGGTTCAGATTAAAAAAATCTCCAGAAAAACAAAATAACAGTGACGTTTAAAAGTTTTGTGTCAGTCTACTTTTTCCGACATGGTAAACAAACAGTACATTATCAGAATTATTGAAACCACGAAGGATTTACATTTGAAAACACTTCAATATCCCTGCTCAACAAATAAAATCATTCCCGAAGTATTTCAAGTCGAGCAATTAATCGATTTAAAGCCAATAAGGATTGGATCAGTTCGTGCATTGCGGTAAAATTAAAATGTTTAAAATTCGGTTCTGCTTTCAAGGGCACAATACCAAACCAGCAAAACCTAGTGCTCGCGTTTAATGTTTTACCTGATCAAGAAAAGATGATCAAAATGTAATTATCTCCTTCAGGAAAGGGAGAGAATCCAATCCTCACTCCTTTTCACCACTGGCTGACAATGTTCCCCGAGAAGACTATAGCTACACCCCACTGCCCGCTACTCAATCACAATTGCCTGAAACTGCTCAAAGGTGGCAGGTATCACCCGCGCAGGCGCCGGGTAAAATCTACATTCCAGGTGCCGTCTGGACCTCAATTTTCAGTTAACCTTTTGGGATTTAATTCCTCTCAATTAGGGGATATTTATAGGGCATGAATGTTCTTATTGTCTGTTGTAACCACGCACATTACACATTTTCGCCGCCATGAGACGCATAATGGACATCCACTCATATATGGTGTTCTAGAGCTACAACGATTGTTCCACTCTCTATCCCTACTGATTTGTAAACAGCGGCCTTACGCCCTTTCTCATGGGATATAAAAGCATTGAAGACTATTATGTAGGGTCACTCTCATCCATTTTAGAGTTAGAGTAGAAACGGTGCAAATTATTATCTATACATAAACTCTTTGTTAGGAGAATCAGTTATAAACGTTGTTTTTCTCTGAGTTGAAACAACGTCACATGGTTTTAGGGTACGAAAGTGAAGCCCAATGAGAAAAGGAATCGAAAATTCCAGTAATGGATACAGCTGGCAGCTAAAACTTGCGAATTTGAGTTTAAAATAATTTTACAAAGCAGTTAAATCTGGCGAGAAATTTTGGGGATATTTTGGGGAAAATCAACAGTAATGCTCGGCCATCCACCAAAAATTTCTAAGGTTGGGGGTATAAGTACCAAGTGGGGAGGGTGACTGATAAAGTATGATATGGGAAAGGATGGGGAAAGGGAAAAAATTATGAAATTGCGTGGAAGCTTATTTTAATGGTGGAGGAAAATACAAATCAAGACAACGGTTAATTCACCTAAAAAACTAGTTACTTGATATGCGAAAAAAGGGAATAAAAATGAACCAACACTATTTATATGTCCAACTTATGCTCTTATTTATGTTTTTTCAATTATAATATATCTTTTTAATATCACCATATAAGTACACATTTAGTTTAATTTTCCTTGAATATCTTTAGGATAAATATGGATTCAATTGAGTGTTGAACCAAATCAAAGTCATTGGTAGCATATTCACCACTTGAGGCAATGTTTGAAATGACAATTAAATTTCTCGATTGCACATATAAATAAAAAGCGTCAATTACACAATTAATATTTATTGATGATCATGGCCACAGCATGGGATCCGCCACAATGTAATATTCTCAGGTGACCTGCACATAGCACGCAGATGTGAAAATGAGATGGTCGATAAATATTAATCATGGCAATTTCTGTCTGTCTCTTATCTATTCGACAAGAACCGTCTTAACCTTACGTCAGTGTAAAAGTATATTAAGTACATTTGCATAAAAAAATTAGGGAAAAAGTTAATTCACGTCACGCCTGTATCGTGGATTTCGAGAATCCCTTCGCCATAGTGAATTCGACCAAAACTTTGATTTTAATATTCTGAATGGAAGGAACTGAAGGAATATGCGATTTAATTGCAACCAGCAAGTCTTAGAGTGCTCGCGTGTGAATTGCGTGAAAGATTCGGAAAATACAGCGAAGAACTAGGTTAAGAAAAGCGTCCATTGTCTCTAGTTATTCTTCATTACTATATGAACGAAATTGTGCCAAAAGACTTGGTAAGAAGAGAAAATGCAGTCTAGCGAGAATTGAACACAAGAGCATTTCAAATATTAGGCGGTGTCATAAAGATTACGTTGAGATTAATGCATTTAAAACAAATAATTCTACTTTAAGGAAAAAGTAACTTCGGTAAACGTAAACTTTTGGAGTTGTTCATTACACCGGATGGACAACTTTACCCCTCTTCGGAGTGTGTTCGTTGGAAAAAGAGGTTTTTAAAGGTAGGCAGAATATATGATAGGGGTACATATTAGGAATATCAACAATAATATGAAATATAAATTTTAGACGCCGATTTGTGAAAATGGTGTCAGATATTGCATCCCTAGACTCTCTGAAATACTTGATTCTAGGCCCTCCATCATATGCCAATGCCTACATTTAAACTCATAATTTCGGGAATTCATTTTCGTTACTAAGAAAGAAACCACTCATGCGTAGGCAACCATTTCGAATCATTGACCCAGTGTTCAAAATTTACTACATTAGTATTCATTAGCTTCCACTTTAAAAATTCATCAATTAAGTAATAACTTAATTGATGTTTATGTTGCCAAAATATAAACGTCCAGTTTCAGGATGAACTAAAAATCCAATTTCCTCTAAAAATACAGCAGCAGAAAATTTATCTTTGAAGTGATCATCTAACTTGAGTAATCTCAATCAATCCAAGAAAATGAACTCAATTATATTGAAGAGAGCAACGAAAGATTAAAAGGCCTCTTTTCTGGTAAGTAACAGAATGTACTTGGTCAAGTTTTAGATTTCTCACGATATTAAAATAAAAAATAACGCAGTTAGTAACAATTGCCTGAGGATTAAAATTGCGATTTAGGCAAAAGAATAAAAAATAGAGTGAAACGTGGGACTAAAGTAATAGTTTGTAGACTATATATCAAGCCCCAACACAGTATTTTGGCTGCACCCAACAAGAAAGCCTGCAAGCTATTGAATTTAATCTCATATTTCTCTCAATCCTATGCCCACGTAAATAAAGCCTGGACCTATTTCTAGGAATTTAGATACGAGGCGGTTCAATAAGTACCCGTGTTTTACAACAGAAAGAAAGGGCGTTCCTGAGGGAAGTTTATGTTATCATCGTGTGCTGCCATCTATCAAATGACGGTGAAACAAATTTCAGACTGATTTAAAGGTTAGTTTGGATTTGGCAGCCATTCGAGTAAAACGTGTTTCCTGAATTTCGCTAAGATGGAAAAAGAGCAGTATCGTTCGTTAATTCGCTTTTTGTTTTTGGATGGGAAGAAATTCGAGGAGATAAAAGCCAAGTTGGATGCTATTTATGGGGACACTTCGCCATCTATCACCACAGTTAGATTGATTGGTTCAACGATTTTAAACGCAGCCGAACATCTGTTTTTGATGAGGAGCGACCAGGACGCCCGGCAGACGTGGTTACCGAGGAAATCGTTCAAAAGGTCCACGCCATGATTCTCGCTGATCGACGGAAGAAACTGCGGGAAGTAGCAGAGGCCGTGCGTGTGTCGACAGGAACGGCAATTAAAATTTTACATGATGAGTTGGCGATGAAAAAATTGTCGGCCCGATGGGTGCCACGATTGCTCACGGTGGACAACAAGCTGATCCGGCTGTCAAATTCAAACTGGTGAGAGTTCGACAAATTCTATTTTTTGGAGGGGTTAAAAAATATCCGGAATGTTGGGAGAAGTGTATATTTCGAAAAGGGGACTATGTTGAAAAAAAAATTTTTGAAAAAATGGTTTCTTCATTTCAAACACGGGTACTTATTGAACCACCCTCGTACGAATGCAAGTAATTGGCATTATTTAATCATCTTCCCCAGTATGTAGAGGTCTAATTTTCCAGTTAACTTGCAAGTTTTCCTGATAATAACAGGAATCAAAAGCGACTAAATTAAAAGAATTTTCAGAGTAACCCAAAGAACACTACACACTAATCACCTTAAAAATAATGCCAAACATTTTACGCCACAATTGAATATTTGAATCATTAAAGTAAATAAATTGGAAGATTATGTTATCTCATAAGTACCGAGAATTATTGTCAACATGCATATTTACTGCGAAAAGATTCAATCTAAACCTCATCTGCAATTCAAGCCGTATGCCATAACAAACATTGAATTGTGGAACTAATTCAAGATAGGTCAGTCGAGGCAGGTAAATTCGCGCTAGCGCGGAAAGTTTTAACGCCAAAGACTCGGTCCTCCCTCAAATAAAATCAAGGTTAAAGCAACAACACCGAGTATGCATCTAAAATTTTTAAGTAGTAAACAAAAATTACAATTGAAAATAAATCTATCAGCCATAGAAAAAGGAAATAATTCAACGCTCACCTTTCGACCACTCATCATATCGCTACGCAAAGCAACTGAAGTGGGAATCGCCACCCCAGTTAACTATAGAGTTAATTCAGTTTCCTTCATCTACCAAAAACATCAGGTGATACACACGTTGACGCTGAATTTGAAAACATTATACCGAGCCTCAGATTGGATCGGAGTACTGGTTTAACACTGAAATAGGGGCAGTGACGCATGAATGCCGGACCTCTACATCCCGAAAATGATTCATCGCAGGGATGAAAATTGTTTTTGATCCTTGCTTCAGAATGTGCCTTCTGGGGAATTCGGTTTAGAGAAGTTTAGGATTATCCCAAAACATCTACTTGACAAGGGTTACATTACAATTTTTTAACAACTAGAAGACAAGCGAATGAATGAATCCAAAGATCGTACTCTTAACTTCGTCAATAAGGTGGTTATACTTAGTATTAAGGCAAAATTACAGCTTTTTAAATCCACCTGATATTTTCATGTTACATCCCAGTTTTCAGGACATATAATCATCTTCTCGTAACAAGTGACAGGATAAAATAAGTTTTAGGTAAAAGTATCATTTAATATCTTTTATAATTTTTCAAATAAAATGAAACTTAACATTAGTGCATCTATGGCTTTAAGGGAAGGATTTTTGTAACTTTACAAGGTCTCTTGCGTGCAGTTAAATTCCAAAAAAGTTAGGCTTTTACATTTAATTACCATGAATATAGGATATTTAATGTCACGGAGGAAATGATGCACATATTAGTCTAAATTGTAATAAATTTAGTAAAATCAGAAACTTAAGCAAGACTTCGATTCACATCAGTTTTGCCTGTGATCGTCATATAGGGCATTTTTGTCAGCCGAACCATTAAAGTTCATAAATGCAGAATATCAACCCTAATAACGCGTATCTCCCTTTAAATGTGTGACTAAATCATATTATTTGTAATCCTATTTACGCAATTTGATAGAGTACGTATATCCATATTTAAAAATAGGCCAAATCACAAATGCCCTCCTAGTTTTGTAAATACTTTCTGAAGAACGAAAATAATGCAAATTAAAATATGCTTTACAGCAACAACAAAAGTATCAATTCCAATCAAAAACAATGTTTTACTTCCTCCTTACCCCTTTTTTATTTGAGATTTATTGCAACAGAGATCTTATGCCAAGCACTAAAACCTTTTGAATGTGAATTATACTTTTGAAGCCCAAACATGCTAGTATTTGTACTAATCCTCAGTTCCGTGAATAAAATTAAAATTGTCAGATATATAGGGCTTAGTACTGGTTGGACCCTTTTGAACTCATCCACCAAACCGGGTTTCGGGTTGACTACTGTGTTTATGGTTTCATTACATATAGAACCACAAACAGAAATCAACTGGATGGTCTGGAGATGATGTTAGAGTTTCCCCAATTCTAGGCCCGAAGGCGAGTGAAATTTATACATCAAGGTAGAATCACTTGCCATTACCTAAGAACGTTCTGGTACCCGAAAAAACGCAAAGCTTTGGTGGAGCTAAAGTCTCAAGAAGAGGGTTACCCGGGAACCGAACCCATACCCTCTGGTCAGTAGTCCAATATATATGAGTGACGTAGTGGTCCAAGGGTAAAGAGCTGGACTACTGACCGGAGGACCTGAATCATGGAGAATTTTTATTACATTACTTTAATAAATTATATATTTATACCTAGTTTATCTAAATATATTGAAGATATAATTTCCATAATCAACATATAATTATGCAGGGAAAAATAATATATAACATTTTCTGGATGGTCAAAATTAGCATATGAGAAAGAATTGAATTTTACTTACCGATTCATGAGAATAACCTCAAGTAGGAAAGATGCCCAGATGGGAGTCATGAACATCTTGTTAACAGGCGTGGTACCTAAAAACCAATGTATCCTCCATTGCTGGACAAAATGGCTCTGGTAAATGAAATCAATAAAATCTAGTAATAATATGCGCAGCACTTTCTAAATGACTCATAACATTATCTAGACTAGCACTATAAAAAATTTAGAATTAAAAGAATTCCATTATGGTAATGCGGGAGATGCTGCGACAGTAATGTCAGTTGAGTCATCCGCATATATGCATTGCAATGCCACAATTTCAGAGTGTAAAAATCATTCCGGCATCAAGGGATTCGGGTTTGCATCCCGGTCAGGGTGAATGATTTTAAACCCTCTGGAATTGTTGCATTGTTGAGAATTTTACTTATTTCTGAATGCAAGGCACATTTCTTGTCCGGTCTCTTATTATATGACATGGTCATCAACTTATGGTTTCAGATTTAAGTTTATGAGACGGGACGCAAGAATTAAAGTGTACTTACCGTTGTATAAAAAATTAGCAGAATAATGATCCGGTGGAAGCAGTGGACAAGAACACTGTGCTAGCTGCATTGCTGGGACTTAAACAGAATTCATCCTGTCCTGTTTGACAAATGGCTTGAAAGAAATGATTCCATTAATATGAAGTAGAGGGTTTTCTTAGTGTTTCATGAGAATATTAAATGAATAAGTGCATATGTTTTCGAAGCATTTCAAGCCAATAGCAAGACTTCAGAGGCTTGAAAATCAATAAAGTCTATTTCTGATTGCAAAAATTATTTTTTATGATATTTCTTATCATGTGTAATAATTATCACGCTAATAATTTAGGACAAAGATAGAACAGTCAATGTGTATTTACCTATTTAAAATGAAGCTCTTCGGCAGGAATAATGATCCATTGGAAGTAGCGGTCAAGAGAACAAGGATTGGTGCCTTTCTGTTAATAAATTATAATTTATTCTTTTAATATTTTTAAAAATATATTCAGAAGCAAACGATTACAATAATAATCACCAGAATAAGATCTCAATAATTCATCAGAATCTTAAGTGAATAAATTTAGATGTTTCCAATGCATTCAAAGCCAAAAGCATGTCCTAGTAAGCTGAAAAAAAAACAAAATTTATTTCTGAACACAAGAGAAATTGTTCAAATTCACTCTTAATGCGTGGCACAATAGTCAAGACATGCATTCAGATTTAATTGCAATAGATGAGATGCAGTAAATTTCGTGCACTTACCGATTTACAAAGACAATCTTAAGCAGAAATAATCAGCTGGTGGAATCATTGACCAAGAGCACCATTTTAGCTGCCATGCTGTAACTAAAATATTATTTATCCTTTCTTATTTGATAAAATGCTCTGAGAAATTATTGCTCAATTAATCTAAGAATAAGATGCAGAAGTTATTTTAAATGATTTACCAGAATTGCACGTGAATAACTTCAAAGAGACCCAAAGCATTCCAAGCCTGACCTAAGCACCTGGAAAAGATAATATTAATTATTGTTGATTGTATTACACAAGAGTAGATTTTTTTACTAATCTTGTATGTTGTGATTCACAAGTTATCCATTTCATTTAAATTCAGTGGATGGAGCGTAAAAATGGAGGTGTACTTACCGATT
The DNA here is from genome assembly GCF_022747635.1 of Hetaerina americana. NCBI lineage: Eukaryota > Metazoa > Arthropoda > Insecta > Odonata > Calopterygidae > Hetaerina > Hetaerina americana. The sequence continues at coordinate 80,429 of NW_027287450.1, read as the reverse complement.
TCCACATATAACCTTTAGCAGAAATAGTGAATCAATTGATGCGGTGATTAAGAGCATCATTTCAGCCCTCATGTTGCACCTGAAATTTTACCAATCTTCTCTTGTTTAAAAATTGTGCCAACATACTCTACGACAAGGATACCGTAGGTATTCTCAATGGCATATCGAATAATAAACTCAGAAGCCTCCTAAGCTTCCCATTTTAAAGCTCTCTTTCCTTTCTAATTGATGGCTTTCCAAATAGAACTGGAATAACTTCAATTCCAATTACTATACCATTTATCTTTGCCTTACTTGATTGATTTCAAGTAATTTTTGATTCCATGATTTTAAGTATACCTTATATTTTTCAATCATTGACCAAATTGTCTTTCAGTTCCGCTTCACTTTCCATTGATATTTTATTCATCTCAAATAACTATTCCCTCCAGCTGTTCCTGTATCTCTTGCAGCTGCTACCTCCTCGGCTTCTCCAGTTGTTTTCCCATCTTTCTCTTCCATATGAACACCACTTCTTACTCCATCGTTCAGCTTTAGGTCTTCATCTTCATTATGATGGCATCACATCATATATTCTTTCCTCATCAAATTTTTCTAACTCTCCGCATTTGCCACTCATCCATTTTTCTTTAATCCCTTTTTCTATTACTATTCCAAGTCCTTTAACTACATTTTTTCCTTCGTCTGATTCTTATAGTCTATGAATAGAATTATTTTTCAATTTTATTTCACCGAAAAATGTTGTTTCTCCGCAAGAGACTAACTGGGAAACTTTTTCTCTTCCTTCACGATCCACAATCTCCGCCTCCTTACTTCAACCCCACTTCATTACGCTCATTTAAAAAAACATGCTGCCTTTCTTTTTACCATTTCTTGCTTTGCATTTTCTAACTTGTCTTCCTAAAGTAATGCAATAACATCCCATATTCCTATCATCTCCACTTAAGCTCTTTACTTTTCCCTCTGAACTTCTTCTTTCTCTTGGTTTCTATTACGGTAACTTGGCTTCAATTAGTTCTTCTAGCGTTGCCCTCCAATTAAACGGGAGCTTCACCTCCTGAATTTTGTACATATATCTCCATATGACTCCCGAAACTTATTGATAATCAAGGTGAGGTAGTTTTTTGTTGCTTTCCAACAGAGTAGAGAGATGTTCGGCTTGATTCAGCCGTCCAATCCGGTCAGACGCCGTGTGCAGCCGCTAATATTGAGTTAGGCGCTGCGCTCTGGGTTACTCTTCGCTTCGCCCCTCACCTTCGACCATGCCGGCAAGGATGGCCCTTCCGGAAGCATTAGCTCCCGCCGGCATTTATCTCAGGATCATTGAAGCTACTGGGCCCCCCCACCACGACAAGGTGGTAACCCACGGGGGGGGGGGGGGTTATATTAGGCATAACTTGAAATCTACGTCTTACTCCTAGTTATGAATTGGGGCTTGTTATTACCACCGGGAGTAATGAGAAGGCACGTATGAGAATTATACCAGATCGAAGGAAATGTGTAGAGTATTATACACCAATAAACGGTAACCGGCTTCAGATAATATATATATATATATATATATATATATATATATATATATATATATATATATATATATATATATATATTATATATATATATGTATGTATAAATTTTCACTTTTTTGAGAAAGTACAAATTTCCTGTGCCTAAAGTCAAGAGATATGTTTTAATTTCTTGCCAGAAAGCGAAACGTTTAATATTATAATTTAATTAATTTATTAATATCGAAGTTTCTGTTTTTATAATTACATAGTTTTATATTGTGCCGCTACAAATCAAATTAACGGAATCGGAAACGTTGTAGATCTATATTTGCATTCTGTGTAATCCATAGACAATGCGTCAAGGGCCACATTTTCAACTTAGCTATGGGTCCATACTTCATAAATATTCATGCTTCCACTTCCCTCAAAACGGTGGTCTGCCAAAGAACACACAAGAGCGTCCATATAGTAATTTAATTAAGAAGTAATCGCTCGAGTTTGTTGAAACCATGTAATAGCCCAGCCTTCGGTTATTCCTTAAAGAGGCCACAGTGCAACAGGTGGCATACGCTGAAGGTGATCATAGCCACGAGTCGTACTTGATAATTCCTTATAACAGCTCTCCAACTCTTCCTGTCTCAAATTTTATAAAAAACATATTTCGCCATAAGTCCCCGATTCACGAACGGCGAAGTAGCCTTGATACTCTGAAGCTCATTGTGTAACTTGAAGAAAATGCGCTGGGGACATCACTTCTCTCAATGCTTAACAATATTAAAATTTATTATTTGATCTGAAATCTGTTAAAATAAAGAAATTGAATTTTAAAAACAATCGTTTAATTTCACTGATTTTTATTGAACCAAAATAATCTTGTCGTTTACCTGTATATCTAAGAAAACAATGAGAGGCTAACCTCTTTATATATGTACCGTGATAATTTCTAATTGGAGTTATCTTCCAACTTTATTAGAATTAAAATTATACCCTATATATCAGGGAAAGATCCAAGAAAACCATTTCTTAAGCAACCATAAAATTTATCGGCTGACAAAATGTATGTTAAACATAGAATTTCACAATTAAATGCAGTTTTCAACGATTATCTGTGCATTAAAACTGTGATAAAGTATTAAATAAAACGTATTATTACAAAAAATATTGATTTACATCAAAACCCACCGGCCAGGATACAATACTTCAACACGTCCTGGAAAATTCTCCGCGCTACACAGGCGAGCAATCGTTATTATGTATGCTACATTGGCAAGCTTCCGACATTCCAGACACCAAAATTGCCTCAACTGCCAACTCAACTATTTCCGAGGCAATTGAAAAATGAAAAAACTTATTAGTACCAAAGGAATAAGGGTCAAAGGGATGATTAAAGTTTGTTATGTTTTTAAAAATGTTAATGTGAATAATGAAAATAAATGGCCAGAGAATTAATCTCAAAGGTTTTGAATATTTTCGATTTTCATTGTATTGTAACAACGTGATTGCGCAATTATGTTGTAACAATACATTGGATTCAGCATTGTTTCGAGTGGTCGTTTTGGCCGCTACCTCCAAGTGCTGAATCGCGAAAGGAATTCAATTGAATTAAGGCATAAATTGGTTGAACTTTCAACTATATTGCGGCGAATATACCTTCTAAAAACACTATTTGTCTTTCGCCATGATATTCACAGACAAAATTTGAACAAGGATGCTTCCATCCAATTTCTAACCTGCTTTTCAGCAGAAAACTTGATTAAATGCAAGATGGTGAATATATGTATAGAATACATAAAAAATTCTTTGCGACTTATTGCAATTATATAAAAATAATTTTACGTGAACGTAATTAATGGGTACTTGTGTAAACCTATTGTTTAAGAAACTACTTAGTAGAACAACTTTGCGTTGCCAAATACCTATGATTCAGTTTCCGGCAACGACCTTACTTGAGCTTCGCAAAATATATCTTTCAAAAAATTATACCGCTTCCCAAAAATATGTAATACACTTAATTATAGCATCGTAAAATTAGAATCGAGATATTTGGCAGGGAAAAATTTCAGTAAAAAGTTTTCATTTTAATTTTCTCTGGAAATATGCGTTCAGGATAATGAATTCAATAATTTAACACTCATTGCGTATTGAGACAAAATATATCCACTACCCTGTTTATATGGAATTGATTACAGGTTGATGTTTTTGAAACGCTAAAGAGAAATTTTGCATTTGAGTTTCTCGAAGTCATTATGATGAGATTGCAACACATGATGACATGGAAAGATCGAAAAATATTTGTCGGGGAAATGTTTCAAGTACCACCATCCTCCCTAATTGCAATATCAATTAGGCGACAAGAGCCACTGGATTACATTTACATCCCATTACCCTTCCCGACCCCCAGCTAAATAGCGACACAATATTCACCTACTCATTCCACCTGAGAGAATGCACATAAAAAACATGAAATATTAATTTAATACTCACCTCCTTATTCATTTATTTGCACTGAACAAACTTATAAATGACGTTCATTCGTTCCTTCATGAGTTCAATTTAAAGAGATTGGCTTTTGAAAGGTATTCTTTATTTAATATAAAAAGGTTTTTGAAAGGTAAATAATGCCTCGGACATTCTTTTTCGACCTCAGTGTCCTGTAAATGAGCACAGGATGACATTAAATAATTTCAAAGTATGGTCGTTAGAAGCAATAGCATGATTGGGTCTCTCAAGGATTAAGACAAAAAAACACAATATCAATTAAAAATGCCATTACACACGATTATCCTTTAGGTATACAAAGCGATAACCAATTCAAAAATAAGTAAAACACAGTTTGACCTACATTAATAACCCTGCCCAGATACCAATATTAACGATGCACACACCAGGAAACCCTTCACGCAACTGAATTAGGGTCCCCCACTGCTACCCCACCTAAACTGCTCCGGAACCAATTCCAGGAACCTAGGCACGCAGGCAGGCAATCAATATTCATGACGCAACTTTCCTAAGCATCCACTAGGTGGATTAGCAGGCCTCAAAACCGCGGTCTCACAAATATCTGAATTCAACCATTCCAAGACGATGAGAGATCAATAAACACCAAAGTAATAATATAAAATTAATGATTAACACTGCATAAATCAACTGGATTTTATGAAAATGAACCCTAAATCACCCGAGTATTTCACCTTTGCCGTGGGGGAATTAATGTTGTTAGCGCACGTTATGTAGGCGCCGATCTCCCTGGGCCGCTACCCACGCCCACAATCGACTCTTCCGTCTAGGGAAGACAATTTGGTCAGGTCAGTTCACACATGGGCTTATAAAGGTAAAGCGTATCAAGATATCATCAGTTAAGTTCTCTTTTCAATGGCACAGAAAAGAGACAGTGATCCCAAGATAACAGATGAAATATTTTACCTGACCGAGGGACAATGATAGTTGAAATTAAAATAAACACCTTGAGATAAGAGAGAGAATCCGAACCGTACCTTCTTCAACCACTGATTGGCAGCAGTGCCTGAGACGGCCGTAGACTGAAGCTCCTCACGGATTAGCCAAGGTGAATCACATTTTCAGGCTACTAACAAAATGAACCGGTGCTACCCGCGCAGGGGCTGACAGCTGGAAGGCATATATATATATATATATATATATATATATATATATATATATATATATATATATATATATATATATATATATATATATATATATATATATATATATATACACACATATATATTCTAAGGTCAGGGTATCTTGTCGTTCACATCGAAAAACTTGTTCTTCCTAATGTATTCGAGATAGACAAGCTTTATGAGTTTTATTTTTTTACTATAATTACTCATATAAACTGTGTTCGACACCATTAGTCTGGAATGCAACAGACAGTCGTCCAAGAATATCCACTGATGCCTATTGCAGGCATGATGATGTGACTGATTAAGTGAAACGAGTATTTTTCTTTCTCAGTCCATAATTATTTGGAAACAAAGGTCTGCCCTGGCTTGTTGCGGTTCTTTCCCAAGCACAGTGTAGAGGTATTAAAAATGATAATAAACATCAGTCTCGATTACTTCCGAATTTGAGGAAGGAGTGGTCGTAAAGTAATCCATCAGTAAACATACTGTATGCGGGTTTTTAAACGAAATATTTTTCACCTGTGCTGATCCCACACATATTATTCTACTTCGCCAAGATGAACGTTAAAAGAAAATGCAAATGATTGTTATTTTAAATGATATAGCTAGGGCTAGAGGCTGGCTGGAGCTAGATGTTCGTTTTTTAGCTTGAAATGTTATTTTAGGCGGCTACATTGAAAGACAGAAAAGGACTGTCCCCGATAAACTATTAACACAGATTTTCCTCTCCCCGAGAGTGTTTTCGCATTCCTAACAGCCCACCAAATCAACCCTTCCCCTGTAAACCTCCCATATACTCGCACCGTGTTTTTCTCCACACCTATTTCGCTCTATTTGCATCCCGCCTCACTTTATTATTTCAATCTTTATACTCTTTTGTACCTCAGTTTACATTCCTCTATATTTTTCCATATTTCTAATCATCGGACGGGATGATGTTATGGTTTCCATTTCACCATTCTATTCTATTTGCTAATCCTATTGTTTTTTTTTTAATTTCGATATCCCTTCCTTGATAAATTCCTTTTTTTCCTCGATAGTACCCAGCTCTGTTTACTCACTCGTGATTTTCACTAAGGCCCAGTTATACTCCTCTGCTGAGCCCTCTTCTATCCTGTTAATGCTTCTTCTCTGAAATGTTGACCCTTTTGGCGGTAAATTTTTTCAGAACCTTTTGTTGTTTGATCATTATTGGTGTTGTTTACAGAGACAGGAAAATTTTGCCTCATTGAAAATATAGATTTAACTCGTTGAACACTTTCGTGCGAAGATTTTTTACGATTTTCGACGTGGATTATCAAGCCTGGAGTGCATCGATCAACTTACTTTCACTTTTGGCAATGAAGCCCCATCCTTGGCCACTATGAAACGCTGGTATGAAGTATTCCATCATTGCCGCCGTTCGCTCAGTGGCAAAAGCCGTGAAGGTCGTCCAAAATTGATGGTTGTGTTAAACATGCTGTGCAAGAACTAGTAAAGGAAAATCGTCATGTTACTGATCGTGAGACTGAGGCATCCTTGGGGATTAGTATGATCAGCATCAATAAAGTATTGCATGAACATTTAGCTGTGAAAAAAATTGGTTCGCGCTGGATCCCGCATAATTTGACAAAAGATGCTCGTGTCAATTGGTGCAAATAAATGCCCAACGAATACAATCGCGGTGCATAAAAAGCTGTGAATAGCATCGGCACAGAGGACGAATCTAGGATCTACAGGGTTCGTCCGGAAAATAAGTGTACTGATTTTTTCCCGCCGCTCCAGGCGCGCCCAGCACCGCTCTGACGGGCTGCGATTGGAGGGGGGTATGTTGGCAAGCGACGCTGAAAAAGGCAGTCGGCTCTGAGCTGTGGTGTAGTGAGGAGCTCTGTTAACGCGAACCTCCACGCTTCGACCCACGTCACGGAACGCGATGCCGAAGTTTTTGGAGCAGCGTTATTCCATCAAATTTGCGGTAAAGCTTGGGAAATCGTCTACCAAAACTGTCGGTATGATTAACCAGGCTTACGGGGAGTCAGCCATGTCCATAAACATGATCTTTCGGTGGCACAAGATGTTCGTGGAGGGCAGAGAAGAGGTCGACGACGAACCACGGCCTGGACGCCCATCAACGACACTCACCGACGAAAATGTGCGAAAAGTTCGCGATGTACTGAACTCTGATCGTCGTCTTAGTGCTCGGATGATAGCAGAGCAGTGTAATGTGCCAAAAACAATAGTGCACGAGTCGCCCGCGTCCGGCCAGCGATCAAAAACATCTGGCGGCTGCATCACGACAATGCGCCGTCTCACACCGCGCTTGTCGTGTCGGACTTCTTGGCCAAGCACGGCGTGGCAACGCTGCCGCACCCGCCCTACAGCCCGGACTTGGCACCACCGGACTTCTTTCTGTTCCCGAAGATAAAGAGGAGTTTGAAAGGAACGCGATACGGGACTTTGGACGCCGTCAAAGAGGCCGTGACGACGTGTCTTCGAGAGGTTCCCGATGATGCCTTCGCGGGAGCGTTCCAGGAATGGGAACGCCGCTGGAACAAGTGTATCGACTCACAAGAGTCCTATTTTGAGGAATATTAGCTTAAGATATGTAAAAGTGTAATAAATTTTTTTTCCTGAGCTCAGTACACTTATTTTCCGGACGAACCCTGTATGCGAATGAGCCCGAAACATGACAACAATCTACTGAATGGGTCTCCCAAGACGTGCCAAATCTAACAAAAGTGATTCGTGTATGAAGCACATCGAAGCAAATGATCGCCTGTTTCTTCGAAATAACTGAACACGTGGCAACTGTACTGTTAGAACAACGTAGAACCGAGAATTCTAAATGGTACGCGAGCATTTTTTGGCCACAAGTGTTTGGTGATATACGGAAAAAGAAGCGGCAACGAAGGAACATTCTTCATCACGGCAATGCAAGCTCTCACAGATCGGTTGAAACAACTACTTATTTGACCGGCCAAAACGTCGAATTACTGGGTCATTCTTTGGTTTAATCACCAAATGACACCTTTTTACCCCCGTTTATCAAGAAAAAATTGCTTTGCCAACGTTTTCAGGCGCATGAAGAAGCCGTAGATGCATTTAAAAACATGTTTTGGAGGTACCTCAATCGGAGGATTAGGAAGAATTGTTACGAAAGTTGGTTCGAGCGCATGTATAAGTGTACTGATTATAATGGAGAATATTTCGAAAAACAATAAAGCCATTTTCAACCATAAATTACTGTATTTTCATTATCAGCAATTTTTTAACAAAATGGTCCTAAGATATGAGGAACCAAAAACCACGGAAGAAGAATATGCCAAAGATTTTCTAAATAATGTGTGAGAATATTATTGTGTCTGGCATAAAGTCACGAATATAAAGCAGGGACGGTGGTTCAGGAAATGGCACGTGAGGGCATTAGTTGGATTGAAAAGGAAGGAGTATCATACCGTAGACAGTATTAGGATTAAGGGAAGAGTACGGGGTACCATTGACCAAAAATGGGAACAAATCAAAGACGGGATATCAAGGGTCGCTGATGAAACTCGGGGGGACTGGGATGGTGCGGTGGTTAACGTACAGGAGAGGGCCCGCCTTCAAATCCTGAAGAAAACAAATATTTTTCTGTGGCATCCGTTCTCGAATTGAGGTGCTTTGCAGAGAGCACTTTGAGTGAGTACGACGTCCGTCGGATGGGACATTCAACTGCGGACCCCTTGGCCCATTTCGACAAGAGTTGGCTAATGCTGACGCCAGGTTTCTCTCAACCCTTCCTTTTCCATCCATTCCTAATGGCCACTAAGGTCATTTGCGCCATTAGGGATGTCAGTCGCCTTCCATAAAAACTACTACTGCTATGAAACTCTATGAACTTTAAATAGGAAAATGACAAGGGAACTATGGATTATGGACAAGATGATTAAAAAAATAGACATGCAAAAGAAATGGAAGAATTTAAGTACAGAGTTTGGCAGAATGGAGTATGGAGTTAAATAATAAACTGAGGCGGGTAGCAAATAGATCGAAAGAATCTTTGTGGAAGACGCAGTGCGAAGATGTGGACAGTAGAGAAAAGAAATACGAAATTGGTTCGCTATACAGTAAGGTTAAAACCCAATTAGGAAGTAAGAAGGGAAAATCGTTGCAAACAAAATAAGCCAGGAAAAAAGTTATTTTAATCAGAAAAAACCCAAGAGAGATGGAAGGAATATATAGAGGAAGGGTTTGGTGAGGTAAGGCCAGCAAGGTTAGATAAAGAGAAAATATGACGTAGATGAAGATAGCTTAGGCGCAGGTTTAATTGATGGCAACAGAGGAAGGGCAAAAAGGGAATTGAAATATGGTCACAAGGGTCAACCCCATTCCCGCGAAACTACCTAAAGGTTTATGAAAAGTTGAGAGGAAGGGTTTTCATGCACTCATTCGTAACATTTATGAGTGTGGAATATGGCCGTGAGAATTCGTCAGATCAGTGTTTGGGTCTTTTCCAAAAATAGTAGAGGCAGCAATATCTGAGGACGACAGAACAATTAGTCTGATTTCTCACGCGTCTAAAGTGGCTCTCAGGAACATAAATAAGAGGATGGAGAGAAGGGCAAATGAATAATTAGTTAGAATAATCAGTTTGGGTTCAGGAAGGGGAAAGACCGCGTGATTCCATTGCAGAAATAAGGTCACTAACAGGAAGGAACAACATCACGCCTGAAACGTCTCTTTTTATAGGAAGGAACAAGGATTACAATCAGGATGTATTTGTCTGTTTCGTTGACTTCGAGAAAGCCTTTGGTGAAGTCGATTGGGGGGAATTTGTGAATGTAGTTCACAAAATAGGAGTAGATTAGAGGGATATTTTACCTTTCTGGACTCAGTACATGTCACAGAGTGCTATGGTTCGAGAGTCGGATGAAGAGTCCGGATTGGCAATTTTAGGAAGAGGGTTTAGACAGGGGTGTTCATTATCACCCTTGCTCCATGCACGAGGGAAAGATGAAAAGTTCTCGGCCTGACACAGAAAAGACTTTCCAATCAGCGAAAATTTATGATTCCTATTTATAATCGATGTTTTCAGGTTTAACTTTGTATAAATCCATTATCACTGAAGTAAAAATACCAATGTATCTCTCTCCCAATAACGCCGAGCCGTCGAAACTAGTTTTCCCGAATTAAATTGGGTGGAAAGATACATAGGTGCTTTTACGTAAGTCTATGATTTCTGCCTGCGTGCAAATATTATTAGTTCGGAAGACAAGTTTCAAGTTGTTCTCTTAAGCAGTTTATTTACACGTATTGTTGCAGTAGACGTCTTTCTTGTTTTTCGTTAAAATGGACAAATTTTTGGAAATTCGCGCGGTCATAAAATTCTTCGTTTTGGATGAATTATGCTCTAAGTAAATTCATCCAAAGTTGACAAAAGTGTGCGGAGACTCTGGTCCTTCAATGTCAACCGTTAAAAAGGGGACAGCTAAATTTAGACGTCGCCCTAGATCCCTCTAAGATGAACTACGTGAAGGAGGGCAAAAACCGCTACCACAACGGAAAACATCGAAAGAGTGCACCATATCGTGCTGGACGATAGGAAAGTGAATGTGAGTGATATAGCTTAGGCCGTGGGGATATCGGGAGAAAGGGTTTTGCATAAAAAATTAGGAATGCAAGAGCTCTGTACAAGGTGGGTGCCCTATTGGCTGAATGCTGAGCAAAAGCAAATGCCCAAACGATTTTCGCAACAATATCTAAGCCGATTGAAGAGAGCACCGGCAGATTTTGTGCGGAGATTAATCATCATGAATGAGATATGGGTCCATCACCACATACCAGAAACAAAACAGCAGTCGAAGCAGTGGGTGGAAGCCGGTGGATCGGCGGCAAAGAAATCGAAGTCGATCGCCTCTGCCAGAAAGATCATGGCCAATGTGTTATGGGATGCGAAAGAGATCCTGTTAATTGATTACCTTTAAAAAGGCAGAATTACTACAAGCGAACATCACTCCAACCTACTTGACCAGCTAGATGCCAACATTCGCTAGAAGTGGTGTGGTTTGAAGAAGAAAATAATCACATTTTACCAGGACAACGCACATACTCACAAAGGTGCGTTGGCGATGGGAAAACTAAGGGACTTGGCGTACGATTTGCTCAACAATTCCCCTTTTCTCCTGATTTAGCACCCTCAGAAGAGGGACAACAAAGCAATATATCGTTATATGAGTCGAAGATGCAGTCCGGAAGCTACCAGGAAATCTGCCCAACGAGTTAATCGAGGATGTCACTCAAAGCCGCCGAAGAACTGCTGGGCAATAAGGCACTTGTTGCCCTAACAGTCGATGAGGGGAGTGATACGATCATCACGAAGAAAGTTGACCACCATAGCGAAATCGTAGCCCTGTTGAATACAGCAGCACGTACTCAGAATTGAAGATAACCCCATAGCTAGAAGAGAATTACTCTATAGGGTGAAAATAAAAAAATCATTCATTCCAGAGGTGAATCTTTCCATCGGCAGCCAAACCATCGCGTCCATACGGACTACGTAAGGTCCACAGAGAGGGGTCCCCCTACGACCCATCATCAGGAGCAACGACGCACCAACCGACAAGCTGGGGTAATACGTTGCACGTGACCTCCTATTCTACACCGGAAGAACCGTCTTTGTGAAAAACTCCACGGATTTCATTCACACAACATTCTGAACACGGAAGTTAAGTAAGGAGACGTGCTGGTGAGCTTCGGCGTAGTCTCTCCGTTTACGAAAACGCCCGTTGGTGATTCCATGTTAATGTTAATCAAACAACTCACCTCGGATGGATTATCCCAGGATTTCCCGGACCTCACAGAATTCTACCTCAGGAACTCATGCTCCCTTCGGAATGATAAGTAGTTTCAACAGGGATCACCTCTCTCTCCTCTAGAGAATTACATTTTCATGGAGAATTCCGAGCAGGCAAGAACAGAGTCTTACCCCAAAGAAACCATCCCTTTGGTTTCGATATGTCGATGACACCTTCGCCATTTGGCCAAACGGGAAAGAAGAATGAGTCGTTTCTGAAACACATAAATTGGCAACATCATGGAATAAAATTCCCAGTGTCTCCAAAGCCATTGCGGTTTTCCCGACGGTCTTGTGTGTGCGTGCGTTTTTTTTCACACTCAAACAAGATTTGTCCTGCTACCTTGAAAAGATTGCGTGTTCCAGGAACACGTTTTTCTTTACCAAAATCATTGTTATAACGGTAAATCGGATCACATAGATATTGGGTGATATTGAAGTTAATCAACATGAATAAAATTATAAGTACGCGCAATACATATGAAATAAATCAATGATATCTTAGCAGTATATTTAGGACACTAATGATATTATTACTTAATTGATATATTTTCCATTACGTGAATTACCACTTTAGGCATTGCCATATTATACCCTTCACTTTCCCATCCAATTCCTTCACCCATATTTCTTTCCACAATTCCACTCACCTAACTCCCGCTAACTCTTTAGGCTACCATCGGCATGTTTTCATTACAATGGGAATCACAGGACTTCTTGCGAACAGGAGAATGCAAACATTCAAAGTTTTCCTTGAAAAAATATACCTTTTCGAATAAAAGTTCATAAATTATTTCAGTTCTCAATTTAGTGAAACATTTTTATGTATCTTGCTCTTACAAATTGCCTTTAACTATTTTACGTAAAGAAACTATCAACATCTATATATTTTTGCTAACATTTGTAGTAAAAAATGGAAATATATACTGATCCCTTACAAGTTAGTGATACATACTTATTCTAGTACCTTGGGATTGCATTCGTATTCGTAAGAGCATCATTAAGTCAAATTCTCTCGGCATCTTAACTAAAATATAACAAAATGTACAGAACATTTTAGATTCTAAGTCAACTCACATTAATTTATAGCAAGACCTGAATGATACCACTACTAAAGTAGTGGTATCATTTCTCATGCTAAGAGTATATTTATTTATATGAAGATAGGGATAAGAATTATGGTCACAGTTATTTGAAGTTAGCACATCAGGGTGTCAAGACCTAGTTAGATCAAAATTCAATGGATAATAGAATGACGGAGTACGTACCGATTTTCGAAGAAGACCCCACCCAAGAGAAATGGACTGCTCAAAGCAGTGGTCTGGAATGCATTTTCAGCTACCATTCCGCACCTCTTGCCGTATTTATCCTCTCGTTTGGGCAAATGGTGTCAAGGAACCTGGAACAACCAAAATCTATTATTAGGATGCTGAAGAATTTCATTGTGACATAATATAGTATCAGGAGAATTACTTCGGAGGGAGAAACCTTTACCACTCCTTCACGTTAAGTACAGAAATTGGTGGTTTAACTCAGCCTAAGAGCAGCCAAGGTAAACCTTTGTCACTCACCACTTCACTCATTCCCTCGCAGAACGGATCAATTGGGAAAATTAATTGATTAGGTAAGGGTAAATCACACCATCGAAAACAATTCGCGCTATCTGAAAGAAAATCATCAGAATCCACCAGTCAGGTGTCAATTTACAAAAAATCGCCAAAAGTGTGTGTGAATATGTACAGGCTGCAAAGTAAATTTTTAGACAATTTATAATTAAAATTCAACTTAAAATCAGATTTTAATGCTTTGTACGCAATAAATAACCGCAAATTAATTGTCATTCGATGATATCAGGCTCCACTTCTTGAAGTTCATGAAGTAAGAAAGACAATATAACCCTTCACTAAACTTATTGTAAAATTTAAAATTCAGTGCAGAATTATATTTATCCGTACTTCCAGAACTAATTAGCTGGAAATCCACTCCATAAATATCTTGCGTGCTTTCCAGGGTGATTTCTAAAATCTTTATAACTAATCTCATGGAGAATGTCATTTTCTATTAGGAAGAGCAATAACCTATTACCAACAGAGTATACATACTAAAATGCTGAGTTCGACGTGAACAAATTCCGTTGAAAATTGTTCCATGCCTTATTATGCCATTTTTCAAACATTAATGACGAAAATCTATAAACCAGGCATGCTGCGGCATACTATCGAATACAATTGAATCAAACGCAAACAATGACAGTAAAACTCTTGCAAAACGTTATACTTAGGAAATTTCTTCTTTTACTCTAATATATTGTGTTCAATTAAGGCTTAAATTGAACTTTTTACATTTAAAACAAAAATAAGACATAAGGAATTGATTTATTAATAATATAAATTCATTCTTATCACGCTTTTTGTTTACATAAATTTCCTGTAATTTTAAATCATGATAGTAATGACAGTAGGTGATTCCGTGAGTTTATCAACTACGCATTAGTTCATGTAAAAATTGAAATGAGTCGACAACACTTACTTCAGCTGATAGCAGCAAAGCTCTCTTTCCCAGTGACAACAAATTAGTTGGGAACTTAGATAATTGGGTAAAACTATGAAACCAGCTCTTCAGCATTAAGAGAAGACATTTGATTTTACTTGTGAATAATGCGTGTTTCCTGTGCATGTGGTTAATGTTCTCTGAAGTTCTTGGCACTTCAATAAGCATAAATGTTAAGTATGAAGCTTTACTTCATTAATTTTGTGATGCTGCCCTAAGTCTCCGTTAAATCATAAATTCCCTGCTCCCACATCCATCAAAACGGTTGCCGACGTAGGACCAGCCGGATATAGCTATGCCAGCGGAAACTACACGTGGCGTTTAAAATGGAGTACCCAAGGACGTTCACTAAGGGATCGATTTGTTGCACATTCGCCCTTATGGGGTTAAATCCCCATAAGGGCGAATGTGCAACAAACAACTCCCCTGACCCTTTCTTTGCCTTCCCCTTAAGGTGATCAGAGGGCAACAGGTAGCAAACGTTGAGCGTGGCCAGAGCCACTGAGAATTACAAGATTACTTTTTATCGCAGCTGGCGAAGCCACTCTGTCGCCATTAAAATTCATTCACAATTATTATTCACGAGACCAAGAGGATTGAGCGCTGTCATTTCACCCTGATCCTTTCTCGATTAATACTCCAGGCGAAGTAAAAAGCAAACAAGAGACACTGTAAACACGTGGCAATCCTTAATTCGGATTTATACGAAAGCAACGTATTCCATCCGCGTTTACTAAAGTCCTTATTTATGTATTCAGTTTGATATTTATCCCCGAGTTCAGGCCTTCGGTGAGGTTTCGGCGGGCTTTGTATCAAAAGAGTCACCCCAGGACGAGCATGGTGATCTGAAGAAGAATGCCTCTGGCAAAGAATACGTCTGAAGGATGCCAGAATTGGTTATGGCGCCGCTGATTACGGATGTGAGGGAAAAATGTTAAAATATTGAGCGGAGCAGTACGTAAATTTGGGAAGGGAAGAGCACACACTTTTATCTTATGACGCATGTGAAAATAATTCATGAATTTGATCCAAATATCGATTAAAATCCTTTCATATATTCATATCTGTAGATAACGGGTAAATAATAATATTAAGATATTATAAAAATAACAACAGCATTTCACCAATTTTTAAAATATATTTCCAGGCGAATTACTTCCAATTGGTTAGGCTCAGGCTCATGTTTTTTAAATAAGTATAACCCCAAAACCTCTTCTAGATTTTTTTAAACTTAAAAGTCAGCGGCGGATCGTGTGTTCCCTTCACTGTGTTCCCTTCACTGATTCCTCTGCTGGTCATCCACTCCGGAAATGTCTTGCAGAATTCCATACAGATTAATATGAAATAACAATTGATGAAAAAAACATGAAAACGTCAGTAAGAGTTTGTAAGACTGATTATATTAAATAGTTTTTGCTGAAACCGTAAAAGTATTTTTATATCAGTGTATAAGGAAAAAAGGAGGGGAATATTGGGAATGGATTCGTGATATACGAGGAAAGTTAATCCGTCGCAAGTGATCAGACACACGTTCAAAATTATAAGACGGTCAAATTCGGGAGCTTACAAGTACACTGTTAGCTCTAAGTTATCTACGGGGACATATTCCCAGCACCAGGGACCGGCTCTGGGCTATGATCACATAAGTGTTACCTAAGAAGGGACCAAATAGGTTTGTAAGGAAATAAATACAGAGGCCAGGGACCTACTTAGCGGGAATAATATGCACTTTCACTTTGTATGGTATGACAGGAAATCATTGCCAACACTAGGGACTATGAAATGGACAAAACCCTCGACGGCCTGCAAGCTTAGTTAAAAACGAAAATGATAGGGAATAAAGCCCTTCAGTCAAAAGAAAGAAGGAAAAATAAAATAAAGGATGAACGCAAAATTGAACGAACCAACTAAGGAAATGTGAAAAGCGGGCACGCGTATTTCGACCACGCAGTGGTTCTCTTGCGTGCTTATAATGGGAATAACAACTGCAACAAATTTTTATTAAATATGAAGTTTAAGTTTAATTTTTATTAAATTTCATGAAATCACAGCTTCCAATTAGCACTAGTTGGGTAGAACCTGTCACATATATTGGCAAATATCACCAAATGTTTATGCCAAATATAAATACACTAGGCAAGCTGCGACATACATTGTGGATACATCTTGATTTCTACGAAATATCATTCATCATTAGTCGCGCGGCCATTAGGTGTGAGCGATTTGATCTAATCTCGATCCTCTCTCTCTCCATTAATATGATCGACGGTGTAAACGGTAACCTTCTTCTGAAACCCTTTTAAGGAAGCCTCAGTTCTTCTATCGACGTTAGCTTAGCGCGATCAAATGAAGAATGCGTTTGGCAAAGAATAATTAAAAAGGAAGCCATGACTGATTATGGAGACGCTGGGTATGGATGTGAGTAAAAATGTACTTAAAATGTTTAGCGGAGCAGTTCGCAGAATAGGGAGGGAAAGATTACTCTTGGCCGAAGTATAAAAGAGAAGAAATAGGAAATCATACAATTCTACTGGGTTATGAATCCTTCGGTGTAGGCTAGCGGGTAAGTGGTGAAGCATGATAAGTAGTGGGAAGTAATGGGGTCACCTAATTGGAGGATACTAATGTTATATCAGGATTTTCCATCACAAACCTACTAATACATTAAAATTTACGTTTACAGATAAAAAGAGTGAGTCATTTTAGTGAAAATGGCATTTAATGATTACAGGTGTACACGTCTGATCATAGCCACTGAACAGTTTTTGGAGGTATATTGTTTAGCAGTTATTACAAAACAATTCAATACTAATATGTAAATGTAGTTTTAAGTTGACTCTAGTTAAAATGTATTGGAAAACTGAGGATAGACACAGTAAATAATCAGGATGAAGGGAGCAATAAAGGTTACGGAAGATTGCAGGACTTAGAACTGGATTATGGTTAAAAATCCCTCAAGAATGCATATATATATATATATATATATATATATATATATGTATATATATATATATATATATATATATATATGTATGTATGTATGTATATATATATATATATATATATATATATATATATATATATATATATATATACAAACGCATATATATTAGACGAATATATTTTGACTTACGTGAAAGTGAAGGGGGAGAGTTAGGTCGCGGGTGAGATGGTTAGGAGGAAGGAGAGTTGCAGTGGTTAAAACAGAGTGCAGCAACATAACTCCCAATAATTTATAAAATAATATTTATTAATAAAATTCATAAATAAATAGCAAATTTTGGCCGTACCATATTATTAGTTTTTTGAAATTCTAGAAATTAGGGTACACTCTTTATTATTTTGGCATTCAACTAATTAAGCTCTTAAAAAATGTTAATATTAATATAGTATTTATGTATAATTAATGTTTGGTTTCAGGTTCGAAATTGTCAGGCTTGAAGTCCATGCTCGTGAAATAAGGGACTTGCTATAATCTTCCACTGAATTTATTTTTAAACATAAAAATTCCGTGGGCGATTATGGTACGTTCTTTATTTCGCTGAATAGCTTGCTGGGCATCCGCATGGGAATTGTATAGCTGGGATCCAAAGAGATTACCATGAAAAAAACCGCTGCGAAAATTAAGTAATTTGTTAAAAATATCAATTCATGAATCAACATTAAGTTATGTTAGACATATGAAACAAATTGAATACTATGTAAATGTGGTACACACACACACACACACACACATATATATATATATATATATATATATATATATATATATATATATATATATATATGTATATATGTATATATATATTTATATATATACACACACACACTCACATACATATATATATATATATATCCCTCCCGGGACTACAACCTTGACGTGGTGGAAGGGCTTGTGCGTTCCGATGACCCCTAGAGCTGTGCTTGCGGGAGTAATAATAATTGCTCCTGTTAGGGTCACCCATGACAGATAGGTCGAAGGTTAGGAGCCAGACGAAAGGTAGTCCACGCAGCTGTCTGCAGGTAGTCTTGTCCTCAGTGAGGCGGCTGCAATGGCGTCTGACCCCAGTGGGGCGGCCAGTAAGTGATGGTGTCACGTTAAAAACAGGATTGAGGAAGACAACGGGAAACCACCTCAAATATCATTCCCAAGATATAAATGATGGACAATACAGAGATTTTGAATCCTGGCACCTGCGGGGCTCGGCCCAATCGGACGTGTGTCGTGTCCAGCAGCGGGGGAGGCAAGGCTTCCGCGGTCGTCATCCCACCAAACTCTTGCAAGGGAAAACCGGCAGCAGCAGGACAGAAGACGCAGGAGAAGAAGACCAAATTAGTTAGAATAGGAACGTAGAATGTTAGGACAATGATGAGGACAGGGAAATTGGAGAATGTTAAGCGAGAGATGGGAAGGGAAAATATAGATATTTTAGGTCTTTGCGAGGTGAGATGGAAGGGTAGCTGGGATTCCTAGAGTGATAATTATAGAATAATATACAGCGGCGGGGACGAGAGCCAACGAGGGGTTACCATAGTATTAAATAAATAGGTAGGAAGAAGCGTAGCCGATATAGAGCAGGTAACGGATAGATAATTACTAATAGAGATAAAAGCAGAACCGACGAACTGGGTAATTATTCAGGTACACATGCCACCGAGCAACCATAAGGAAGAATAGGTCGATAGGATATACGATCAGTTGGAGGACATGATCGCGTGTGTTCCTGCAGGGAAACATTTGATAGTGATGGGGGATTGGAATGCGACGGTAGGCGAAGGAAGAGATGGTGATGAGGTGGGGGACTACGGTTTAGGCACGAGGAATGACCGCGGGGAGAAAGCAGTTGAGTTCTGCAGGAGACAGGGGTTAGCCATCACCAACACCTGGTTTAGACACCACAAAAGATGCAGGTATACATGGAAAATTCCTGGTGACTCAGAAAGGTATCAGCTAGATTATATCCTGGTTAGACACAGGTTTAGGAACAGTGTGATAAATTCCCACAGCTTCCCGGGAGCGGATGCGGACTCTGACCACAATTTAGTTGTTATGGAATGTAGCGTCCGTTCCAAAAAGATAAGACAGGGGCGGCGAGTTAGAAAATGGAATGTAGAAGCATTAAATGGGTTGAAAAGGAAGGAATACAAACAGGCGGTAGAGAAAATCATGGAGGATGGCAAAGGGCTCAGTACTATCTAAGAAAAATGGGAAAGGATCAAGAAAGGGTTGTCTAAAGCCGCAAAAGACACTATTGGAACCGTTAACGCTAAAAGGACTAGGAAACCATGGATCACGGATGAGATGATTACAAAGATTGATGAGCGGCGAAAATGTAAGAATGCAAATACAGCATTAGGCAAATCGAAGTACAAAGAATTGAACAATAAATTAAGGCAGGCAACAAATAAAGCAAAAGAAGCATGGTGGAAGACGCAGTGCGAGGATATGGTAAGTCTGCAGAGGAAGGGTGAAATCGGTGCGCTGTACAGCAAAGTAAAATTGCTATCGGGAAGTAAGAAAGGATGATCTATGCTAACAGTTAGAGATAAGGCGGGTAAGGTAATAGTTGACGCAGGAAAAATCCAAGAGAAATGGAAGGAGTATGTAGAAGAACTGTATAGTAAAGAGCTTAGACCAACAAAGTTAGACATTGAAAAAGAAAATGACGTAGAGGAATACAGCTTAGGTCCAGGAATACTAGACAATGAGATAGAAATGGGCATTAAGGGAGATGAAACTAAATAAGGCAGTGGGGGTGGATAGCATTCCCGCGGAACTATTGAAATGTGTAGGAAAATGTGGGAGGATGGATTTTGTGTTTTGTTAGAGGTAATAAAATGTTTGTTTGGTAGTTGTGTCCATCCAATATATATATATATATATATATATATATATATATATATATATATATATATATATATATATATATATATACTCATATATACAGAAACATATATAAGGAAAAGGGATAGGAACACGTATAAAGGACGAACACAATAGAGGTGGGGAAGGCGGAATCGAACGGATCACAAGAGTAAAAATATTTCCTCAACCGGGACTCGAACACCGGATCTTTCCACTTGCCGGGCGGATGCTCTTAACCACTTGAGCTATGGTTCAATTTATTTTTATTCGGTCTAGTATGTTACACTGCTAGTGTTTACATTGTACACATTGTCAGCTTACAGATTATGGTTACAGAATATTTTTTTCCTTATTATGGTTACACACTTACATAGACATAAATTCATATACATGGCATAAAACAATTGTGACCATGAACAATACTGTGGAAGGAAATAATAAAGGCAGGGTTCACAAAATATAGAAGGAATTATTTGGATTAGCGACGGAACATTAGATTTGGTTGGAATTATTGATAGCTTTGAAGCACAGTTATTCAGAAAAACAACTTTTTAACCACGGACGAAGTGTGTCCGGTACCGGGGGCAGCCACATCCGTTCCACCAATGCTTGCATGCCTTTAGCGGAATGTTTATTCGCGGTTCTCATCTGTGTGAATTCCACGATTAGGGTGGTCATTATGAAGGATTTGAAGCTCGGAAAGAGCCGAAAGTTCAAGGTGATCAGATTCATGTCGGTAATGGCACCACCACCGAACACGTCCCAGGTTTTATAGATCTTTTTTAGAGCTTCCCATTCTCTGATTTTATCGTTGCATCCAAGGATGAGATGTGCGACGTTGTCTATTCGACCGCATGACGGACAAAGGGGCGAATCGGCTAGCCGAAGATGGTGCCTCACTTCCCTCGTCATGACTGTGTTCGCGATTAGGTTAAACATTCCACTACGTGCCTCATCGTTCGCCCTGCTGGTCGCCCAGTTTTTCCAAGAAATCGTTCTTTTTAATGTATCTTGTTGCTGCTCGGTAAGCGCTCTGACATACAGGGTCTTCACCCGAATTGCTTCTCCATCTCGCAGGAGAGAAGCGACTTTTTTCGTTTCATCAAATGCCCTCCGGTGGCATACGTCGCGCGCGAGTTCCTGCCACGCGTCCTTGAGGAGTGCCTTGCGCCACGCGTCGTCACCGCCGAGGATGCGCAGGCTAAGCTTCGCGTAGACCACCTTCGCCTTTAGAGCTGTATCGGTTAAATTGAGACCACCCTGCTCAAACGGGCCATAGAGCTGGTTTCGGGACACTTTCTTTACGTAGCCATTCCAGATCATTTGGTTGGACACTCTAATAAAGTATGCGTTGTATTTAGTGGGTAAGGGCCATAGATGGGCCACATACCATATCCTTGGGAAGACAATCTGATTGAGGAGGCGGACGCGGGTCACGATCGGGAGGGAAGGGAGTGAAAGCTTTCCAACACTCCATTTTACATGATGGTCAATAATTCCCCAGTTTCGCTCAATCGTGGGAGCCAACTCCCTCTCCCACCAGAACCCCAAGATTTTGAGCGAGGGCGCTTCTGACCAACCGATGGAGTTCGAGGGCCGGTCGCCCTTCAGCAGCAAAAACCCGGATTTCCGGTTATTGAGGAAGATACCACCCTGCTCATATGACTTTAATATGTCGTGGGCTAGGGCCATGTGGGACGGGTCGTCTACGAAGAGCGTTATGTCGTCAGCGTATGCGACGCCCAGGCAGACGGCGCCGTGACGACGTACCCCGATTCCACTGCTCTGTAGTCGTCTGAGTATGGGGTCTAAGGCAAGGGCGAACAGCAGCATTGACAGTGGGCAGCCCTGCCGAACGGAGTTACTGACGGGGATGGGCGGCGAGGTGGCATTGTTTATCCTAATTATAGAGTATATTCCGTTATACATCGTTGATACGGCACGAATGAAGTACTCGGGGAAGGCCATCTTCTTGAGCACGGTGAGAATCCATTCGATCCGGACCAGGTCAAATGCTTTCTCAAGATCGATAGCCACGAGTGATAAAAAACGATCACCATACAAGGGGGCGGAAAAAATGATGTCACGAATTAAAAGTGCTGCATCGAAAATGTTTCGCGTTTTCGACACGGCGTACTGGGATGGAGAGAGGACGATGTCGGCAGCAGCCGTCATTCTACATCGTAGGACGTGCGCCAATATTTTATAGTCTGCGTTTAAAAGGGCGATTGGCCTGAAGTCGTTGAACGACTTTGGCCGCGTCTTCTTTGGTATAAGCGTTATCACGGCGGTCCTCTGACTTGCAGTCAGAGAGCCGCTAGCTAAAATACAGTTAAAAAGGTGGGTTAAAATAGGTTTTAAAACATCCCAGTACGCTAAATAAAATTCAAAGGGTAGGCCGTCCAAGCCGGGTGCTTTGCCCTTCGGGAACATGGACGAGACGCAGTCCAGTTCGTCTGAACTTATGTCTCGACAAAGATCGTCTTTTTGATCTGTAGGAAGCGTAGGGAGAGGGGGGAGAGGGGGTGCGTCTCCCTCCTTCCATGGAGGATACCTGTTAAAGGTGTTTTGAAAGTGCCGGCCCGCTTCCTTAAGGAGGTCGGTGTCACCGGCGGCAGATTCTCTGACAGGGATTCTGTCTATATCGGAGCCAGAGTTGGATTTCATCCAGCGCCGAAGCTCAGATAGCGTTAGGGGGCCCCCTTTATCCGTGTCCAGTTCTTTTTGCCACTGTTGGGGAGCGTATTTTTGGAGCTCGTGGCCCAGGATAATTTTTTTTAGGGACGAAACTTGGGCGTGGAAACCCTCCGGCGCCACATCCTTACGCAGGAGCTCTTCCAGCGCTCGGCGGTAGAAGGAGATGGTGTAGTTCTTTTCCCTACGCCACTCCAAAGTTTGCCTTTTGATGTGGGTGACAATGTGGGATTTGAAAACCTCGTCCCACCATAGAGCGAGGTTTGCACCGGGACGGAGTGCCGCGATCAGTGCACACACCCGGGTGCGGATAGAATCACGACGAGTCGCGTCCTCCAACACGCGGAGGTCCATGCGCCACACGGAGCCGCAGCGGTGGACGTGCGCGCCCGGGGTTGTGTCCGGGCACGTAACTCCAATGATCACTGCGCAGTGATCAGAGAAGGACACCGGGAGGGTGTCCACTGTCTGGACATCATTCTTTAGGGATGTCGAGACGAAGAGGTAGTCAATCCGCGTCCGAGAGTTAGGCCCTGATCGCGTGAAGGGGGCGGGACCGGCGCAATAAGAACGCACTGCGTCAATCGCTCTAATGGAGTCGAGCATCAGTGAGAGCGCCCGGCTTGGATAGTATGTCACGTTATCCCTGTTCGAGGCACTATCCTCTCGGCGGTAGATAGTGTTAAAATCTCCCCCCAATATGGCCCTCCCCGAGAAGGAATACAGGTACGGGAGGAGAAGTTCATTGAAATATGTTTCGCGCTCTGCCCTCGCGCGCTCACCGGAGGGAGCGTAAAGGTTTGTGATATGGATACCATTCACGATAACGGACGTTATTCGGCCCGAGGGGTGGCGGCGAACATGAGAGAACGGAATGCCATTTCGGACTAGGGTGGTGGTGCCAGAATGACTTTCGGCGAAATTGCCGATAGCCTGAAAGATGTTCGCATCCCAGACTATGTCCTCCTTTACCTCTTGAAGGAGGATTACATCAGCCCTAAGGTCGCGGAGAAAACGTTGGAGGACTGCAATTTTTAAAGCGCTATAAACGCCAGCAATATTAAGCGAAACAATATTCATTGGTGGAATGAGAGGACAGCTATGGGCACCGGACATCACTTACCAGAGTCCTGGTCATGGCTTACGTCGCTTCGGTCGCGGCTCGAACCCGGGCGACGAGTGCTTCGCCGCTTCCCAGGACGCTTCGTCCGACGGGTCGACGATCGAGGTCTCGAGTTGCCACCGCATACCTCCCCTCCGACCTCGTCCGAAGAGGAAGACCCAGCCGTGGTTTCTACGAAGAGCGGGTTACTTGGCGGCATTCCACGGGGGGCCCTGTTCGAGCGAGCAGAGCTGTGGGCCGTCCCAGCCCAGGAGGTGGCCTCAGGGGGGGGCGGGGTGGCGGACTGGTGGTCTTCTGCCGAAGGGGCCCCATCGGGAGAAATTAGAGGAGATCGGTCGAATTGGTCCGCCTCTAGAGGAGCCCTGGGAAGATCGTCGACACCTTGGCTGTCCTCAAAGGAGAATGACGATGGAATGTCTGGGATTGTTGACGTCGACAAGGTTTTGCTCGTACATGTGTCAACTTCCGCGGCCGGTGATACTTTCTTGATTTTCCGTGATACCATAATGGAGGGACCCGCCGTTGAGGAAGGGGGACAGTCGCAATCGGATACATCCTCCCCCGCTGTCACCCGTGATTCTTGGGGAGTTAGCAGCCCGTGAAGCAAGGATTGCGGGGAGAACGCATCGTTGGCGTGGCCAGAGAAAGGAAGGACGCAGGATGATCTGTCCTCTTTTGACGGGGTCACGGAGATAGGAGCCGGTGGTCGTGAGTGTGTATCCGAGCTGGTAGGGACCGCAGCTTGATCGATGTTCGAAATCAGCAGTGCAATGTCGTCCGTTCTCTTCTTCTTCGGATCCCTTTCTTCCGTTGACGACTTTCGCTCCCTCTGAAATTTCCCTCCAAGTGGAGGGGGATGCGGGGGTTCGGCGGGAACAGCTGGGGGCGCACCCTCGATAAGTATCAGGGACCGCGCCCTCTCCTCCACAGCCATCTCGGGCTCATCTATCTCCTCGGCGGTGTTCGGATTAGAGGCCAAAAACATTGCCTCCGCATAGCTCTTCCCTCCCTGGTTCCGAGGGCAGGTCTTGCGCTCGTGGCCTTCTTGGTTGCAACGGGCGCAGGTGCGGCGCTGACCCTCGTAGATGATGATGGCCCGGTTGCCGCCGATGTGGAGGTACGAGGGGATATTTCTTTCGACCGTCATCCGCACCACTCTCGTACCTGTTAACACGCGCGCCAATTTGTCGCCCTCCCACCTGTTCTCCCACGAGCGATGGATTTTTCCAAAACGCTGAAGCTCGCCTGTTATATCTTCCAATGGGGTCTCCACGGGGAGACATAGAACCCTGACATTACAAGGGCTACCGGAGGTCTCGTCAATAGTAATCGTCGTCCTCGGATCATTTTTGGATGGAAACGGTAGTTTTCGTGGGATAAGATCTAGAATCCTCTTCATAGTAGCTTCAGTTGCCAATTTCAGGAATACCAAATGGCGGTTATATCCAAATTGGATCGCCACAATCTCTTCGGGTGTGAGGCCCAGCGACTCTAGTGTAAAGAGGTGGACCTCCAACGGAGTAGGGGGTTTCGCCTTCTCATCAACTTGCAAGGCGAGCGTGTTTACGCGACGTACGACCATTTTGAAAGAAATCAAATGGAGCACGCCAGCGCCAAGAAAAGAAGAAGAGCGCACTGAAAGCACTCCAAGAAAGAAAGAAAGAAAAAAAAAAACACTCACGAACGCTCCCTCCCCGCTACGCGCACCCGGCGGTAGCAAATAAAAAGGAGCCTAAGCTCTACACTAGTAGTCAAGGTCAGTCTTGATCCAGTAAACAAAACAAAGGCACGGCCTTCCCGGCGGAAGAAGTCGAGAGTCAAACTGCACGCTTCTTGATGAACTAGGCGGTCAACCGCCGCTCGAAACAAAACACGATCGGAACCTCGATTTCTGAGAGAGTCCGGCAGTGCCGCTCTCCAAACCCCGGCGGCCGAAGCCTCGGACGCCGGCGAATTTTAGACACTCGGTGAACACAGGCACGTCCTGCTATCGAGGCAGCTATCGAGGATATGTAATTTACCCTGAGATCCGTGGGTCTTATATGTCGCCAAGCGCCCCGATTCTTTAGCCAAGAGATGGCGTCAGGGGGCTGTTTCACCCACCAAAGGAGAAATAGACAATACACAAGAGGAAAGGACAATGGTTACTTTATACGTGTTCCTATCCCTTTTCCTTATATATGTTTCTGTATATATGAGTATTTATTCGCCGTTTGGCGGGATTTCGTGTTTGAATGTGTATATATATATATATATATATGTGTGTGTGTGTGTGTGTGTGTGTGTGTGTGTGTGTGTGTGTGTGTGTATATATGTGTGTGTGTGTGTGTGTGTGTGTATATATATATATATATATATATATATATATATATATATATATATATATATATATATTTACATACATAATTATTATAAAGGACGCTCACATATGTAGTTTCTACGATACAACCGTCGTCGTCAGAATGACGTTCTCTTGGGAATAGCGGAGAGGATATGTGTGGGGGGAGTGAGGGGAGGAGAAGTGTTGGACGAATAGGAAACGGTCAAGGGGACGGCTATTGGATGGGCTTG
Source organism: Hetaerina americana (assembly GCF_022747635.1). Taxonomy (NCBI): domain Eukaryota; kingdom Metazoa; phylum Arthropoda; class Insecta; order Odonata; family Calopterygidae; genus Hetaerina; species Hetaerina americana. The sequence continues at coordinate 53,659 of NW_027287450.1, read as the reverse complement.
ATTCAGTCCGGGTGATATAACATAACTGGAGCACCCAGATATGGGGGTACTTAGACCTATGCTGATTTGGAAAGGTTTTCAATCACCGAAACAGAGAAACAGTCATCGAGAGATTTGTCGTGGGAAGCAGTGTGGGTAGGGATATTTCGACTTGCTGATGCTCTAACCACCGGAGGAAACGAGATATTAAATGTTAAGCAGAGCTAAATACTCTTTCTATTTGCATTTATGTCTTTGCAATTATATATATGCCAGTAATAGCACTATTGTACCCAGTATCATAATAAGTATGCCAAAATACTAATAAGTTCTCCTTCAAAGTTAACAAAACAAATATTAATTATCATTCCCGGAAATGTATCATGTCCTTAAAATATATAATATTTTGGTGTTATACAATCACAAAATCTTGCGCATTTTAAGATAATAAATGAATGCATATGCCTTACCTTATTGCAGAGGTGAAAAGATTTGATGAAGTTTATCCCGATACGGATGGAAATCCTTTCGAAGGGAACTTATCCATTTCATAACTTTCTTAGTTAAGCACCATTTTCTGAAGCCTTAACAAGTAAGCAAAGATAAATATCATGTTTTCTTCATTTCAAAAAAATAATTCTTATTTTCTAGAAATTCTAGCAAATTGTTGCATATTTAATCAATAGCTTGCACATTTTCATTCATTTGGTAATATTTTTTCACGAAAAACTGTAACTGAATATTATTTTGATTTTGATGTTTTCAGCCTCAATTACGCGTTAGTCCATGTCTGCCAAATAAGGAATCCACTATTTTCCTCCACTGAATTAATTTTAAAATATAAAATTTAGCGGACAAATATAGTGAGCTACCTATTTCGTTGATTGCTCTGCAGGTGATCCACTTCGGAAATGCCTTGCTGGGTTGCATGTAGATTAACGCGAAACAAAAATAAGCCATATAGCAAAAATGGGAATCCACGTATAAGAATATACAGTAGGTACATCAAAAAGCTCGCTTTACATAACACCCAGTGCATGGAAACGTATCTCAACTGTTTAAACGTTTTTGAAAGCCAATGAAGATGATCGATTCACCAGAATGCTTCGAATTACAATATCTAATTATCGACTAGAATCAAGAAATACTGATAGTAATTATAGATATTATGACACATTAATTTAGTAATAATATTTCTCAAACACGGTGTTTAAGTATATAATTTGTTATTCATTCATATATATTCATTTTTTACCTTGCTTGCTCTGTAACCATTATCTTGAACCTAAGAGATATTGAGATGAAAAATTTATTAATGCTCAGTAATTTCATGCAAATATTGAGGAAAATAACTAGGAATCATTAGACATACACAATAAATTGTGAGACAGTTCAAAATAAATGGTATGCTCATTTATATAAATTTAATAATTTCCACTTTCCACGCATTAATTTTACAGCAAATTTCTTGGCATTGGATGGTTTACGGCTCATTTTTGTAGTTTATGTACATGTAATAAATAACACACCATAATCCTCTACTAGATATGTTTATAAATAAAAAAATTCGGTGATTGGTTACATAAAGTTCCACATGTCGCTAGTTGTATTAGCAGTGATTCACTTCGGAAATGCCTTGTAGGGTACCAGGAAGATTATCGTAAAAAAATACGAAAATGTCAGCAATCGGAATATCAGACAGTAGAATATCTAAATCAAATCTCTAATTTTTACACAATATCCAGTATTTTAAAAACCAACTTCCATATGTTAATACTTATTTTGAATGGTGTACAATGTAGATATCATCAAATTCTATGGATTGAATGTTTGAATAGAAAATTTTACAATGCATTTCTAGAAAATGTTGCTTACAATGCCTCTTTCTTTTCGGAAAGAATAACTTATGCAGACAATTGTTTCTCTTGTTCTTTCAAACGGTAATTTAGTAAATCCTTTTACACAGCCGAGAATGTTGTTGAGCTTAATATTTTTTTTCATTCGATGGATTCATCAGACTTGAATCTAACATTTTGGTACTAGTCTTAAAAATAAATATACCAGACTGAACAATATTGAAACTAAAAATACTAGTCTTTTTTATGTTTTAAGATTATTTTGATTTTATTTTATATAAACAGAACCAAGGAAGAAACATGAATTGAAAAGGTTCACTTAGATTTCGTGTTTTTATGACATGGAACCAAAATCAAACGGACATATGCCCATAACCCAACAATAAATCCAAAATATAATAAATTTGAGTTGCAAAAGTCGTCTTCATCATGTGAGGTTTATAGAGTGGAACTACAAGGTATGCCCCAAAAGTAATTCAATTAACTCTCCCACTCCTATTATTTGGAGTGGAATCGAACTACTTGGAGTAGATAGGGAGGACGGTAAGCTTTGCCGCATAAGCGGTCTCAGTGCTCTCCAAGCTGCGAAAGCGGCAATACGTCAGTTATTGTGAACCTCTGCGCGCCGACCGTGTCACGACAGACCAACCGAGCGGTAATTTCAAGTGAACTTTTGCAACGTATTGAAAATGAACCTGATTATTTGGGTAACGTCACCACTAGTGATGAAAACTGGGTTTTGAATACGGCCCAGAAACAAAACGCCAAAGCTCTGAGTGGCACATCAACCAGTTCCACAACCCCAAAAAGGCAAGAATGAGCACATAAAAAGTAAAAACAATGCTCATTGTCTTTTTCGACAGTAAAGCAGTGGTCCAAAAGGGGTTTGTTCCTCAAGGACAGACATTAACGCTGCCTACTACGTGGATGAGCTGGAAAGACAGCGAAAAGGGTCATCAGGGCGTGAAAAGACATCTCCACTACCTGGGATCCCCATCATGGCAACGCGCAACGAGTCCGCGAGTTCCTGGCCAAACACCAGGTGCCAACGCTGCCTCTCAGAGTCCTGACGTCGCCCCAAAAGACTTCTTTTTGTTCCCTCGGATTAAGGCAGCCCTGAAAGGAACCCGTTTTTCGGCCATGGAAGAGATCTAGTCAGCCGTGACGAAGACCTTGCGAGGGGTCCCCGAAGACGCCTTCCAGGGCGCGTACCGGTCATGGCAGAGTCGCTGGCAAAATATGTCGAGGCCCAAGGACAGCCCTTGTAAGAATTTTAAGTGTTTGTGCAAATATGTTCCAAAAACTACTATTTTAAAAAAATTGCATTACTTTCGGAACACACCCTGTGTCATTAACAATCTTCGCATGAATATAAAAGAAATTATGTATAATTATTAAAATTAAGAAAATGTTGTTACATTTGGAGTTCGTTTTTCAAATTTTCATGAAAAAAATCAAGTGTTTTTTAAGTCTAACATATGATTTTAGTGAAATTCGTAAGATATGTTGGGTATAGATTAAGCTAAAAGAGGTCAAATAATTCACATTATTGAATTAAGACATTAACTATGTTCCGTTGGATGAAGGGAGTGTGTGCGCTGCTGTGGGTGTAATTTTCCATGTGGTTGTTTTGCATGTGGCATTGTTCCTTTTTACGGTTGGTGACATAGCACCCCCCACCACACGCCCTTGCGGCGGCTTGCAGGGTATTATGTAGATGTAGATGAACTATTAATATGTATCAATAGGTCTTGGTATAAATACAAGGAATAATTGGGTAAAACACCTAACAAAATAAAATATTGTGGACCCACAAGATGATCTCTGATCTTAACTGAAATGGTCAATGGCTATAACAGAAAAGAATTAATATGATCCGAGACTTCTCTCCATCGTAAGGTTAACAAATTGACTCCCAGAGCTATTTCAGAGAACCCATGTTCTCAAGATACATTCCTATGCAACCAGCTGCTGGTGGTTTCACAGTTCTGAAATTCTCGAAACCCGGCTCGGCAAATTTCAGCAATCGCGGAGCAATTCAAGACTGTACATTGTTAACATATCACAAAATTCTTTCAATCCCAAGTTATACATTTATTCATACGGAAAAAAGAATCAAAATTGTTATGAATACATAAAATGTCCATATCATGCTCTCTCTACCTACAAAAGATGAGATAAAAGATTTGAAGACTACTTACCGATTTTCTAAAAATATTCCTCCCTACAGAGACGAGCTCCAGGAACAAGTGGTCAGGAACAATCTGTTGGCCCACATCCTGAACTTAAGATATCGTTTTTCCCTTTTCTGAAGAAAAATGCTGGCAAAAACCTGGAACTAAAAATGTACCAGAAGAGAATATCAAGTGAGTTACTTAGTTGCCTAAGTTTTGCAAGATACACCTAATGAGCTAGAGAAGGTTGTAATAATATTTTGCTAAAATGTTAATGCAGCAATCAATGTCAACACCTAATTCTATGTCCCCACGTGTCATGAAAGCGGGAAATAAGGGGTGTTCAATATATTCAATACTTTTCAATGTGCACGTGGAAAACAATAAAGTAGGCATATGAATAATAGGAGTGAATAACTGAATCACGAACTGAACTGAACAGATGAATAACTGTAAATCACGGGATTTCAGAATGCCAGAGACAGCTACTCGAGATTTCGTAAACTGGCAATGAAGGAGACTACAAATATTGCAGAGAACATGTTACTATTTTCATGATAGGCATCAGGGGACGTTCATTGCATTATCAATCAATCAAATGTGTAGCTATCTTGGAATTGTTCCATGATAAAATAGGCCAAAATAAATATTTTACGATTCCAAAATTATAATAAACTCTGTTTAAAGCATGCTTTTATTCTATGGATGGAATGACATGGTTCATTTAAATGTAGTTCTATATCAATTTAATTAAAAAATACGTTATGAGGTATTATAGGAAAAAGAACATCTTGTTAAATGTTAAAATGTCATATAAATCGTTAAAGAAGTTGATTGATTTTACTAAGCATGCGAGTTTTTGGGACAACAATGGACAATGTAGCATGGTGGTCTGAAGAAAACTGCGCAAACCAGGCAAAAGGAAGCCTGAACTGATTAGGGGGACACTGATTACAGGCGTGACGAAAAAATTATTAAAATGTTATACATACATTCAAGATTGATACTACGTAGAGAATAGAAGGAAAGATGGCCTACCGATCGTATGACGCATCTATAAAAATTATTGAATTTAGATCCAAAAGCCGATGATAATCCATTACATGTATTCAGATCCATTTCATAACTTTCTCAGACTGCAAGTTTTTCCTTGAACTTGAATTAAATTTAAGCGAAAAAAGAAATTATTGCTTCAGTCATTTTACACAAATTCCAGGAAAATATTTAGCATAACTGATAATATTTACATATTTTAAAATAACATGCACAATTCATCAATTTTGTAAAATATATTTTAAAGGCAAATTTCTTCCAATTTGATGGTTTCAGACTCAATTATGTGGCACTATGAGGAACTGTCATGTTCGTGAAATAAGGAAAACCTCCGATGAGTTTATTTTTAAACTTTAAAGTCAGTGAAGGATTCTGAAGTATGCCCTATTTCACGGATTCCTCTGCTGGTGATCCACTTCGGAAATACCTGGTGGAATTCCATGTATATTGGCATGAAATAACATATTTTGGGAAAACAACTGTAAGCATTTGAAAAATTAATATCCTATTAATAGACAAAAGAGTATGTTTATAAAATCGCAGTTTCCACTAAACACTGGTTGGGTAGAACCTGTGTCACACATGTTGGCAATTATCATCACATGATAAAGATAAATATAAATACACTAGACATACTGCGGCATACATAGTGGATACATTATATGAAATATAGTTCATCATAAGTCGCGCGGCCATTAAATGCTAGCGATGTGATCTTATCCTGATCCTCTCTCAATTAATACCCCCGAGGATGTAAACAGCATCCTCCTACAGAGACCCCTTGAAGAAAACCTCCGAACTCAGTTGTTTTATGCAAGTTGACAGAGGTGCTATTTTCTAAATTCGATCCCACATTGATCCCTGAGTTCAGCCCCTTTGATGAGGCTTATGCGATCTTCTTACAGGGTCGCACCCAAAAGTGGTAGGACTGATTTTCTCTGGCGCGAACGGAGCTGTGGAGGGGGGTCTGCCTGGCAGGGTAAGGTGGAGGGGGCTCTTAGCAACAGACCGACACCAACCTCAGTCGTCTGCCGGCTGTCGTTGAGTGAGGACACCGTTTTTAGTGAAGCAAGTTTTTTGTCCGCGTCGAAAAACAAAATGAATCTGAATTTAGAGCAACGTTATTCCGTGAAGTTTTGTGCGAAACTCGGGAAGACGGCAACTGAGACCCTCGATCTGATCAAGCAGGCTTATGGGGATACTGCCTTAAGCCGTTCCACAGTATTTGAGTGGCACAAGGTGTTTAAAGAGGGTAGGGAGCTCGTTGAAGGCGACCATCGCTCCGGACGGCCGTCGACGGCAAGAACCGACACAAATGTGGACAGAGTGAGGACACTGCTGAACACAGACCGACGCTTAACCACTGAAGAAATTGCAGACCAGTTGGGTCTGTCTGCATCCAATGTCCAACGCATTATTTCACAGGATTTGGCCATGCAAACTGCTGGGTGCTTCATCATGACAACGCGCAGTGCCATGGCGCGCTCGTCGACAGACAGCTCCTGGCCAAATACGGCGTTGTCACATTGCCGCACCCGCCCTATTCTCCCGATCTGGCACCACCGGACTTCTTCTTCTTCCCCCTGATGAAAAGACAACTCAAGGGACGACGTTTTGACTCGATAAAGGCCGTACAAGAGGCTTCGACGAGGGTCATCTACGGCATCCCCAAAGAAAATTTCCAGCGGGCGTATTACGCGGATATACAGCGGGCGTACGGGGATTTGAAGCAACGTTATACTAAGTGTGTAGCAGCTCAAGGAGCATACTTTGAAGATAATTAAGTCGATGTAAGAATATCGTCAATAAAATTCTTGTAAAAAATCAGTCCTACCACTTTTGGGTGCGACCCTGTATTTGTCTTCCCCAACTCATTCGCGTCCATTAAGGAGGTTCATTAGCATTTTAAATTTTCATTCAAAAACCCAGTACCCTCTTTCGTTAGTTAAAATTATGTCACATTTTCATAAAAACGACAAATATTTTGGTTCTTCGGGCGTCTTTAAATGCCTTTTTTAACTCGCGTTAACACCTGGAGTTAATAAACAAGTCAATTTTCCAAACAAATTCCAATCCCCATTTTGGCTTCGCCGCCGACAAAATATGTGTTTCCCCACTCATCCGCAGTCTATTCCGAAAGTTCATCAAAAAGTCAAATTTTCAAAATACAGCTTAAAATCCCCGTTTTTGGCACATCAGTAGTTCAAACATCTTTCACAAATTTTTTGTTTCAATGCCGAAAGTTCATAACCGCGACAAATTTTAAGAAACGCCCAAATCCAACCTATTTGCACATCAGTTGTCCAAACATGCCCATCACAACTCATTTACGTCACTTCGCGAAAATCATAAAAAAGTCAAATGTTTATAAAAACGCTCAATACCCACCCTTTGGCACTTCAGGCGTTTTAATATACCTTTCCCAAGCCATTCTCGGTGATTCCGGATATTTAACAACGCATACAATTTTTATAGCTTGCCCATTCCTTGCACCATAATGTGAAGAATTGCAATAGGCACAAAAGTTTTCACGAGGAAGAGATAAATGATGACAGGGACGTTGGCAAAAATGTTAAGAAAAGGATCGGAAAAACTTTGATATGGAGTGTAGTTATGTACAGGCCGGTATCTTGGACATTGAAGTAGGTTCCTAGGCGAATATTGCGGAGGCTTTTAAAATGTGGATGTGGCGGAGGATAGAGAAGGTGAAACGGACCAAAAGGGAAAAAATGAGGAAGTGCTAGGTATGGAGGGCGAAGAGAGGGGTTTGTTGGGAGAAATCCTTCGGAGGCAGGAAAAAGGATGAAAAGCTTTTTGTTTGGCACTGGGGTGTTGAAGACTGTGGTAGAGGGGAGAATGTTAGGCGAAGGAGGAAAGGGCAGGAATACGATAGGGGTATTGGACGGGATGAAGGGAGGAAGAAAGTACTCAGAGATGAAGAGGGACTTGTTTGTAGAGTGGTATGTGCGAACGGGTTTTGCTAGGAGAAACAAGATATATATTACTCGTTTCCATTCAAAATTTACCTTAGCCGGGAGATTCCTAATAATAATTAATATTACATAGACTCAAATATGATAATCAACAACAATATTAAAAAACAATGCATGTATGAACTGAGTCATTGAGTTCTAAGAAAAGCTGCAATTTCATTCCAAAACTTTAATTTATTTGATACCATTTAACATCAGTAAGAGCACTGTTGTGACATACGCTATGTTTGGCTAAACGAATGTATAAAAGCAGCTAATGTTTCAGTTTCAAGGTCAATCAAGCATTTGTTTGCGCTAATTTCCGTAGAATGTAATTAATCTAACAAATACATTACTTTGAAATAAAATGTCTTATCATTCCACATGCTAGGCATTTATGCGAAAAAATCGGAATGTATTATGAAATGTAAAAATTTGCATATCAGCGCCTTTAGAGCTAATGAAGCTGACTTAGCAGAATTGTGGAGTACTTACCGATTAGCAGAAGGGACTGCATCAAATAGAGATGAGTTGTTGGTTTTAAGACACACCTTAAAAGCAAAAAAAGATAATATATAATCATCTGCATAAGTTGGACGGTGTAAGAGTGTTATTGAGCCGAGCACAGCGATTAAATAAACCCACTCCTAATTATTTTGAATTAAAACATGTTTTAAAAACATGAGGTGTAGTTTTGGCGGTGGATTCCCTGATAGGGGGGGGGAGGAGAGGTGGCCTGGCAAAATTAAACACCTATCCAGAAGGGACACGGTGAGCGCCAATTCGCCCTGACCGCAAAAAAAAAGTCCTCGGAGGAACACGGAATAAGAGCGCAGGAGACGGATGAAATGCTGGTCGCCATTGTCTACCTGCCACGACATCCTATAAAATCTCCAGAATACTCTGAAGACTCAATTTCTCCCCAATTCATCTACCACTCGTCAAAATTAGGACTTCCGGGATACCCTGTCATCAATGAAACGGCCGGCACGATTGAAACCCGATAGATACCGAAAATTGAGACTCTTGGAGAAATCAGCGATTGCCGAACACAGAGTTAACCGAGATCACGACACCAAATGATACGAGGCAAAAATGACATGCCACCCGAGTGGCTGTTAGGACCGGCTGGTCAAAGATGCTTTCGATATCCGCCTCCAAAAGTAGAACTTGGATTTGGGGTTCAGGTTTTTAAGAAATTAACACTTGGAGACTCATTCTGAAACGCAAATCAGAAAGCAGGAAAAATGAACGGCGAGTCAGGAGACTCCGAGATGAAAGTTGATTTATTGATTTATTTGTTTGAAGACTTTAATTGGAGCAAAATTGAGACTTCATAGTCCCTTCGTCCACCTAACCTTTGTACATTACACTGAAAACAAATACATGCAGCCAAGGCGAAGCAGGAGACACCTGACCCCAGGGCAATCGTGCATATATCGGACGAGACTGACGAAACGGCATTCAAGGGACCGCGTCGGTATTTGAGCCGAGGGCAGCAATGGGTGTCCCGTGGGAGACCTAAGAGGGTTTTACTGAACAGATACGCCGGGATTGCATGGGATCTTTCATCCCGTCACCTCTGACCCCCTGCACCTCATCGGCGGTGTAATATTCCAGTAGAAATGCGATCTATGGTTAGGGTAATGTCTGATCACGGAAAAAACTTCAAAAGCCAGCGTCCGACTAATAGCCCCTCTTATTGCATCAAACATAGAAAAGGTACAGACTTTTTAAACAATGACTGAAAACAGTTTTGCATCGACAATAGGTCTTATAACACAAAATATTGAGGGCTACCATGAACTACAAGTACGTTGTCATTAGAAAGCAACTAATAATTTGGTAAAACTCATCAAAAAATTAAATATTCTTGGCCTCTATGAAGAAACTTGACCTTGACTGAAATCGATGGCCACACCAAAACCTGAAACCTGGCCACCCTCTTTCACCGGGATTTTCCCTCAGATTTCGCTCTTTTCTAATGGTCACTAAATAATATCCGGGGCCTAGTTCAACCACCCATGTACAAAGGTAAGTGACCGATATTCAGGTAGCTACCTTCCAAGGCATTCAGCGGGTGGTTTTGTAGTTCTATGACTCTCAGCACCTAAACCGGCAGAATTCAGTAATGCCGAAACAATTCAACATTGCTTCACTGATCACACGTGGCTGGGCGATTAGAGACCTACCCCGTGTCCCATCTCCCAACGAGGGAGTGTCTCACGTCCGTAGGTCAGACGATTGGAGGGTTGTCTCTCGAGGCAAGGGGAAGGTAACGCTGCGGCGTGGATTGGACTCTGCGGAGGCAGATACCATCCCCGTCTCCAACAGGTACCAGGTGTTGTCGGATGACAGCACCACCGTACCTGCAGCCCCTACCCCTACTCCGAGGGCACTGCCTAGGGTAAGACGTCAGGAAACGGGAAGGGAGGGAATTGTAGTAATAGGTAGCTCGAATGTCCGTCGTGTAATGGTCCCATTGAGGGAAAGGGCGCGCCGCGTAGGCGCCGATCAACGGGTGACCGCCTGGTGTATACCAGGCGGAGGAGTCCCTCAGGTGACGAAGGCGATCGAGGCGGCGGTCAAAGGCACGAAGTGCTCTAGGCTGCAGGTCGTGGCCCATGTGGGCACCAACGACGTCACGGACCGTGGATCCGAGGAGGTCCTCCGTTCCCTTAGGGAACTGAGCTCCGAGGTGAAGCGCGTCCAGGGCGTCGAGGGGGTTCGGTTGGGACTAACGGTCTGCAGCATCGTTCCGAGGGAGGATCGCGGGTCTCTGGTTTGGAGCCGAGTGGAAGGCATAAACCAGAGACTATCGAGATTCTGCTCGGACATAGGAGCCTCCTTCGTCGACCTCAGACCAACCCTCCGATCTTGCAGGACTCCCCTTAACCGATCTGGGGTCCATTACACGGCGGAAGCGGCGAGTAAGGTAGCGGATAGGATACTCGACCACTGTAGGCCTTTTTTAGGATAGAGGGCAGGTCACTTAGTGGGTCAATAACATCTGGGGATAGCGCGTATAATATTATTAATAAAAATATAAAAGTCATTGACAACACTGGCATTGATTTAGAAAGACATGTGACACGCACTTCCCCACAAAGGCGTCCTAAATTACAGTCAGGCACAAATAAGGACGTTATTCAACATCAAAATAATTTAACTATACTTGTTATAAATTGCAGAAGCCTCAAGAACAAATCAGCAGATCTAGAACACATAATCCAAACTCATTCCGCTGATATAGTATTAGGCACAGAGAGTTGGCTGTGCAATGATATTAATGACCAAGAAATTTTCCCAATAGATTTCAAAGTTTACCGACACGATAGAGATACAAGACCCGGAGGAGGGGTTTTCGTGGCAGTTAAAAGTCATTTTGAAAGCAGGCAAATTTCATTTGAAAATAATAACATAGAAAGTGTTTGGTGCACCTTACTACGGACCAATCAACCCAACATAAATTTATGCTCTTTCTACAGACCTCCAGACTCAGATTTGAAAACACTTCACACCCTCAACGATCAAATTCACAAGTTTACACGTAAATATAATAACAGCATAAACATAATTGGTGGCGACTTTAACCTCCCAGGTATAGATTGGGACAGCAATATCGTTAAATCTGGGACCCGCGATCGCGAATCTTGCAATTCCATGATAAAATTGGTTCAAAGAAACTCCCTTCATCAAGCAGTACGCATGCCCACCCGTGGAAAAAACATATTGGATCTATTTCTTACAAACACGCCGGAACGTATTATTAGTGTATCAACTGATGAGGGCTTGAGTGACCATAAAGCAATTAATGTCCATTTGGACATAGCAATAAAAAAGATTGTTAAACCAAAAATAAAAATTTATAATTACCATAAAGCAGACTTTGAATCTTTTGCCAATCAATTAAACTCTTCACTACCCGAGTTCAAAACCCGCTTAAGTCATGTCAACGTGGAAGAAACTTGGACAGAATTTGTCAATATCATGCAAAAAGGAATCGTAGATTTCATACCTATAAAATACGTTAAAGCAAATCGCGACCCCAGGTGGTACAATAAAGACGTTAGAAAAGCCCTTCGAAAGCAGAGAATGCTACACTCTAGGGTAAAGAGGGCAGGCGTGAACACATCATCTCCTGAGAATACACAATTATGGGACACATATAGATCCTCTAAAATTGAAACCAAAAAACAATTACGTAGCGCCTTACTGGAATTTAAACGCAAAGTACTTTGCGAGCACTTGGACACTGACCCCAAAGCTTTCTGGTCATATGTTAGGGAAGTAAATGGGAGTAAACAAACCGTGGCTTGCTTAAGGGATTGTAGCAATGTAATTCATACAGACAGCGAGGTTAAAGCTAACATCTTAAATTCATTCTTCCAAAGCGTTTTCTCGAATGATGTTGCCACCGCATATCTCCAAGAAACAATACATACTCCACCCATGGAAAAAATAACAGTGGACCAACAAGGAATTCTAAAATTACTTAATGAGATTAAACCCAACAAATCCCCGGGTCCCGAAAATATACCAGCTAGGGTGATTAAACATTTAGCTCCAAACATTGCCCCGTACCTTGAATTTATATTTAACAAATCCCTCACAGAGTGCAAAGTACCTAAGATTTGGAAAGCCGCGCAAATAACGCCTATTTTTAAAAGTGGTGACAGGGAGGATCCCAGTAATTACAGACCTATATCTCTCACTTCTATCTGTTGTAAAATCTTAGAGCACATAATTGTCAGTTCAATAATGAGACACCTTGACAATATTAACTTTTTAAGTGACAATCAACACGGATTCAGGAAAACCCGCTCCTGCGAAACCCAATTAGGATTATTTACACATGATTTACTTGTATCTGGTGAGAGAGGTAGGCAAGTGGATGCCATCTTCTTAGATTTTCAAAAGGCATTTGATAAAGTCCCACATGGTAAACTCATTCATAAATTAAAGGTCGCGGGTATAAACAAGGGCGCCATAAGTTGGGTTAAAGATTTTCTTTCAGAGCGGGAACAGAGGGTAGTCCTTGATGGCGCTAGTTCCGACAGCGTTCGAGTCACGTCGGGGGTACCTCAGGGAAGTGTGATCGGGCCATTGCTTTTCTTGATTTTTGTTAACGATTTGAACCGCGAAGTGAAAAGTAAAATTAGGATGTTCGCGGATGACACGGTGATCTATCGGGAGATATCTGGGGATGAGGATCGTTTTATTCTAGCGCAGGATTTAGATTGCATTACTAAATGGTGTTCTAACTGGGGATTGACTCTAAATTATAATAAATGTTCAGTGGTAAATTTCTTTAAAAGATCAACGGGATTTGCTTACAAATTAGCTGGAGGTGACCTGGCAGTAGTTGATACGGTAAAATACCTAGGTGTCACATTCTCAAAAGACTTAACTTGGGGGACTCACATACGTAAAGTCTGCGGTCAAGCATATAAAAGATTGGGATTCATTAGACGCATTGTCGGCAAAAGTGACTCGAAGGTCAAGGAACGTTGTTACCACGCTCTTGTAAGGCCTCATTTAGAATACGCATGCAGCGTGTGGGATCCGAGTGAAAAAGGCCTCATTCGGGAAGTTGAGAAGGTTCAACGCCGGGCAGCCCGTTTTGTAAAAAATTCCTACGATAAAACGCAAAGCGTCACCGAAATGCTCATGGATTTGGGGTGGGAATCATTGGCTGAGAGACGATTCAATGCAAGATTGAAATTATTAAATAAATTTAGATCCGCATGTTTCAGCACCGAGGTCTCGCAAATTATTCGTACTCCTACATACATTGGTCGCTTGGATCATGCATATAAAATTCGGGAAATAGATGCCAGAACTAGCCGACTCAAGGACTCCTTCTTCCCACGGACAATACGGGATAGCAACTGCAGGGTTATAGATAGCAAAAATTCCACTTGCCACCCTCAGCGTCTAAAAAATAATTAGTTGTATTTAAATGCATGCTCTTCCACTAACCTTATGTGTTTTGTTATATTAACACATTCTTCCCGAATGACCTCATTCATGTTCTGTTCATCTGTTTTTAAGTTTCCCTTTCAATCCCTCGTCCCTCTCCGCGGGGGGAAATTCCTGCTACCTGCTACGTTGGGTCGCATTCCCTGCCTTTTAAAGACTCTTTGGGGGCAGAGTGTTTCGTGGTGCTTTTTCATGTGGTGTTTCAATTTCTTGCTTGTTGTGTCCTGGCTTTCGTGTTGTAGGATGGCTTTCGTGCCGCATCATGGGGTGCAGTTTTTTAGTTGTTTTGCGGTATATGTGTTTGCATGAGTATTGGATGAAGGGATTTTTGCATGAGTGTGTGCGCTGCTGTGGGTGTAATTTTCCGTGTTGTTTTTTTTGCATGTGGTATTTTTCTTTTTTACGGTTGGTGACCTAACACCCCCCGCCACACGCCCTTGCGGCGGCTTGCGGGGTATTATGTAGATGTAGATGTAGATGTAGATGCTTTTTGCTAATATTAAACAAGCTTTTATCATCCATTGCTACAATTTTCCACAAATTTAAGTACACTTATTAATATTTACTAAGTATATTTATTAATATGGGAAAAAGAATAAAAATTGCTATGAATGCGTTAAATTTGCCTATCAGGGTCCCAAGAGCTACAAAAGATGAGAATTGAAGAGTACTTACTGATTTTTCAAAGGAGACTCCTTGCAGCAGAGATGAGCGGTCGGAAGTAGTCATCGAAACCCTCAGTTAGCAGGCATCTGAATTTAAAAGTTGATCTTTCCCCTATTCTGTAGGAACAAGCTCTCAAAAACCTTTTTCCAAAAAAATACCAGCAGAGAATCGTCAACATTTTCTTTAAATGCATAAGAATCTTAGGTGAATTACTTTGGAGGTGTCCTAACTTTTCCAATATATACCTAAAAAACTAAACATGTGTGGAACATTTTGTTGCTAAATTTGTAGCATAAAAATCAATCATCGAAACACCCTTTTTGCACATTATAGTTATCAATCTATTTTAGACGAAGATAATAGGGTCTAAAGGAAGAATTGGAATACAGCTTCCTTTTCTTTTTTTCCAAAAATTCATTGAATTATGATAAGTTTATTTTTCGTGCATTCTTATATGTGCACATTTTTAGGACCAAAGATGCATAATATGAAACCTCCATGCAACTTGGCTACTTTTCAATAAAATGGCAAGTCTTTTTTAAACAAACAACTCCACATCATATTAAAAATGTCGATAGCCTATGTCGATTAGCCTATCCTTGACTTTATCACTGACAGATTCCGCAGCTTAACGACCGAGTCCAAAAGAGGTAATGTAACGTTTATTCAATTCATAAGCGATTTTTGAAATACTAAACATTCATCAGAAGGTGTCAGCTTGTTCCTGTTGTCATGAACAGAACCATTTACGATGTTGAGCGTGAAACCTTCCATTTTATGCGTTCCAAAGGTAATGCTTTTATTTTTTTTTGGAAACTTATAGAACAGATTTGCACAAACACTTAAAATTCTTCCAAGTACTGTCCTTGGGCCTCAGCACATTTTTTCCAGCGAATCAATCATGACTGGTACGCGCCCTGGAAGGCGTCTTCGAGGACCTCTCGCAAGTTCTTCGTCACGGCTGATTGGGTCTCTTCTATGGACGGAAAACGGGTTCCTTTCAGGGCTGCCTTAATCCGAGGAAACAAAAAGTCTGCTGGGCGACGTCAGGAATATAGGGGGGGGCAGGGTTGGCACCTGGTGTTTGGCCAGGAACTCGCGGACTCGTGATGGAATTGCCAGGTAGCGGAGATATGTTTTCTGACCATTTTTCGCTGTCTTTCCAGCTTATCCACGTAGTAGGCAGCGTTAATGTCTGTCCTTGAGGAACAAACCCCTTATGGGCCACTGCTTTACTGTCGGAAAAGGCAATGAGCATTGTTTTCACTTTTGATTTGCTCATTCTGACTTTTTGTGCTTGGGGACTGGTCGGTTTGCCGCTCAAAGCTTTGGCGTTTTGTTTCTGGGTCGAATCAAAAAACCCAGGTTTCATCACCAGTGATGACGTTGTCTAACTAATCAGGTTCATTTTCAATATATTGCAAAAGTTTACTTGTAATTTCCGCTCGGTTGGTCTTTCGCGGCATGGTCCGCGAGCAGAGGTTAACAATAGCTATCGTCCTACCGCTTCCACAGCTTGGTGAGCACTGAAACTGGTCTCGCGGCAAAGCGTAGCTTCCCTCCACCTAATCCAAGAAGTTTGATCCCACTCCAATCAATAGGAGCGGCGCGGGAAATTTGATTGCATTACTTTTGGAACTCTCCCCGTATAATTGTGGACCAATCCATTGCAACTCACCCGATCACTGGCGGTTTTTATTGCTTAAACTCTGGAAATGAAGAAATAGTTACTTTTTGATTCCACTGAAAAGTTATTACGATACGACCCGGGTTTCGACATTCAGTGGAACCAAAAAATGACTCTTTCTTCATTTCCAAAATTAAGCGATTCCATATACTTTCCGGAAACCATAAATTTTAACACTGTGGCCTAATATATAATTGGGTTCTTCGTCCCCGTGGTGCATAATTATCAATTATCAGCACAAATCAACTGCAATGGGATACCAATTAAGCCAAATTTTACACATATAATTACAATTATTTCAGTAAATATTTTATTGTCTTGCGATGCAGTCAGGAGTGAATGATTCAAAGGTTCAAGTATATCTTTAATAATATATAATCGTGATAACGAATGTGAAAATAATTGATCAATTTTATCGGGAACCCTTTCTAGCTAAATATATCTATTTTATAACATGCCTACTGTTTCAAAATTTCATTCAATACATAATAAAATCTTAGAGAAAAAAATATTTGCTCCGCAATTGTACAAAATTATCCCTGAAAATTCTCATTAATATTAATAAAGTTTGAGATACTTACAAAAAATATTCACATTTCATTTCATGGAATTTGGGGCAGTCAAATGAACACTGAACCCCCACCATAACACTCAGTCCACGCATATTGTGGCAACACTGCTGTTGCATGTTGAAGCTGCCGTCGCTGTTGTAGGAGAACTGCATTGTGGTAACATTCAGGCGCACGCAGTTGTTGGGCTATGTTGGTACGCGAACTGGTCCAATGTGCTCACCCGTGGGGGTTTCATTTGACGGCTCCTCATTTTATATATAATTTTCTAAATAATGTAATTGGTAATTCCTTTCAATACCAATAGTTTCCGACCAAACGATGTTGAGGTTCATTTGCTTGAAATAAGGAACATACAATAATCTTTACCGAATTTCTTTTGAAATATATAAATTCGGTAGAGGATTATAGAATGTTCCTTATGGCATTGATTACTTTACGGATGATCATCTTCTAAAATGCCCTGAGGAATTCCCCTTCAAATGAAAATTAAATGGAAAATATTGTGGAAATGTAAGGATTCATGCATAAAAATATCAATTCATTTACAGACAAGAGAATATACAAATCAGAGCGTCAACTCCATAATAAAAACTTGTCTTTTGAAAGCTTGACTCATATGATTACACTTATTTTAAACATTCACGACAAGAATAACGCCCGGAGCTAGTTCAAGGCCTACCAGGCAAGTAAGTGATGGAGAAGAATGAAACTACGTACCAAAGCAACTAGTTGTTGCCTTTGTAGGCATATAAGTTCTCGGAATTTCATCACCAGCATTGAGCAATCCCGAGTTACTTGTGTATCCCTTGTAAATTACTTAAATACATTATTAACTAGCATGCGCATTTAAATTATTTTTGCAATGTACACTTTAAATACCATAATGTAACTGCGATCTCCCTTGTTGGTAGTTTCATAGTTGAAAGCGATAGTTTCACGGTTCCAACTTTGTGGAAGTTCATGTTCCTGAAGCAGGGAATACACCATAATCTTCCACTTTTTATATTTAAAATGTAAAAATAAGTGAACGAATACAATGTATTCCATACCTCAAGAACTAATTTGTTGGGGATTCCTTCTGAACTGCCTGGTAATGTTCCACGTTCCACATTAAATACCAATATTTTGGAAATGTTATCGTTGGTTTATAAAAATAATAGCTCTCTTATTCATGCAAGTGAGCATGTCCATCAATTAACACGCGGGTTTTGTCAAAGGTGTCCTTCGTGTTCATATTATGTTTTAATGAACAAAATCAACGAACATGCTGAACCATACAAATAGGATCCTTATTCAATCCGATATAATTATATGCATCATTCCATTCAACAAAGTATTTATAAAAACTTTTACTGTACATATTTCTTCTTAATGATTTCCAAAACTACTTCTACTAAAACTTAATTATTTTCCTGAAAATAAAATATAATATGTAATTAAGAGATAATAGGAGCAGATTACATAAAAATAATAAATATGCATTTATTAAAATATTCGTGCACATGCATTTCATATAATTTTTCATCGCTTAAATAATCAAACAAATCACTTTCGAAGAAATAAATGCATTCATTAACGTTCTATTTACATAAAGGCCAAACGGATATTTAATTACATATGCACTTTAGGTTGGTTCTATTTAGTTGGGTAATCGTATTCTCATAAATTATGCATTTATATAAATATCAAAAAAACATAACGCTGCTACTGAACCAAAAAATCCCCCTTTTTGCACCCCACGTGAACTCAAGCTTGATGACTTTTGAAGGGCATTCACACGACGCATCCGACAAAGGAATGATGGGGTAGGTCAGTGCGTGAAAGCGCGTGAAGTGAATTCTTCAACGGTTGGGCCTCCTTCAGAAGACACAGTCGCGGATCCTACACCAAAATAAAAGATATAAATTGTACCTGATCATGGTGCGACGGAATATATGTGCTCCGAGATAGGAGTTGGAATGCTCCCCGCGACTTTCAAAACAACAAATCTCGAGCATGAAGAGACGAGTAGTGCCGGAGGCATCGACTCATCCAGTCTTCTGACTCACGTTTGCCTCTCGAGGGATGGGGTACGTGCGCATGCGCAGAAACCTGAACTCCACGGAGGAAGTGTTAAAATTTAGCAAAAATAAGGGTTATCATCAGACTAAAAGCATTTCGAATAAAAGATATCTTTTGAGAGAAGAGTAACACGCGTTTAAGAGTAAATACTCTATTATCGCAAACGATTACTTAGCGTTGGAAAAAAGGCCCCACGACAATTAAAGAATTTCGTTAGCAAAGCATTGTTCATCTACATCTACATCTACATAATACCCCGCAAGCCGCCGCAAGGGCGTGTGGCGGGGGGGTGTTAGGTCACCAACCGTAAAAAACGAAAAATACCACATGCAAAAAACAACACGGAAAATTACACCCCAGCAGCGCACACACTCATGCAAAACTCCCTCCATCCAATACTCATGCAAACACATAAACCGCCAAAGAACAAAAAACTAAACCCCAGGATAATAAATGGGGATTAACACTTAATATAGATAAATGTGCAGTTTTGAAATTTTGGAATAAAGGAAGCGAGGAACAGGATATAAACTACAAAATAGAGGGTTCAGTATTGACTACGGCAAATCAAGTTAAATATTTGGGGGTTGCTCTAACACCACGCCTTTCATGGGGAGCACATATCAGGACAATATGCGGATCAGCTTTAAAGAAACTTGGCTTCATAAAACGGGTGGTGGGGAAATGTAATGAAAAAGTTAAAGAGAGGTGTTATTTTGCTCTAGTTAGACCTCATTTGGAATATGCCGCAAGTATTTGGGATCCGTGGGAGAAAATTTGGCAAAAAGAATTAGATAAAGTCCAGAGAAAATCCGCTAGATTCGTTAAAAATTGTTATGATAAAAGCACAAGTGTGACAGGTCTCTTAGGGGATTTAGGCTGGGAACCACTTGAAGTGCGGAGGAGAACAAGCGAGGCTTAGACTTTTAGAAAAGTTCAGAACAAACGAGTTTAAATATGACACTGAAGGAATTATAATGGCCCCACACTACTTAGGTAGATCAGACCACAAAGATAAACTAAGGGAGGTAGATTCCAAGACAGATAGGTACAAATACTCATTCTTTCCCCGAACAATCAGTAATCATAATAGCAAGAAACCGAAGTCACTTTAGAAATATTAAAAACGTTGAATTTACAAGTCGGAACAAAATTAAACACTATAGAGATGTTAGGTATACTTTCAGGTGCATGTGTATGTTAGTTGGTAGTTTGAGGGTTTGCATGTGTGTGGGGTGTAAGTGTTCATGCATGAATGTATGCCATGTTTTTTTTTATATATGATTTTGTCGTTATTGCATGCGGTTTTTTTTTTTCTTTTTCTTTTCTAAATTATGGGTGGTGTCCTAGCACCCCCCGCCACACGCCCTTGCGGCGGCTTGCGGGGTATTGAGTAGATGTAGATGTAGAAGTTTCCCTTTCAGTCCCTCTTCCCTCCCGGCGGGGGGAAATTCCTGCTACCTGCAACGTTGGGTCGAATTCCCTTCCTTTTACTGTCTCTTTGGGGGGTTGAGTGTATTGTGGTGCATTTTCATGTGGTAGTGATGTTTCACATTCTTGCTTGTTGTGTCCTGGCTTGCGTGTTGTAGGATGGCTTTGGTGCTGTATCCTGGGGTGCAGTTTTTTGTTGTTTTGCGGTGTATGTCTTTGCATGAGTATTGGATGGAGGGAGTTTTGCATGAGTGTGTGCGCTGCTGGGGTGTAATTTTCCGTGTTGTTTTTTGCATGTGGTATTTTTCGTTTTTACGGTTGGTGACCTAACACCCCCCGCCACACGCCCTTGCGGCGGCTTGCGGGGTATTATGTAGATGTAGATGTAGATGTAGATACAGCACGAAAGCCATCCTAAAACACGCAAGCCAGGACACAACAAGCAAGAATGTGAAACATCACTACCACATGAAAATGCACCACAAAACACTCAACCCCCCAAAGAGACAGTAAAAGGAAGGGAATTCGACCCAACGTTGCAGGTAGCAGGAATTTCCCCCCGCGGAGAGGGACGAGGGATTGAAAGGGAAACTTAAAAACAGATGAACAGAACACGAATGAGGTCATTCGGAAAGAATGGGTTATTATAACAAAACACATAAGGTTAGTGGAGGAGCATGCATTTAAGTAGAACTAATTATTTTTTAGACACTGAAGGGTGGCAAGTGGAATTTTTACTATCTATAATCCTACAGTTGCTATCCCGTATTGTCCGTGGGAAGAAGGAGTCCTTGAGTCGGCTAGTCCTGGCATCTATTTCCCGAATTTTATATGCATGATCCAAGCGACCAATGTATGTTCATTAGGAGGAAGCCATTTTAAGTTAATGCAGCTCATCGTCATTCAATATTGATCGCTAAATCATCACCAATGAAGGACGATTAATCGTGGTTTTGGGAGTCATAAGAGATATGGGTTTACAATAGCATGTATAGCGATTTGAATTAATGTGAACAAGCGTGCATTCTTGCTTTTCTTGGTAGGGGTGGAATGGTGCTTGCTGGGGGAATTCAAGGAAAGAAAGGAATGGTGGAGGGAGAGCATTTCGATAGACCCACCACAATGACATCTTTGAGTCAATGTAATTCCTTAAAAAAATTGGATGGAAAGAATAGACATGTGGTACGAAACGAAGTGAGCAACAATATATTATGTGCATAGCGTATTGTAGTGTAGACTTGTGTTCTTCCTGAGTTGCATATGTAATATGCTGGTGTCCAAACATTCTGTGCGTCCATATGAACCTTAAATGGTGATCCTCCCCTCAAAATAATGTACGACGTTCTTGGAAAGGTCAAGTGTCTAATAATTAGTGTTTCCACGTTCAATGCCAACATAATGAACAGCTTTTCCTCAAGAAATTATTTGAAACTAATTTGGCCTGTTAAATAAAATACGATTAAAAAAGTCGAAAACAACAAATAAATTGGTTACCGAAAAATGGATACCCGAAAATACCCAGCAGTAGAAGTATTCCATTCTGGGTTCCACCGAATCATGAAATTTGAATTATAGTTATTTTTTCCAAACATTAATGATTTAAACGGGAAAAAACCATGAATTAAATCGGATACGTGTTGGAAAGACATATTGGTTCAACAGAATCATAATATTCTTGTGCAATGTAAAGAAAGGAATTTTAAAGATATCACCATTTGATTCTGGAGTATAGTGATCCAAATATTACGACTTGTCAAAAAGATTATAAATTTATCAATGCAGGTATAACGCTTGATTAATCGAAGTGATAAGGAAATTCAATGATAAAACCTATTCTATAAAATACATTGGAAAGAATACAAATCTAATCGCCGTTAGACCTCACTAAAATTACCGAGTGAATAAGGAATAGTCAGTTTTCGTCTTGACTCCATCATCAACAACTTAGCAAGAGATTTCAATGACAAGTACCACTCACTTACCTACCACCCGATGCCTTAAAACCGGCAAGTTTTTGGAAAAATAATGATATATTTCCTCAATAAACAATTAAAGATCATTTGCAAAAGAACATACCAACTTTTTTTAAGGTATACAAATTATGTTTTTAAATATATAAAAGACATTCATCTTTCTATGAAGTTAATGCTGAAATAATATGGATAAACTGATCTGCCATAATTATTCCAATTACTCAAAAAGAAAAACAACGGTACATAATGTTTTAAAAGTATTATTTTCCATTTTACCAAGCTTATTGAAAATTAAATGGGTACATCCTTTGACTTATTATTGGCTGTTGAATTTTAAGAACAAACCTTTCAAGAGGTAAAGGAGATGAGAAAAGAGAAGTGCCAACTTTATTGAAGGTACACGAATTATACTAATGTTAAAGAATTAAAACATGTCTATCTATGCAATTATATATTTTATATATATGTATCTATTATATATATATATATATGTTTATATATATAGCTATATATATATATATATATATATTATATATATTTATATATATATATATATATATATATATATTTATATATATATATATATTTATATTTATATATATATTTATTTATATATATTTCTATATATATATATATATATATATATTGCATCTATGCAATTATAGTTGAAAATATGCAGATAAACTAACCCGCAATATTTAGTACAATTATCCATAGAGAAAAACATTCGAATAAAACGTCTTGAAAGTATAATTTTCCATTTTACCAAGCTTACTACAAAAATTACATGCATCAACTTATGGGTACATGAATCAACCTATTTTTGACTGTTAAATTTAATGAAGCAAACTTTCAAGAGGTGTATGAGATGAGAAAAAAAGATTGCATATTACTTACACATTTTCAAGGAAGGCCCCATGGAAGTAAGATGACCCCATAGAAGTAGAAGTCAGCAGCCACTGATCTGCAGCCATAGTGAACCTAAAATACGGTTTCTGCCATCTTATTTGAAAAAAATCCCTTAAAAAATATGCTGCTAATTATATCTAAGGAAAGTATGACTAAGAGTTTTATAAACATATTACAATTTCAGCATATCTTTTCGGAGGGTTTCTATTCTCGTAAAACTTCATCTTGATAAGTAATATCGATCTATTAAAATATTAATGGATACTTAGAGTGATCAAATAATTATAGATCTTTCCCCAGTGCTTTAAAAGTTAGCAACGGGGATAAACGGGAAAGAGTGAGGGGAACGGTTGATAAAGGATTAGCAACATTATTTTGCTCAGTAAATTCCATGAAATAGAGGAAAGCCTACTCATGCTGATTTTTATAACACAAGAATATTCGTTTCAATTTCATTTCAGTTGCTTTCAAGATTTGTGACACATAATTATTCTTTTTTTTACAAACGCATCAGATTTATCGCATAAAACAATGCAACTCGTTTTTCGACATTACAATGTTTATCCGCATCCATTAATTAATTAAAGGAACCGCGGCGGAGAAACAAAAACCATAGATATGACCACAAATGTGGATATACTTGAGGAAAAATACGTTGCCACCGAAAGGCCACTGGCTGCTCTCATAGATCATCACAGACGTTTAAATGATTCGAGTGGGAGCTGGGATCGAGATGGTGCGGTGGCTGACGTACTGGCTTCCCACCCTGAGGGGGCGGGTTCGAATCCCGGCGGTGTTGAATATTTTTCAGAGGTATCTCGATCCCTACTTGAGGTGCTTTGTGGACGGCACTTTGAGTGAGTACGCCGTCCGTCGGATGGGACGTAAAACTGCGGACCCCTTGGCGCTTTTCGTAAAGAGTAGTCTAATGCCGACGCCGGGTTTCTCTCCACCCTTCATCCTTTCCTGTCCATCCCCTATGGCGCAATTGACCTTAGCTGTCGGTCGCCTCCCCTCAAAACTACTACTACTACGAGTGGGAGCTTCGTGTTCATTACATCTGCATGTACAATATGCATAAATATGAAGTATTTTTGCTTATTATTTCTAACATTTATTTCCGCCTGGGTGAGAGAAGTCTTATCAATTCTTTTCTGGCTATTTCTTATTCATACGTATTTCAAACAGTTATAAATAGTTATGCATAAAAAATGATGGAATTTAATTAAGAGCTAAAAATTAAATAAAAATCCGCAAAACTATTTATTTCCCATAAACTAGGCCCCTACATAATTACTTCATGCGTACGTTGTGAATTTAAAAGGATATCTCCAAAAAATCAAAAATTGTATGGATTGCACGACCCTTTGAGCTGAAATGATTTACGGCGCCCCAATCTTGCTGCGTGCACCAGCTAAATAATTCGCTTGTATCTTTGGAGTAGAAATATCAAAGCAGGTAATAGGGACCTGAAAAATATCTCACACAAAATTCAATAATTTATATTTTAATAGCGAAGAAACGGATTTAAGGAAGGTGCCTCAACCAATTGGCAACCGAACGACATGCCTAAGAAGTAATATTTGTCAGTAATAAGTAAAGAAAATTAGACCTCGCCCTCACTCCAGTAATTAAAAAAATCATCTAATTAAAAATGCACCAAGTTCATGCAATTATTCTTCAAATAATTGCATATCAATCCCATGATATCGAAAACCACGCCTCTGGGCCAATTCTTTTAGTCATCTTATAATTGCACACAACTGTTTTCAAAACCGAGCGACGGTAATGAGAAAGGGAGGTTCCAGTTATTGCCTTGATTATAATCTCGTCCTCAGAATTGGATGTTAAGTAAGATACAACATCATTTTTCGGGTGGCTCACTTCCGGAAGGAAATCAACGAGTCCAGGAATGCCCTGCCAAGATCAAAGCTGTCAATGACTAGCCTGAGGGCCAACGGATCGACACTCTCGTCTATATGGTGACCCCAAATTTCAATCCAATCACTCAAAATTCCAATACAGCCCAAGATCTGAGTAAATATGCTTAAATTATGCATGAAATTTCAATTTTCAAATACAGCGTCGAAACTGCACCCGGGTATATAGCGCCGAGTCATACAGCCAAATAAAATATGCAAGTTGCGTTACTTTTCGGAGAATTACAAAAAATACTCTGAGTGTATGTTTGGCGTGATGTCAATCATACGGAAGGCACTATGAAAACATCGAAAAAAAACTTTCATTCCCTCGGTGCCAAGAGTTTTAAAAAAATCTCGTCGAATATGGAAAAATACCAATTAATTCCATCAACCCGGATTACCTGTTTATCAGCAGAGAGATGATATGTACAGCAAACGCATGCAAGTGAAAACATTGCTGACCTACATCAAGAACTAGGATAGGAGAAATTTCCGATGCACGCGCCAGGGAGGCCTTCACGCAACTGAACTTCCACCCAGATGCCTCTTTCCCTATCCGCATCTAAATTGGACCCCGAGCTAATTCCTGGAATCCAGGGACGCAGGCAGGTAATCCATATTAATGACCCTCCCGATGCATCCGGGCAGGTTTGAAAAACTCGGGGAACCTATAGCTGCTAATCTCTGTGATTTCGATGCAACTAAATAAATAATCTCTCAATTAATCTTCAATTGAATGAAGGTAAAAAATAGATAATCAACAATGCGCGGAAAACACATACCTTAGATGCATATGTATGAAATGTGTTGGTGTCAGAACTCATTTGTGATTTCGAGTTAGCGTCACAACTCATGAAACACGCAGAAAATTTGCTGATCCGCATTGAAATAAACAAATAATCTTCCTGCACCCCAAATGCGAATATGCTTGATGCATTCAAAAACATTCACTTGATGCACGGAGCTAAGGCGAAATCGGGTACTTCTGTTCGTGTATGTTTGTTAAAGTAAAAAATTGAAAGCTCTGCGTTCTTCCAGATGGCACAAGTCGACCGTAGCAAAGCTGAACATCGGTTATACTGTCAGAACTCCTTTACCTGACAAAGGAGCAGTGGTATTTCAAAAAAATGTATTGCTCTGATAAACTACTGATCTTAATTCCTCCATTGAAGAAGGAACGAAGGACGTCGACAAAAATGATTCATTCCTAAGGATTTTCTCCATTTCGGGCGCATTCAATTTTCTATACAATTCTGGGAGCTAAAAGCGGCTGAATCTAACGATTAGCCGACAGTCGAATAGAGCATAATAATTTGCAGCAAAATCAGTGGAAAATACAATATTCATTTTTTTAAATACTAAATTCATTTATCATATTAGATTTTTTTAAAATGTGAACTCCAAATGCTAAATTATACCACCAACCTTAAGAAGTACTGAAATATCATTTTATTTGAAATGATGAATTTGCACAGATGGTTAAATAGGCTAAACTACGGAGGAGGAAGGAATATTCATTCATAGCAAATATTCATACTGATTTTACATTTGAGCGTCTGTTTAGCATTTCCTCATATGGGATTCAAATATATACCTCTGAAATGTTCAAACTAACTATGAATATACAATTTGCATACTTCAGTGAACCAAATTATTGTTTAGGTACCGGGTTTTTTTGTAGTTTACCGTACAATTTTCGTGTACAAAGGAAATAAGGCCAGGTATT
Organism: Hetaerina americana; assembly: GCF_022747635.1. NCBI lineage: Eukaryota > Metazoa > Arthropoda > Insecta > Odonata > Calopterygidae > Hetaerina > Hetaerina americana. Next base: position 26,696 of record NW_027287450.1, on the reverse strand, counting down.
TTATATTTTGTTTTGATTTCCAAATCTAACCGCTGCAAATAAAAAAAATATCTATATATTATTGCAAACGTTACGCATTACTTTTAAAAGGAATTAAAGAGCTGGTAATTCAATCAACGACAAAGGAACTACTTAGGCAGGGAGTGACTAGAATCGTAAATTAGTTGAAAATCATTTTCCACCATCCACGATACCATGCGTTTGCAAAAGAATACTTAGTTTCCAAGAAAATAATTGCGGAATTTTTCCAGACATTTAATTATATTTCAAAATAACGGCAGTAAGTGTAAAATGACAGCTGGGAAATTTCGCTTAGGTTTCCTATCTGGTATAGAACTCCAAATAATGCGATTACTAAATCAATCTTGGAATTAAATCACTACGGATTGCTACTGAGGTACGGTTCGGATAGAAAATGATCCACAGGTGTCAGGAACCAACATAAATAATGCGAAAGCTTTGAATACACCAAGATTGATCAATAATTAAGACCTACGGTAGAAACTCTACATTTTAACTCAGGGGTATCTACATGCAATTCATTAAGAAATGTATCGAGCTCCCGCAAATATCCGTTAAATACTTCCACGGTTCCAAGGTCAAGGGTCAAGGTGCCCTTGTGTACTACGAACCAATTTTTTCAAATCGTCATTTCCGGAACGTAGACGTACGCCATAAGTGACAGTAACGTCAAAGATAAATTCTTTATAGCTAGGTAAGGCCTTGAGCCACCAGATATACTCTCATGACCTCTGACTCCCTACAATTCAATGGCGATCTATTATGTACACTATGATGTACACATGTCTAGGGTAATGCAACGAGTAAACAAGAAATTTGAATTTTAAAAGCCAGCCTCCGTTTTAATGGAATTGTGGCGCGTAAAACTATTTATGTCTCTTCGTCAATCATAAGACGCAAATAATATTAAAAACTAAGCTACAAATTGGTTAAGTATTTCAAAATATTATGTAATGGCGTTATTTATAATTACCTGTTGAATAGTGGTGCAGGAAAATTTAAAAACAACTCATAAAAATTATTTAAATCTCCAACCTACAAGAAGGTCCAAAACCCAGGCTGAATTTCTTCATTTAAAACCCACTAAAGAGGTTCATCGGAACAAAATATATTCCCAGAATTCTCTCTCTCAGATTTGGCGAAGGCCAACTATTAACCCTGTGACTCTAAAAACCCATTTAAAAGGACAAGTAACCGATAATTCTTATTTTACTTTCCTAATCCTCCAGCTGGTAGTTTAGCTGGGTTGATAAATTCCAGGGACCTAAATGAGCCGACACCAACCATTATGAGACAATTAAATGAGCACAACTTTTATGGTGTTGAGTAATATATTTTATGCGTAATAACAGTGAATCCCATATCATTAGAGTGTTTCAAGCTAAACAAACAAATGGCTTTCCTTTACCTCTTTATCTGCATTTTTATGTAAGTAAAGTAATTATTATCATTATTATTAATGCTTAAATGAGTTATCAGCGTCTAATGAGCGGTGCAAGTTGATAAAGGAGGACATATCAATCAACAAAAAGACTCCTCAAAGGAGAAATGACCTCTCGCAAACAGTGGCCATGAATAATAGTTCGAACGCCTACACCGAGCCTCAAAAATCAATTCTCTCTCTTAATGAAGAAAAGGTCTCAGGATACAATTACACAGTCGCAAAAAAACCAAAGAAGGGGACGTTTTCCTTATCAAACTCCTAAATAACAGAATAGTACCGGAAATACTTCGAGGGCTTTTCTCGAGCTTTCCAAGGTACAACCAAGAAGCCTACACTAATTAATGTTCAATTGGAATTATTCTTCAAGCTTAAATTAAATTAAACTTTTCCTGCCACATGTGTGAAGCTATCTATTTCAACATTTCTACTAATTTGCATCCTATGCTCAAACTGTTTGATTTATGGCTAGTTCTTTTAGTTATGTTTCTACTTCTACACTAATTAATCTATTTTAATTTTGAGTAAAAAAATATAAGTGTGCAATTTTACATGATAGAAAGCATCTTGATTGGAGAGAGCAGCAATAAAAACAAATCATATATTATCAGTAATAATGTAATGCATTTGCATTTCTTATTTACTGCATTCCGATCTCAGTTAATAGAATCTTGGAGTGTCTAATTGCTATTCTTTAAAATAAAATTAACCGTAATACATACAAGTGTGATGAATTCAGGGTTTCCAATACAATTTAATACTAAATTGTTAGAGAAATTATCTAATCGGATCTGTGAAATGAATTAATGGAAATCGTAAAAACGGATTGATATCCTTTTAATTAATTCATTTCAATGTCATGACCTCCTTAGTTTTGAAACATTATTTTACATCAGTACTCATTTCAATGTAAAATTTATTAAATTATTGCCTTGACATATTATACACATAACCAGGGATGCAAAATAATGGTTTAGCCAATTCGTCAATAACGTGCACATTTGAAATCAGTTTTTATGCTTTTCACGAATTAATATAACTGCGAATCACTTTGCATTGGATGATATCAGGCTCCACTTCATTGAAATTCATGGCCATGAAGTCAGGTAGACACTGTAGCCCTTCAACAAAATTACGGTGAAATTTTAAATTCTGTATAGAATTAGGGTGTTCAATACTTCAAGGACTAATTTGTTAGGGATCAACTTCATAATTACCTTGTGTGATTCCCAGGGTTTATAGTATTAACTTACTGCTTGGAAAATATCTGTTTTAGTTTGTAAGAGTCACCATCTATTCCCAGACAACATATAATAGCACCCAGCTTACCACATGCACAGAATGCGTGGAAAACTTCCCCACGTGTTGTTGTATATTTTCCAAATATTTATTGCGAAAATCTATCAAGCATGTACTTCGTGTAGTTCTCAAATTATGATTAAGAGGACTCTGGTTGGGAGATCAGATCAATCCTAAAGTTGCAACGCAGTAAACCTTCCTTTCCCGCCGGGAAAGAATTAGTTGGGAATCAAGCCAACTGTGTAAAATATGAAGCTATTTTTCCAAAATTTAGAGAAGGCATTTGATTTTACTAATGAATTATGTTTCCTGTGAATATGGTCACTCATCATCATATTGTAATCTACCCGTTAAGGTAGGTTTTTGGATGGACATAATTACTAATGAAATAATTTGTGACTCCAAGCAAAGCACAACATCCTACTTTACATCAGATCCCTCTTCAGCTCTGTGTACTTTCTTCCTCCCTTCATCCCGTCCAACATCCCTATCCTGTTCAATGTATGTTCAATATACTCTGAATTTCTGAGCATTTAAAAAAGCACAAATGTTAAACCTCACTTCATTAAGTTTGCGATGCCAGCGTTATTTCATAAATTCCCTGCTGCCATAAATTGCCCGCATGGCCAAACGGATCTAGTCATACCAGCGGAATCTACCTACCGTGGCATTTAAAATGGAGTACCCAAGGACGTTCACTAAGGGATCGATGTGCGAAGCATTCACCCTAATGGGGTGAAATCACTCCCCTGACCCTTTCTTGGTCTTCTCCTTAAGGTGATCAGGGGGCAACAGGTGGCAAATGTTGAGTGTGGTCAGAGCCGCTGAGAATCACAAGATAACCTATTATCGCAGCTCCCGAAGCCACTCTGTCGCCAATTATATCATTAAAATTCATTCACCATTATTCAGGGGATCAAGAGAATTGAGCTTTGTCATTTCACCCTTATCCTCTCTCCATTAAAAAACACTTTCAACGTCAGAGTCATTTTCAAATCAAAGTCGTGCTCCTTGAAACGGTCGAATTTGAAAACCAGTTCTAACATTCTTGTTAAGAAGATATGCATCTCTACTCAGTTCCACAATCATCGTCAAGTCGACCTCTTTCATCAGGCGTTAAGTGAACTTGTTAAAAATAGTTTGCATGGATTATTTGAAAAATTCGGTGCAGAGACTCCAAAATGTTATCCACTGTTCAATCCTAAATCAGTGTGTCGTGAATGAAGACAAAAAGTGAATTTTCGTGGATCACGGATCTTTTAAAAGTTCAAACAATTAAATGCGACTCAAAATGACATATTAATGGGAAGTTAGCAAGGATGCAGTTGGAATTATGAAAGGTTGAATGATGCATAAAACTCGTAATGGAATCATTAGAGCTGGGATCATATTTTACATTGTTTCATTTCAGTTTTATTCACGACCAAATCCTTTAGGAATCTGGTAATCGATTTTAATTACCCTACGAATTTGGATTGATTTTCTCGAAGCAGTTTTGTTTTTTCTTCTGCAGTTTTAATGCAAATGAATGGGTTTTGAAATCGGATAAGCCCGCAATACGGTTAACTTCTTTCCTTTTTTGGAGTTTTCAAACGGTGGTGATCTATTTCTTCATGAATTTGATCTTCAGTCTCTTCAAATGAATCTCCTCGGATGCTGGAATTAAATTTGAATGCGATTCAATATAGCCAGACAAAATGATAACCGAAAACTGAAAAAACGAGCTGATGCAATTTGAAGGATAATTTATTAAGTAATTGTTCCAATCCCTCCAATTTCGTCGAACAGATTATTGAAAAACTGACCACTTTCATAGTTTACAACAATAAAATTGATCCGAGGCTATTGAATTTCGCTTTTTTCTACGCGAAGCGTCTGCTCAACCGTCGGCGTCTTCATAAAAAACGCTGGTAAATTATACAAATCATACAATAGCTAAAGGTCAAATCCGACTAAATTGGAATGTAAGCCGAAATCGGAATATATTGCTGTTAAAATTTTAGCTGACGGGGTATGGTCAGTAATTCGCATAACTGTACTAAAAAAGTATTGTGTTTACACGTTATTAACTGGATGTACTCGTACACTTCATTCGCTACCAAAAACGTATATCCACAATTTCATAATGTTAATAATTTTTATTAATAAATCGATGAAAGAAAAGTGTCTTGCAGTTATCTCTAAATATTTTCTACCCAATAGACAAAGACGCTCAGCAGAAAACCGTCTTTGTACTAAATGTATGCTCACAAACTAATTATAAACTCCCTTCAGATTCATTCCATCCCTAAATTAGTTATCAATTCACCACTGGTAGATTATCATAACATAGTAATCACCATGAAAATAATAGCTGGAATATTAAAACAAACAATCAAATGCTGGCAAAAAGTATGTAAATTAATCTCATTCAACTATCCACCGATGGTTTAGAAAAATTATTTCTACCATGCACCTATTATTTTTCTAATTTTCATGTGGCACATGGAACGAAAAGTCTTGCTGCGGCAATGAATGCGGTTACTTTTTAAACTTAACATTAACAAGTAAAGGAATGAAGGCGACACATTTTTGGAAAGATTTACTTACGATATTTCTGCTTTATCTTCTTCATATCCGCCATAAGATAAAACCTAAATTAATATTCTTGAATGAAAACCAAAAAACAGTCAAATGGGTCAGATTGGATATCACAAAAAGTACGTATTGATAGAGTTCAAGCATTTCATATAATTCTAGAAAATATTGTAAGGCACTAATGTTAAATTATATTGATAGTCATTGACATTTAACTGAAAAAGAATATTGTGATTGATTAGCAGCAGACTATCTCAATGAACGATTAAGTTGTAAAACGTTTATAAAGAAAGAATCATCTTCTTACCCATTTTGCTTCGCGTTGGTGGCGTTGATATTCGATATGAACTCACGAGAACGATTCATTCACACAATTTCTAAGGATCTACTCGTTTCTGTAATTTTCACACACGGCCTGTGTCAATTGCAATCTACCCCCGCCGAAGAATTTAAATGCAATGGTGAAAGTTAGAATTTAAAATAGAGAGGTAAGGCAAATCAACCTAGGAATACACGACAGGTAGAAGAATGCCAAATCAACTGGACAACGGAATAGAGTTGACTTGTTTCAACATAAATCGTTCAAGTAACGCCCCTTGTTGAACAAAAAAGTTTAAATTTGTTTAATCTTAAGGTAAGAATAATATAAAAAGATATGTATAGACTGGATTACGATTTCATGAAAATCATATAACTTAGCCGACGTCGAAAACATGCTTAAAGAATATGACGCATAGCGTAATATAATGTAGACTTCTATCGTTTCAGATTACCTGTGAATATTTAATGAGATGATAAGCAGAGAAAACGCTTCAAAAAGTAAGAAAAATCTAGAGTCTCTCCAGACCAGCACAGAACATGGCCACGAGCGATGTTTTTGTTGCGACACAAGGAAAGCCGTCGCGCCACTGAATTACCTCCCTTATTCCAATCTTCCTACCCCCATCCCCCTCGCCGTCACAACTGGAGCCATTTCGAGGAATTGGCTCCAGATTGGAGCTCAGGGAGGAAATCAATAAATGCGATTCCTCATTCCCACGCATCCAGCAGGTGGTTTACAAATCTGCCCATTTCACCGGATTCATCGCTTAAATAATCAGACAAATCACTGTCGAAGAAATAAATGCATTCATTAACGTTCTATTTACATAAAGGCCAAACGGATATTTAATTACATATGCACTTTAGGTTGGTTCTATTTAGTTGGGTAATCGTATTCTCATAAATATTGCATTTATATAAATATCAAAAAAACATAACGCTGCTACTGAACCAAAAAATCCCCCTTTTTGCACCCCACGTGAACTCAAGCTTGATGACTTTTGAAGGGCATTCACACGACGCATCCGACAAAGGAATGATGGGGTAGGTCAGTGCGTGAAAGCGCGTGAAGTGAATTCTTCAACGGTTGGGCCTCCTTCAGAAGACACAGTCGCGGATCCTACACCAAAATAAAAGATATAAATTGTACCTGATCATGGTGCGACGGAATATATGTGCTCCGAGATAGGAGTTGGAATGCTCCCCGCGACTTTCAAAACAACAAATCTCGAGCATGAAGAGACGAGTAGTGCCGGAGGCATCGACTCATCCCAGTCTTCTGACTCACGTTTGCCTCTCGAGGGATGGGGTACGTGCGCATGCGCAGAAACCTGAACTCCACGGAGGAAGTGTTAAAATTTAGCAAAAATAAGGGTTATCATCAGACTAAAAGCATTTCGAATAAAAGATATCTTTTGAGAGAAGAGTAACACGCGTTTAAGAGTAAATACTCTATTATCGCAAACGATTACTTAGCGTTGGAAAAAAGGCCCCACGACAATTAAAGAATTTCGTTAGCAAAGCATTGTTCATTAGGAGGAAGCCATTTTAAGTTAATGCAGCTCATCGTCATTCAATATTGATCGCTAAATCATCACCAATGAAGGACGATTAATCGTGGTTTTGGGAGTCATAAGAGATATGGGTTTACAATAGCATGTATAGCGATTTGAATTAATGTGAACAAGCGTGCATTCTTGCTTTTCTTGGTAGGGGTGGAATGGTGCTTGCTGGGGGAATTCAAGGAAAGAAAGGAATGGTGGAGGGAGAGCATTTCGATAGACCCACCACAATGACATCTTTGAGTAATCAATGTAATTCCTTAAAAAAATTGGATGGAAAGAATAGACATGTGGTACGAAACGAAGTGAGCAATAATATATTATGTGCATAGCGTATTGTAGTGTAGACTTGTGTTCTTCCTGAGTTGCATATGTAATATGCTGGTGTCAAACATTCTGTGCGTCCATATGAACCTTAAATGGTGATCCTCCCCTCAAAATAATTTACGACGTTTTTGGAAAGGTCAAGTATCTAATAATTAGTGTTTCCACGTTCAATACCAACATAATGAACAGCTTTTCCTCAAGAAGTTATTTGAAACTAATTTGGCCTTTTATATAAAATACGATTAAAAAAGTCGAAAACAACAAATAAATTGGTTACCGAAAAATGGATACCCGAAAATACCCAGCAGTAGAAGTATTCCATTCTGGGTTCCACCGAATCATGAAATTTGAATTATAGTTATTTTTTCCAAACATTAATGATTTAAACGGGAAAAAACCATGAATTAAATCGGATACGTGTTGGAAAGACATATTGGTTCAACAGAATCATAATATTCTTGTGCAATGTAAAGAAAGGAATTTTAAAGATATCACCATTTGATTCTGGAGTATAGTGATCCAAATATTACGACTTGTCAAAAAGATTATAAATTAATCAATGCAGGTATAACACTTGATTAATCGTAAGTTTACTTTAAATAAGTGATAAGGAAATTCAATGATAAAACCTATTCTATAAAATACATTGGAAAGAATACAAATCTAATCGCCGTTAGACCTCACTAAAATTACCGAGTGAATAAGGAATAGTCAGTGTTCGTCTTGACTCCATCATCAAACAACTTAGCAAGAGATTTCAATGACAAGTACCACTCACTTACCTACCACCCGATGCCTTAAAACCGGCAAGTTTTTGGAAAAATAATGATATATTTCCTCAATAAACAATTAAAGATCATTTGCAAAAGAACATACCAACTTTTTTTAAGGTATACAAATTATGTTTTTAAATATATAAAAGACATTCATCTTTCTATGAAGTTAATGCTGAAATAATATGGATAAACTGATCTGCCATAATTATTCCAATTACTCAAAAAGAAAAACAACGGTACATAATGTTTTAAAAGTATTATTTTCCATTTTACCAAGCTTATTGAAAATTAAATGGGTACATCCTTTGACTTATTATTGGCTGTTGAATTTTAAGAACAAACCTTTCAAGAGGTAAAGGAGATGAGAAAAGAGAAGTGCCAACTTTATTGAAGGTACACGAATTTTACTAATGTTAAAGAATTAAAACATGTCTATCTATGCAATTATATATTTTATATATATGTATCTATTATATATATATATATGTTTATATATATAGCTATATATAAATATATATATATATTATATATGTTTATATATATATATATATATTTCTATATATATATATATATATATAGATATATATATATATATATTTATTTATATTTATATATATATTTATTTATATATATTTCTATATATATATATATATATATATATTGCATCTATGCAATTATAGTTGAAAATATGCAGATAAACTAACCCGCAATATTTAGTACAATTATCCATAGAGAAAAACATTCGAATAAAACGTCTTGAAAGTATAATTTTCCATTTTACCAAGCTTACTACAAAAATTACATGCATCAACTTATGGGTACATGAATCAACCTATTTTTGACTGTTAAATTTAATGAAGCAAACTTTCAAGAGGTGTATGAGATGAGAAAAAAGATTGCATATTACTTACACATTTTCAAGGAAGGCCCCATGGAAGTAAGATGACCCCATAGAAGTAGAAGTCAGCAGCCACTGATCTGCAGCCATAGTGAACCTAAAATACGGTTTCTGCCATCTTATTTGAAAAAAATCCCTTAAAAAATATGCTGCTAATTATATCTAAGGAAAGTATGACTAAGAGTTTTATAAACATATTACAATTTCAGCATATCTTTTCGGAGGGTTTCTATTCTCGTAAAACTTCATCTTGATAAGTAATATCGATCTATTAAAATATTAATGGATACTTAGAGTGATCAAATAATTATAGATCTTTCCCCAGTGCTTTAAAAGTTAGCAACGGGGATAAACGGGAAAGAGTGAGGGGAACGGTTGATAAAGGATTAGCAACATTATTTTGCTCAGTAAATTCCATGAAATAGAGGAAAGCCTACTCATGCTGATTTTTATAACACAAGAATATTCGTTTCAATTTCATTTCAGTTGCTTTCAAGATTTGTGACACATAATTATTCTTTTTTTTACAAACGCATCAGATTTATCGCATAAAACAATGCAACTCGTTTTTCGACATTACAATGTTTATCCGCATCCATTAATTAATTAAAGGAACCGCGGCGGAGAAACAAAAACCATAGATATGACCACAAATGTGGATATACTTGAGGAAAAATACGTTGCCACCGAAAGGCCACTGGCTGCTCTCATAGATCATCACAGACGTTTAAATGATTCGAGTGGGAGCTGGGATCGAGATGGTGCGGTGGCTGACGTACTGGCTTCCCACCCTGAGGGGGCGGGTTCGAATCCCGGCGGTGTTGAATATTTTTCAGAGGTATCTCGATCCCTACTTGAGGTGCTTTGTGGACGGCACTTTGAGTGAGTACGCCGTCCGTCGGATGGGACGTAAAACTGCAGACCCCTTGGCGCTTTTCGTAAAGAGTAGTCTAATGCCGACGCCGGGTTTCTCTCCACCCTTCATCCTTTCCTGTCCATCCCCTATGGCGCAATTGACCTTAGCTGTCGGTCGCCTCCCCTCAAAACTACTACTACTACGAGTGGGAGCTTCGTGTTCATTACATCTGCATGTACAATATGCATAAATATGAAGTATTTTTGCTTATTATTTCTAACATTTATTTCCGCCTGGGTGAGAGAAGTCTTATCAATTCTTTTCTGGCTATTTCTTATTCATACGTATTTCAAACAGTTATAAATAGTTATGCATAAAAAATGATGGAATTTAATTAAGAGCTAAAAATTAAATAAAAATCCGCAAAACTATTTATTTCCCATAAACTAGGCCCCTACATAATTACTTCATGCGTACGTTGTGAATTTAAAAGGATATCTCCAAAAAATCAAAAATTGTATGGATTGCACGACCCTTTGAGCTGAAATGATTTACGGCGCCCCAATCTTGCTGCGTGCACCAGCTAAATAATTCGCTTGTATCTTTGGAGTAGAAATATCAAAGCAGGTAATAGGGACCTGAAAAATATCTCACACAAAATTCAATAATTTATATTTTAATAGCGAAGAAACGGATTTAAGGAAGGTGCCTCAACCAATTGGCAACCGAACGACATGCCTAAGAAGTAATATTTGTCAGTAATAAGTAAAGAAAATTAGACCTCGCCCTCACTCCAGTAATTAAAAAAATCATCTAATTAAAAATGCACCAAGTTCATGCAATTATTCTTCAAATAATTGCATATCAATCCCATGATATCGAAAACCACGCCTCTGGGCCAATTCTTTTAGTCATCTTATAATTGCACACAACTGTTTTCAAAACCGAGCGACGGTAATGAGAAAGGGAGGTTCCAGTTATTGCCTTGATTATAATCTCGTCCTCAGAATTGGATGTTAAGTAAGATACAACATCATTTTTCGGGTGGCTCACTTCCGGAAGGAAATCAACGAGTCCAGGAATGCCCTGCCAAGATCAAAGCTGTCAATGACTAGCCTGAGGGCCAACGGATCGACACTCTCGTCTATATGGTGACCCCAAATTTCAATCCAATCACTCAAAATTCCAATACAGCCCAAGATCTGAGTAAATATGCTTAAATTATGCATGAAATTTCAATTTTCAAATACAGCGTCGAAACTGCACCCGGGTATATAGCGCCGAGTCATGAAGCCAAATAAAATATGCAAGTTGCGTTACTTTTCGGAGAATTACAAAAAATACTCTGAGTGTATGTTTGGCGTGATGTCAATCATACGGAAGGCACTATGAAAACATCGAAAAAAAACTTTCATTCCCTCGGTGCCAAGAGTTTTAAAAAATCTCGTCGAATATGGAAAAATACCAATTAATTCCATCAACCCGGATTACCTGTTTATCAGCAGAGAGATGATATGTACAGCAAACGCATGCAAGTGAAAACATTGCTGACCTACATCAAGAACTAGGATAGGAGAAATTTCCGATGCACGCGCCAGGGAGGCCTTCACGCAACTGAACTTCCACCCAGATGCCTCTTTCCCTATCCGCATCTAAATTGGACCCCGAGCTAATTCCTGGAATCCAGGGACGCAGGCAGGTAATCCATATTAATGACCCTCCCGATGCATCCGGGCAGGTTTGAAAAACTCGGGGAACCTATAGCTGCTAATCTCTGTGATTTCGATGCAACTAAATAAATAATCTCTCAATTAATCTTCAATTGAATGAAGGTAAAAAATAGATAATCAACAATGCGCGGAAAACACATACCTTAGATGCATATGTATGAAATGTGTTGGTGTCAGAACTCATTTGTGATTTCGAGTTAGCGTCACAACTCATGAAACACGCAGAAAATTTGCTGATCCGCATTGAAATAAACAAATAATCTTCCTGCACCCCAAATGCGAATATGCTTGATGCATTCAAAAACATTCACTTGATGCACGGAGCTAAGGCGAAATCGGGTACTTCTGTTCGTGTATGTTTGTTAAAGTAAAAAATTGAAAGCTCTGCGTTCTTCCAGATGGCACAAGTCGACCGTAGCAAAGCTGAACATCGGTTATACTGTCAGAACTCCTTTACCTGACAAAGGAGCAGTGGTATTTCAAAAAAATGTATTGCTCTGATAAACTACTGATCTTAATTCCTCCATTGAAGAAGGAACGAAGGACGTCGACAAAAATGATTCATTCCTAAGGATTTTCTCCATTTCGGGCGCATTCAATTTTCTATACAATTCTGGGAGCTAAAAGCGGCTGAATCTAACGATTAGCCGACGGTCGAATAGAGCATAATAATTTGCAGCAAAATCAGTGGAAAATACAATATTCATTTTTTTAAATACTAAATTCATTTATCATATTAGATTTTTTTAAAATGTGAACTCCAAATGCTAAATTATACCACCAACCTTAAGAAGTACTGAAATATCATTTTATTTGAAATGATGAATTTGCACAGATGGTTAAATAGGCTAAACTACGGAGGAGGAAGGAATATTCATTCATAGCAAATATTCATACTGATTTTACATTTGAGCGTCTGTTTAGCATTTCCTCATATGGGATTCAAATATATACCTCTGAAATGTTCAAACTAACTATGAATATACAATTTGCATACTTCAGTGAACCAAATTATTGTTTAGGTACCGGGTTTTTTTGTAGTTTACCGTACAATTTTCGTGTACAAAGGAAATAAGGCCAGGTATTTTATATTTTGTTTTGATTTCCAAATCTAACCGCTGCAAATAAAAAAAATATCTATATATTATTGCAAACGTTACGCATTACTTTTAAAAGGAATTAAAGAGCTGGTAATTCAATCAACGACAAAGGAACTACTTAGGCAGGGAGTGACTAGAATCGTAAATTAGTTGAAAATCATTTTCCACCATCCACGATACCATGCGTTTGCAAAAGAATACTTAGTTTCCAAGAAAATAATTGCGGAATTTTTCCAGACATTTAATTATATTTCAAAATAACGGCAGTAAGTGTAAAATGACAGCTGGGAAATTTCGCTTAGGTTTCCTATCTGGTATAGAACTCCAAATAATGCGATTACTAAATCAATCTTGGAATTAAATCACTACGGATTGCTACTGAGGTACGGTTCGGATAGAAAATGATCCACAGGTGTCAGGAACCAACATAAATAATGCGAAAGCTTTGAATACACCAAGATTGATCAATAATTAAGACCTACGGTAGAAACTCTACATTTTAACTCAGGGGTATCTACATGCAATTCATTAAGAAATGTATCGAGCTCCCGCAAATATCCGTTAAATACTTCCACGGTTCCAAGGTCAAGGGTCAAGGTGCCCTTGTGTACTACGAACCAATTTTTTCAAATCGTCATTTCCGGAACGTAGACGTACGCCATAAGTGACAGTAACGTCAAAGATAAATTCTTTATAGCTAGGTAAGGCCTTGAGCCACCAGATATACTCTCATGACCTCTGACTCCCTACAATTCAATGGCGATCTATTATGTACACTATGATGTACACATGTCTAGGGTAATGCAACGAGTAAACAAGAAATTTGAATTTTAAAAGCCAGCCTCCGTTTTAATGGAATTGTGGCGCGTAAAACTATTTATGTCTCTTCGTCAATCATAAGACGCAAATAATATTAAAAACTAAGCTACAAATTGGTTAAGTATTTCAAAATATTATGTAATGGCGTTATTTATAATTACCTGTTGAATAGTGGTGCAGGAAAATTTAAAAACAACTCATAAAAATTATTTAAATCTCCAACCTACAAGAAGGTCCAAAACCCAGGCTGAATTTCTTCATTTAAAACCCACTAAAGAGGTTCATCGGAACAAAATATATTCCCAGAATTCTCTCTCTCAGATTTGGCGAAGGCCAACTATTAACCCTGTGACTCTAAAAACCCATTTAAAAGGACAAGTAACCGATAATTCTTATTTTACTTTCCTAATCCTCCAGCTGGTAGTTTAGCTGGGTTGATAAATTCCAGGGACCTAAATGAGCCGACACCAACCATTATGAGACAATTAAATGAGCACAACTTTTATGGTGTTGAGTAATATATTTTATGCGTAATAACAGTGAATCCCATATCATTAGAGTGTTTCAAGCTAAACAAACAAATGGCTTTCCTTTACCTCTTTATCTGCATTTTTATGTAAGTAAAGTAATTATTATCATTATTATTAATGCTTAAATGAGTTATCAGCGTCTAATGAGCGGTGCAAGTTGATAAAGGAGGACATATCAATCAACAAAAAGACTCCTCAAAGGAGAAATGACCTCTCGCAAACAGTGGCCATGAATAATAGTTCGAACGCCTACACCGAGCCTCAAAAATCAATTCTCTCTCTTAATGAAGAAAAGGTCTCAGGATACAATTACACAGTCGCAAAAAAACCAAAGAAGGGGACGTTTTCCTTATCAAACTCCTAAATAACAGAATAGTACCGGAAATACTTCGAGGGCTTTTCTCGAGCTTTCCAAGGTACAACCAAGAAGCCTACACTAATTAATGTTCAATTGGAATTATTCTTCAAGCTTAAATTAAATTAAACTTTTCCTGCCACATGTGTGAAGCTATCTATTTCAACATTTCTACTAATTTGCATCCTATGCTCAAACTGTTTGATTTATGGCTAGTTCTTTTAGTTATGTTTCTACTTCTACACTAATTAATCTATTTTAATTTTGAGTAAAAAAATATAAGTGTGCAATTTTACATGATAGAAAGCATCTTGATTGGAGAGAGCAGCAATAAAAACAAATCATATATTATCAGTAATAATGTAATGCATTTGCATTTCTTATTTACTGCATTCCGATCTCAGTTAATAGAATCTTGGAGTGTCTAATTGCTATTCTTTAAAATAAAATTAACCGTAATACATACAAGTGTGATGAATTCAGGGTTTCCAATACAATTTAATACTAAATTGTTAGAGAAATTATCTAATCGGATCTGTGAAATGAATTAATGGAAATCGTAAAAACGGATTGATATCCTTTTAATTAATTCATTTCAATGTCATGACCTCCTTAGTTTTGAAACATTATTTTACATCAGTACTCATTTCAATGTAAAATTTATTAAATTATTGCCTTGACATATTATACACATAACCAGGGATGCAAAATAATGGTTTAGCCAATTCGTCAATAACGTGCACATTTGAAATCAGTTTTTATGCTTTTCACGAATTAATATAACTGCGAATCACTTTGCATTGGATGATATCAGGCTCCACTTCATTGAAATTCATGGCCATGAAGTCAGGTAGACACTGTAGCCCTTCAACAAAATTACGGTGAAATTTTAAATTCTGTATAGAATTAGGGTGTTCAATACTTCAAGGACTAATTTGTTAGGGATCAACTTCATAATTACCTTGTGTGATTCCCAGGGTTTATAGTATTAACTTACTGCTTGGAAAATATCTGTTTTAGTTTGTAAGAGTCACCATCTATTCCCAGACAACATATAATAGCACCCAGCTTACCACATGCACAGAATGCGTGGAAAACTTCCCCACGTGTTGTTGTATATTTTCCAAATATTTATTGCGAAAATCTATCAAGCATGTACTTCGTGTAGTTCTCAAATTATGATTAAGAGGACTCTGGTTGGGAGATCAGATCAATCCTAAAGTTGCAACGCAGTAAACCTTCCTTTCCCGCCGGGAAAGAATTAGTTGGGAATCAAGCCAACTGTGTAAAATATGAAGCTATTTTTCCAAAATTTAGAGAAGGCATTTGATTTTACTAATGAATTATGTTTCCTGTGAATATGGTCACTCATCATCATATTGTAATCTACCCGTTAAGGTAGGTTTTTGGATGGACATAATTACTAATGAAATAATTTGTGACTCCAAGCAAAGCACAACATCCTACTTTACATCAGATCCCTCTTCAGCTCTGTGTACTTTCTTCCTCCCTTCATCCCGTCCAACATCCCTATCCTGTTCAATGTATGTTCAATATACTCTGAATTTCTGAGCATTTAAAAAAGCACAAATGTTAAACCTCACTTCATTAAGTTTGCGATGCCAGCGTTATTTCATAAATTCCCTGCTGCCATAAATTGCCCGCATGGCCAAACGGATCTAGTCATACCAGCGGAATCTACCTACCGTGGCATTTAAAATGGAGTACCCAAGGACGTTCACTAAGGGATCGATGTGCGAAGCATTCACCCTAATGGGGTGAAATCACTCCCCTGACCCTTTCTTGGTCTTCTCCTTAAGGTGATCAGGGGGCAACAGGTGGCAAATGTTGAGTGTGGTCAGAGCCGCTGAGAATCACAAGATAACCTATTATCGCAGCTCCCGAAGCCACTCTGTCGCCAATTATATCATTAAAATTCATTCACCATTATTCAGGGGATCAAGAGAATTGAGCTTTGTCATTTCACCCTTATCCTCTCTCCATTAAAAAGCACTTTCAACGTCAGAGTCATTTTCAAATCAAAGTCGTGCTCCTTGAAACGGTCGAATTTGAAAACCAGTTCTAACATTCTTGTTAAGAAGATATGCATCTCTACTCAGTTCCACAATCATCGTCAAGTCGACCTCTTTCATCAGGCGTTAAGTGAACTTGTTAAAAATAGTTTGCATGGATTATTTGAAAAATTCGGTGCAGAGACTCCAAAATGTTATCCACTGTTCAATCCTAAATCAGTCTGTCGTGAATGAAGACAAAAAGTGAATTTTCGTGGATCACGGATCTTTTAAAAGTTCAAACAATTAAATGCGACTCAAAATGACATATTAATGGGAAGTTAGCAAGGATGCAGTTGGAATTATGAAAGGTTGAATGATGCATAAAACTCGTAATGGAATCATTAGAGCTGGGATCATATTTTACATTGTTTCATTTCAGTTTTATTCACGACCAAATCCTTTAGGAATCTGGTAATCGATTTTAATTACCCTACGAATTTGGATTGATTTTCTCGAAGCAGTTTTGTTTTTTCTTCTACAGTTTTAATGCAAATGAATGGGTTTTGAAATCGGATAAGCCCGCAATACGGTTAACTTCTTTCCTTTTTTGGAGTTTTCAAACGGTGGTGATCTATTTCTTCATGAATTTGATCTTCAGTCTCTTCAAATGAATCTCCTCGGATGCTGGAATTAAATTTGAATGCGATTCAATATAGCCAGACAAAATGATAACCGAAAACTGAAAAAACGAGCTGATGCAATTTGAAGGATAATTTTTTAAGTAATTGTTCCAATCCCTCCAATTTCGTCGAACAGATTATTGAAAAACTGACCACTTTCATAGTTTACAACAATAAAATTGATCCGAGGCTATTGAATTTCGCTTTTTTCTACGCGAAGCGTCTGCTCAACCGTCGGCGTCTTCATAAAAAACGCTGGTAAATTATACAAATCATACAATAGCTAAAGGTCAAATCCGACTAAATTGGAATGTAAGCCGAAATCGGAATATATTGCTGTTAAAATTTTAGCTGACGGGGTATGGTCAGTAATTCGCATAACTGTACTAAAAAAGTATTGTGTTTACACGTTATTAACTGGATGTACTCGTACACTTCATTCGCTACCAAAAACGTATATCCACAATTTCATAATGTTAATAATTTTTATTAATAAATCGATGAAAGAAAAGTGTCTTGCAGTTATCTCTAAATATTTTCTACCCAATAGACAAAGACGCTCAGCAGAAAACCGTCTTTGTACTAAATGTATGCTCACAAACTAATTATAAACTCCCTTCAGATTCATTCCATCCCTAAATTAGTTATCAATTCACCACTGGTAGATTATCATAACATAGTAATCACCATGAAAATAATAGCTGGAATATTAAAACAAACAATCAAATGCTGGCAAAAAGTATGTAAATTAATCTCATTCAACTATCCACCGATGGTTTAGAAAAATTATTTCTACCATGCACCTATTATTTTTCTAATTTTCATGTGGCACATGGAACGAAAAGTCTTGCTGCGGCAATGAATGCGGTTACTTTTTAAACTTAACATTAACAAGTAAAGGAATGAAGGCGACACATTTTTGGAAAGATTTACTTACGATATTTCTGCTTTATCTTCTTCATATCCGCCATAAGATAAAACCTAAATTAATATTCTTGAATGAAAACCAAAAAACAGTCAAATGGGTCAGATTGGATATCACAAAAAGTACGTATTGATAGAGTTCAAGCATTTCATATAATTCTAGAAAATATTGTAAGGCACTAATGTTAAATTATATTGATAGTCATTGACATTTAACTGAAAAAGAATATTGTGATTGATTAGCAGCAGACTATCTCAATGAACGATTAAGTTGTAAAACGTTTATAAAGAAAGAATCATCTTCTTACCCATTTTGCTTCGCGTTGGTGGCGTTGATATTCGATATGAACTCACGAGAACGATTCATTCACACAATTTCTAAGGATCTACTCGTTTCTGTAATTTTCACACACGGCCTGTGTCAATTGCAATCTACCCCCGCCGAAGAATTTAAATGCAATGGTGAAAGTTAGAATTTAAAATAGAGAGGTAAGGCAAATCAACCTAGGAATACACGACAGGTAGAAGAATGCCAAATCAACTGGACAACGGAATAGAGTTGACTTGTTTCAACATAAATCGTTCAAGTAACGCCCCTTGTTGAACAAAAAAGTTTAAATTTGTTTAATCATAAGGTAAGAATAATATAAAAAGATATGTATAGACTGGATTACGATTTCATGAAAATCATATAACTTAGCCGACGTCGAAAACATGCTTAAAGAATATGACGCATAGCGTAATATAATGTAGACTTCTATCGTTTCAGATTACCTGTGAATATTTAATGAGATGATAAGCAGAGAAAACGCTTCAAAAAGTAAGAAAAATCTAGAGTCTCTCCAGACCAGCACAGAACATGGCCACGAGCGATGTTTTTGTTGCGACACAAGGAAAGCCGTCGCGCCACTGAATTACCTCCCTTATTCCAATCTTCCTACCCCCATCCCCCTCGCCGTCACAACTGGAGCCATTTCGAGGAATTGGCTCCAGATTGGAGCTCAGGGAGGAAATCAATAAATGCGATTCCTCATTCCCACGCATCCAGCAGGTGGTTTACAAATCTGCCCATTTCACCGGATTCATCGCTTAAATAATCAGACAAATCACTGTCGAAGAAATAAATGCATTCATTAACGTTCTATTTACATAAAGGCCAAACGGATATTTAATTACATATGCACTTTAGGTTGGTTCTATTTAGTTGGGTAATCGTATTCTCATAAATATTGCATTTATATAAATATCAAAAAAACATAACGCTGCTACTGAACCAAAAAATCCCCCTTTTTGCACCCCACGTGAACTCAAGCTTGATGACTTTTGAAGGGCATTCACACGACGCATCCGACAAAGGAATGATGGGGTAGGTCAGTGCGTGAAAGCGCGTGAAGTGAATTCTTCAACGGTTGGGCCTCCTTCAGAAGACACAGTCGCGGATCCTACACCAAAATAAAAGATATAAATTGTACCTGATCATGGTGCGACGGAATATATGTGCTCCGAGATAGGAGTTGGAATGCTCCCCGCGACTTTCAAAACAACAAATCTCGAGCATGAAGAGACGAGTAGTGCCGGAGGCATCGACTCATCCCAGTCTTCTGACTCACGTTTGCCTCTCGAGGGATGGGGTACGTGCGCATGCGCAGAAACCTGAACTCCACGGAGGAAGTGTTAAAATTTAGCAAAAATAAGGGTTATCATCAGACTAAAAGCATTTCGAATAAAAGATATCTTTTGAGAGAAGAGTAACACGCGTTTAAGAGTAAATACTCTATTATCGCAAACGATTACTTAGCGTTGGAAAAAAGGCCCCACGACAATTAAAGAATTTCGTTAGCAAAGCATTGTTCATTAGGAGGAAGCCATTTTAAGTTAATGCAGCTCATCGTCATTCAATATTGATCGCTAAATCATCACCAATGAAGGACGATTAATCGTGGTTTTGGGAGTCATAAGAGATATGGGTTTACAATAGCATGTATAGCGATTTGAATTAATGTGAACAAGCGTGCATTCTTGCTTTTCTTGGTAGGGGTGGAATGGTGCTTGCTGGGGGAATTCAAGGAAAGAAAGGAATGGTGGAGGGAGAGCATTTCGATAGACCCACCACAATGACATCTTTGAGTAATCAATGTAATTCCTTAAAAAAATTGGATGGAAAGAATAGACATGTGGTACGAAACGAAGTGAGCAATAATATATTATGTGCATAGCGTATTGTAGTGTAGACTTGTGTTCTTCCTGAGTTGCATATGTAATATGCTGGTGTCAAACATTCTGTGCGTCCATATGAACCTTAAATGGTGATCCTCCTCTCAAAATAATTTACGACGTTTTTGGAAAGGTCAAGTATCTAATAATTAGTGTTTCCACGTTCAATACCAACATAATGAACAGCTTTTCCTCAAGAAGTTATTTGAAACTAATTTGGCCTTTTATATAAAATACGATTAAAAAAGTCGAAAACAACAAATAAATTGGTTACCGAAAAATGGATACCCGAAAATACCCAGCAGTAGAAGTATTCCATTCTGGGTTCCACCGAATCATGAAATTTGAATTATAGTTATTTTTTCCAAACATTAATGATTTAAACGGGAAAAAACCATGAATTAAATCGGATACGTGTTGGAAAGACATATTGGTTCAACAGAATCATAATATTCTTGTGCAATGTAAAGAAAGGAATTTTAAAGATATCACCATTTGATTCTGGAGTATAGTGATCCAAATATTACGACTTGTCAAAAAGATTATAAATTAATCAATGCAGGTATAACACTTGATTAATCGTAAGTTTACTTTAAATAAGTGATAAGGAAATTCAATGATAAAACCTATTCTATAAAATACATTGGAAAGAATACAAATCTAATCGCCGTTAGACCTCACTAAAATTACCGAGTGAATAAGGAATAGTCAGTGTTCGTCTTGACTCCATCATCAAACAACTTAGCAAGAGATTTCAATGACAAGTACCACTCACTTACCTACCACCCGATGCCTTAAAACCGGCAAGTTTTTGGAAAAATAATGATATATTTCCTCAATAAACAATTAAAGATCATTTGCAAAAGAACATACCAACTTTTTTTAAGGTATACAAATTATGTTTTTAAATATATAAAAGACATTCATCTTTCTATGAAGTTAATGCTGAAATAATATGGATAAACTGATCTGCCATAATTATTCCAATTACTCAAAAAGAAAAACAACGGTACATAATGTTTTAAAAGTATTATTTTCCATTTTACCAAGCTTATTGAAAATTAAATGGGTACATCCTTTGACTTATTATTGGCTGTTGAATTTTAAGAACAAACCTTTCAAGAGGTAAAGGAGATGAGAAAAGAGAAGTGCCAACTTTATTGAAGGTACACGAATTTTACTAATGTTAAAGAATTAAAACATGTCTATCTATGCAATTATATATTTTATATATATGTATCTATTATATATATATATATGTTTATATATATAGCTATATATAAATATATATATATATTATATATGTTTATATATATATATATATATTTATTTATATTTATATATATATTTATTTATATATATTTCTATATATATATATATATATATATATTGCATCTATGCAATTATAGTTGAAAATATGCAGATAAACTAACCCGCAATATTTAGTACAATTATCCATAGAGAAAAACATTCGAATAAAACGTCTTGAAAGTATAATTTTCCATTTTACCAAGCTTACTACAAAAATTACATGCATCAACTTATGGGTACATGAATCAACCTATTTTTGACTGTTAAATTTAATGAAGCAAACTTTCAAGAGGTGTATGAGATGAGAAAAAAGATTGCATATTACTTACACATTTTCAAGGAAGGCCCCATGGAAGTAAGATGACCCCATAGAAGTAGAAGTCAGCAGCCACTGATCTGCAGCCATAGTGAACCTAAAATACGGTTTCTGCCATCTTATTTGAAAAAAATCCCTTAAAAAATATGCTGCTAATTATATCTAAGGAAAGTATGACTAAGAGTTTTATAAACATATTACAATTTCAGCATATCTTTTCGGAGGGTTTCTATTCTCGTAAAACTTCATCTTGATAAGTAATATCGATCTATTAAAATATTAATGGATACTTAGAGTGATCAAATAATTATAGATCTTTCCCCAGTGCTTTAAAAGTTAGCAACGGGGATAAACGGGAAAGAGTGAGGGGAACGGTTGATAAAGGATTAGCAACATTATTTTGCTCAGTAAATTCCATGAAATAGAGGAAAGCCTACTCATGCTGATTTTTATAACACAAGAATATTCGTTTCAATTTCATTTCAGTTGCTTTCAAGATTTGTGACACATAATTATTCTTTTTTTTACAAACGCATCAGATTTATCGCATAAAACAATGCAACTCGTTTTTCGACATTACAATGTTTATCCGCATCCATTAATTAATTAAAGGAACCGCGGCGGAGAAACAAAAACCATAGATATGACCACAAATGTGGATATACTTGAGGAAAAATACGTTGCCACCGAAAGGCCACTGGCTGCTCTCATAGATCATCACAGACGTTTAAATGATTCGAGTGGGAGCTGGGATCGAGATGGTGCGGTGGCTGACGTACTGGCTTCCCACCCTGAGGGGGCGGGTTCGAATCCCGGCGGTGTTGAATATTTTTCAGAGGTATCTCGATCCCTACTTGAGGTGCTTTGTGGACGGCACTTTGAGTGAGTACGCCGTCCGTCGGATGGGACGTAAAACTGCGGACCCCTTGGCGCTTTTCGTAAAGAGTAGTCTAATGCCGACGCCGGGTTTCTCTCCACCCTTCATCCTTACCTGTCCATCCCCTATGGCGCAATTGACCTTAGCTGTCGGTCGCCTCCCCTCAAAACTACTACTACTACGAGTGGGAGCTTCGTGTTCATTACATCTGCATGTACAATATGCATAAATATGAAGTATTTTTGCTTATTATTTCTAACATTTATTTCCGCCTGGGTGAGAGAAGTCTTATCAATTCTTTTCTGGCTATTTCTTATTCATACGTATTTCAAACAGTTATAAATAGTTATGCATAAAAAATGATGGAATTTAATTAAGAGCTAAAAATTAAATAAAAATCCGCAAAACTATTTATTTCCCATAAACTAGGCCCCTACATAATTACTTCATGCGTACGTTGTGAATTTAAAAGGATATCTCCAAAAAATCAAAAATTGTATGGATTGCACGACCCTTTGAGCTGAAATGATTTACGGCGCCCCAATCTTGCTGCGTGCACCAGCTAAATAATTCGCTTGTATCTTTGGAGTAGAAATATCAAAGCAGGTAATAGGGACCTGAAAAATATCTCACACAAAATTCAATAATTTATATTTTAATAGCGAAGAAACGGATTTAAGGAAGGTGCCTCAACCAATTGGCAACCGAACGACATGCCTAAGAAGTAATATTTGTCAGTAATAAGTAAAGAAAATTAGACCTCGCCCTCACTCCAGTAATTAAAAAAATCATCTAATTAAAAATGCACCAAGTTCATGCAATTATTCTTCAAATAATTGCATATCAATCCCATGATATCGAAAACCACGCCTCTGGGCCAATTCTTTTAGTCATCTTATAATTGCACACAACTGTTTTCAAAACCGAGCGACGGTAATGAGAAAGGGAGGTTCCAGTTATTGCCTTGATTATAATCTCGTCCTCAGAATTGGATGTTAAGTAAGATACAACATCATTTTTCGGGTGGCTCACTTCCGGAAGGAAATCAACGAGTCCAGGAATGCCCTGCCAAGATCAAAGCTGTCAATGACTAGCCTGAGGGCCAACGGATCGACACTCTCGTCTATATGGTGACCCCAAATTTCAATCCAATCACTCAAAATTCCAATACAGCCCAAGATCTGAGTAAATATGCTTAAATTATGCATGAAATTTCAATTTTCAAATACAGCGTCGAAACTGCACCCGGGTATATAGCGCCGAGTCATGAAGCCAAATAAAATATGCAAGTTGCGTTACTTTTCGGAGAATTACAAAAAATACTCTGAGTGTATGTTTGGCGTGATGTCAATCATACGGAAGGCACTATGAAAACATCGAAAAAAAACTTTCATTCCCTCGGTGCCAAGAGTTTTAAAAAATCTCGTCGAATATGGAAAAATACCAATTAATTCCATCAACCCGGATTACCTGTTTATCAGCAGAGAGATGATATGTACAGCAAACGCATGCAAGTGAAAACATTGCTGACCTACATCAAGAACTAGGATAGGAGAAATTTCCGATGCACGCGCCAGGGAGGCCTTCACGCAACTGAACTTCCACCCAGATGCCTCTTTCCCTATCCGCATCTAAATTGGACCCCGAGCTAATTCCTGGAATCCAGGGACGCAGGCAGGTAATCCATATTAATGACCCTCCCGATGCATCCGGGCAGGTTTGAAAAACTCGGGGAACCTATAGCTGCTAATCTCTGTGATTTCGATGCAACTAAATAAATAATCTCTCAATTAATCTTCAATTGAATGAAGGTAAAAAATAGATAATCAACAATGCGCGGAAAACACATACCTTAGATGCATATGTATGAAATGTGTTGGTGTCAGAACTCATTTGTGATTTCGAGTTAGCGTCACAACTCATGAAACACGCAGAAAATTTGCTGATCCGCATTGAAATAAACAAATAATCTTCCTGCACCCCAAATGCGAATATGCTTGATGCATTCAAAAACATTCACTTGATGCACGGAGCTAAGGCGAAATCGGGTACTTCTGTTCGTGTATGTTTGTTAAAGTAAAAAATTGAAAGCTCTGCGTTCTTCCAGATGGCACAAGTCGACCGTAGCAAAGCTGAACATCGGTTATACTGTCAGAACTCCTTTACCTGACAAAGGAGCAGTGGTATTTCAAAAAAATGTATTGCTCTGATAAACTACTGATCTTAATTCCTCCATTGAAGAAGGAACGAAGGACGTCGACAAAAATGATTCATTCCTAAGGATTTTCTCCATTTCGGGCGCATTCAATTTTCTATACAATTCTGGGAGCTAAAAGCGGCTGAATCTAACGATTAGCCGACGGTCGAATAGAGCATAATAATTTGCAGCAAAATCAGTGGAAAATACAATATTCATTTTTTTAAATACTAAATTCATTTATCATATTAGATTTTTTTAAAATGTGAACTCCAAATGCTAAATTATACCACCAACCTTAAGAAGTACTGAAATATCATTTTATTTGAAATGATGAATTTGCACAGATGGTTAAATAGGCTAAACTACGGAGGAGGAAGGAATATTCATTCATAGCAAATATTCATACTGATTTTACATTTGAGCGTCTGTTTAGCATTTCCCTCATATGGGATTCAAATATATACCTCTGAAATGTTCAAACTAACTATGAATATACAATTTGCATACTTCAGTGAACCAAATTATTGTTTAGGTACCGGGTTTTTTTGTAGTTTACCGTACAATTTTCGTGTACAAAGGAAATAAGGCCAGGTATTTTATATTTTGTTTTGATTTCCAAATCTAACCGCTGCAATAAAAAAAATATCTATATATTATTGCAAACGTTACGCATTACTTTTAAAAGGAATTAAAGAGCTGGTAATTCAATCAACGACAAAGGAACTACTTAGGCAGGGAGTGACTAGAATCGTAAATTAGTTGAAAATCATTTTCCACCATCCACGATACCATGCGTTTGCAAAAGAATACTTAGTTTCCAAGAAAATAATTGCGGAATTTTTCCAGACATTTAATTATATTTCAAAATAACGGCAGTAAGTGTAAAATGACAGCTGGGAAATTTCGCTTAGGTTTCCTATCTGGTATAGAACTCCAAATAATGCGATTACTAAATCAATCTTGGAATTAAATCACTACGGATTGCTACTGAGGTACGGTTCGGATAGAAAATGATCCACAGGTGTCAGGAACCAACATAAATAATGCGAAAGCTTTGAATACACCAAGATTGATCAATAATTAAGACCTACGGTAGAAACTCTACATTTTAACTCAGGGGTATCTACATGCAATTCATTAAGAAATGTATCGAGCTCCCGCAAATATCCGTTAAATACTTCCACGGTTCCAAGGTCAAGGGTCAAGGTGCCCTTGTGTACTACGAACCAATTTTTTCAAATCGTCATTTCCGGAACGTAGACGTACGCCATAAGTGACAGTAACGTCAAAGATAAATTCTTTATAGCTAGGTAAGGCCTTGAGCCACCAGATATACTCTCACGACCTCTGACTCCCTACAATTCAATGGCGATCTATTATGTACACTATGATGTACACATGTCTAGGGTAATGCAACGAGTAAACAAGAAATTTGAATTTTAAAAGCCAGCCTCCGTTTTAATGGAATTGTGGCGCGTAAAACTATTTATGTCTCTTCGTCAATCATAAGACGCAAATAATATTAAAAACTAAGCTACAAATTGGTT